>NC_140499.1:64966263-65443763 GCF_964271855.1 Acomys minous | reverse complement strand
ACAGGTGCACCCTGAGGCTTGCTCGCCAACCCATCGAGCTGAACTGAGCTCCAGGTTCACAGAAAGACCTTGTCTCAAAACTGGTAAGTTCCCCTGAAATCCGAACGTCATCCCCACCTGCTCAGAAACCCTAGTTGAGCTCAGCAGCCACACAGGAAGAGGTGATTCAGATGAGGGGACACGGGAGGGTGACAATGGCTAAAACTCACTCTAAATGTATGGAATTGCCAACAACATGACTTGCACACACATGCACGGACAAACCAAGTACATGGACAAGAGGCCCTGGGTGCTACTGTCATCACCACACACACACAAAGGCCACTTAAGACCCAAATGTAAGCCAGGCGTGGTGGTGCACGCCTTTAATCCCAGCACTGGGGAGGCAGAGGCAGGTGGATCGCTGTGAGTTCGAGGCCAGCCTGGTCTACAGAGTGAGTCCAGGACAGCCAAGGGTACACAGAGCAACCCCGTCTTGAAAAAAAAAAAAAAAAGACCCAAATGTAATGACATTAATACGTTATGTACATACTAATACAATTCAGTATGAACTTGCCTTGATTTCTACATAAAGTTAATAACTTGCCACAAAAATGATAGACTCATCTGTGAGGCCGCGGACTAGACACGAAGACTGGTTTGATAGGAAGGAGGCTAACGTGAGATTAAGAGAGGAACTAATCAGGTCCCTCCCCAAATCTTAGTTTAGCCTTTTATCTAATAAACCGAAGATCGCTCAAACACTGAAGGATAACTTGTTTCATGTCACATATTCTGTGTGTGCATGGCAATTCTTGTTCACATGTGGGTGTATGTGTAGGTGTGTGCGCGTGGGGGTAGAGGTGAGAAGCAAACACGGGGTGTCGCGCGTGATGCCTGGCGTCCCGCGCTTGTGAGGGTCGACCGAACTGAGCCAGGTGCTCATGCAGCCAGTGAGCGCCGGGGTCAGAGGTGTGCTGTTGCCCTGGCCTCTAGGTGGACCTAATAACTCCGGCCCTCTTGATTGTACAGTGGGCACTTTATTGACTGAGCCATCTCTCTCTCCAGCTCCAACTTTCATTTGAAAGTAGGATAGATAAAGCTATTTTAAACACATGCAAATCAGGCTAGTAGGATGGTTCAGTGGGCAAAGACACGTACCACCAAGTCTGACAACTTTCTCTCCTGGTTTTACCATGTTGTACTTCTGTGTCTCAAACCCACAACCTTGCTTCTCCTTTTATTTAAAAAAAATTTTTTTAAATTTACTTTTATTTTATGTGCATTAGTGTGAAGGTATCAAATCCTTTGGAACTGGAGTTACAGACAGGTGTGAGCCGCCATGTGGCTGCTGGGAACTGAACTCAGGTCCTCTGGAAGAGCAGACAGTGCTCTTAACCACTGAGCCATCTCTCCAGCCCCCACTTCTCCTTTTCACCTCTTCACCTCAAAGGGTCAATGAGTTCATGCCAGCTCAGCCTCTCCCTTCTGCCTGTCTAGATTGCTCGGCCCCACCGATGCCCTTGAATTTACAGTCAGGAGCCAGGAGTCTGGTCCCTGTAGGCTCATACTGTCCTCGCTTTGTGAGTTGGAATTGTCCCACGGCCTGCTGCTTACCTCTCCTAGAAGTCGCCTCTGATCTGCTGATCTATAAGCTGTTTCTTTGGGCTTCGGTGGCTCTCTAGGCTTACTACTCGGGAAACCAACACCATGCTGTGGCCCTATTTTCTTGTCAGTCTTCCCAACTAGGATGTCTGAGGACAGAGTCTAAATAAACCAGCGTTGTATGTGCCTCACACTTCAAGAAACAAGGGGAAAGCCGGGCGTGGTGGCGCACGCCTTTAATCCCAGCACTCGGGAGGCAGAGGCAGGCGGATCGCTGTGAGTTCGAGGCCAGCCTGGTCTACAAAGTGAGTCCAGGACAGCCAAGGCTACACAGAGAAACCCTGTCTCGAAAAACCAAAAAAAAAGAAAAAAAAAAGAAACAAGGAGAGATACCAGAGTGGGATTCATAGACACACACCTGACAGCATAGATAAGGCAAAGGCTCTCTCACCAAAGGGCAGCTAAGATTCTGGGTCTGTTACAACTATCACATAATTGGTTAAGCATGTGGCTGAGTTCATTAGAAAGTAAGGAAGAATACTCCAGGAGAAAACCAGATGACACTGCCCTGAAAGCTACGTGAAAGAGGGGCAACGTGTAGGAGAACTAGGTTCCCTGGGGACAGACACTCAAATCAGCACCGCGAACAGTGAAAAACATGTCTGGTTAAAGACTGCAACTCTTGATTAAACTTGGACTTCCCCTCACTTGAACCCTGGGCCCCCCGTGTGGTGGGTGCTCTATACCACCGAGCCACAGCCCACCAACTGCTCTCAGAAGGGCCGGCTTGTCTCTAGGTTGGATGCAGCCCGGCTCCTGGCAGAACCCAGTGGGGAGGGATCTCAAATTTAGGCCCTTAGGGTTCTTGTAGATTGACAAAATATGCACCCAAAGCCCCAAAGTACAAAATCCATGAGTGAATGCGCTGCCACAGGCAGGAGGTATCGTCGACCGTGACAGGGTTAGATTCCGAAGTTAAGTCAGAAAACATCAAAATTCCAACAAATTTTAAAGCTGGGCGCAGAGGTGTACCGGCAGCTGGCCTCTGACCTTCCTGCTTCTGGCTCCCGAGTGTGGGATTACAGGCATGCACCCACACCTGGCTTTGTTTGGTTAGTTTTCTGAAATGGTCTCACACATAGAGTCCAAGACAGCCTGGAACTTACTATATAGCCCAGGCTGTAATCAACCTTGTAATCCTCCTGCCTCAGCCTCACAAGTGCTGAGATTACAGACACGAAGGCACAGCACCCTGTTTCAGAGACATATTATTTGAACGTTAATGATGAAATTAAAAATCAGTATCAAAAAGGATAGATGTTGTTTCTGGCTATTTGGAAATTTATAAAATTTTAAACATAACTCATAAAGTTCTAGGGTTATAGCTAGTGGTAGAGCATTAATTCACAAAGTCCTAGGGTTACAGCCTAGTAGTGGAGCATCAGCAAAGTCCTAGGGTTACAGCCTAGTAGTGGAGCATCAGCAAAGTCCTAGGGTTAAAACCTAGTAGTGGAGCATCAACAAAGTCCTAGGGTTACAGCTAGTGGTAGAAATTCATTCACAAAGTCCTAGGTAGACTGGTGGCAGAACATCCCAAAGTCCTAGGGCTACAGATGGTGGTAGAGCACCCGCAGAGTCCTAAGTTTGACCACCCCCACCATGTACATCAGAAAACAAGTAATAAAGGGAGCCGTGGAGGCGGCAAAATGGGTGAAGTGCTTGTTTGTGTGTGAAGACTCGAGTTACCAAGCTTGGTGGGCATGAAGGCCTACCTGTAATCCCAGCATGCAGGAGGCAGAGTCAGGGATGCCCAGCCTCGCCCAGAGCAGGAGCTCTGAGTTCAACAAGATACTCTTCCTTGATACGTAGGGCCAGAACCATGAAGACACCTAGTGTCAGGGTTAGCTCTCTACATGTGCACACATGCAAACACACATACCACATACATGCAAACTCATAAAGGTGTGTGCTTTGCTTCGTTTTTTGAGACAGGGTCTCTGTGTGTAGATCTGGCTGTCCTGGACTCGCTTTGTAGACCAGGCTGGCCTCGAACTCACAGCGATCCGCCTGCCTCTGCCTCCTGAGAGCTGGGATTAAAAGGCGTGCGCCACCACACCCAGCTTTAGAAAAATTTTTATTATTATTTTATTTTATTTACATTGGTGTTCTGCCTTTATGTATGTCTGTGTGTGGATGTCAGATCCCCTATAGACAGTTGTGAGCTGCCATGTGGGTGCTGGGATTTGAATCTGGGTCCTTTGAAGAGCAGTCAGTGCTCTTAACTGCTGAGCCAACTCTCCAGCGACGAAGGTAATTTAAATGTTTTAAAAATTAAATAATAATGAAAACATTGTATGGCATAGAAAACCTCATGGCTTGTGGAAAAGTGGAATTCTAGACCAGCTGAGTGTGAGACATGTACGTAGGACCCCAACACCTCTGAAGCCGAGGCAGGAGGATCACAGGTTAGGGGCTAGTTTGGGCTACACAGGAACTTCAAGGTCAGCCCGAGATACATACCATACCCAGACCCTATCTCAAAACTACCCCCCACCCCACCCCCAAAAGCCCCCGAGTGCTTGCCCACCGGGTACGGGATCCTCAGCCCCAGCTAGGGGTGGAGGCCCCTAACACAGAAGAACGCCTGCGGCCAGGTATGATGGGTCACACCTGCAATTTCAGCACTTGGGAAACTGGTGATGAAGTGTAAGCAGCTGTGTAAATACCAACAGTACTACGGGACAGGCACCGTCTGCCTGCAAGCATGAGGCCCTGAGTTCAAGCCCCACCACGGTGTGAGTGGAACATGGCGGGGCATCCGCAATCCCAGCACTTGGAAAGTAGAGGCAGCTGGATCAAAGTTCAAGGTGAGCTTCAGCTACAGTGACTTTGAGGCAGCCTGGGCTACAAAAACAAAACAAAACAAAAAACCAAACAGTCTTTAAATAAAAGAAAGAAGAGACAACGAGCTGCTGTAAGGGAACATAAAATCAAACCTTACAGAAGTAGGAAACAATGCGGTGATTAATGAAGTGGACGTAAGTGAGAGAACCAACAAAGCTCTCAGCAGCGTCTGAGGATTTGCAACTAAAATGTTTGGTACAAATGATCAAAGAGGGGGCTGGAGAGATGGCTCAGTGGTTAAGAGGGCCACCTGCTCTTCCAAAGGTCCTAAGTTCAATTCCCAGCAACCACATGGTGGCTCACAACCATCTATAATGGGTACATACAGGCAGAATACAGTATAAATAATAAATAAATTAATCTTTTTAAAAAATGATCAAAGAGGGGAAAAGGATGACACAACAGCAGAAATGAAAAGAAAGACAGAGCACATGAACTTCAGGTTTGAAAAGAATGATAAGGGGGCTGGAGAGGTGGCTCAGAGGTTAAGAGCACTGACTGCTCTTCCAGAAGCCATGAGTTCAATTCCCAGCAACCACATGGTGGCTCACAACCATCTATACTGTGATCTGGTGCCCTCTTCTGGCCTGCAGGGGTACATGCAGGCACACATTCAGCAGAGCAATGTATAATAAAATAAAAATCTTTTTAAAAAATGATGAGCTAGGCATGGTGGCATGCACCTTCAATCCTAGCATGCTGGTGACAAGGTAGGAGGATTTCTGTGAATCTGAGGCCAACCTGATCTACACAGTGAGTTCCAGGCCAGCCAGAAATATATAGTGAGATTCTGCCTCAAAAAAAGAAGACAAGAAAAAACAAAGATGTGAAATGCACACTAAAGTGGAAAAATGACTCAGGGGCCCCAATAGTCTGTTAAATAATGTGAACCAGGAGTTAGAATTAAGCCCATAAAGAGCCAGGCACAGTGGTGCACACCTTTAGTCCCAGCACTCAGGAGCAGAGGCATGCCTGGTCTACACAGCTGTAGGACTGCAGGTAGCTACACAGTAGGCCCTGTCTTGGGGGGAAAAAAAAAAGCAAAATAAAAAAAGTTATGCCCACAAAAAGACAAGTCTCAGATGGCTTTACAAGTGAGCTTTTATCAAACATTCGAGAACAGTTCATTTCAATATGATGTAAACTCTTCCATAACGTAAGACAAGAGGCAGCAGTCCCCAGCTGAGAGGTACACAGACCCAGAGGCCCATCTAGGGACCATCTCACACACCTCTGTAAATCTTACTAGAAACAAAGGCACTCATGTACAACAATGTTCATAGCAGCATTGTGGGGAACAACAAAACACGGAACAGCCAGAGGTCACTCAGGCGGTGAGTGGCTGTGGCTGAGCAGGCCGATGGACTATCACACAGGTGAAGGAGGGCGGAGCCACAGCTATCACAACACAGAGGGATCCTAGGAACAATGGAAGTGCAAAAAAGCAAACTTCAAGGGACTAACAGAGCACAACATTTTTGTAAAGCGAAAATACAAGCAAAACAGAACAATACATTCTTAAAGAATATATACATACATGGCCAATATATATAAACAAGTGCTTAATGAGCATAAAATTAAAGACAGTGGTTACGTCTAAGAAGAGGCAGGGAAGGGGCTATAAACTTAATAGTATTTTTAATGTATACATTGAATGATAGGTCATAGGTACTCACTGCATTTCATAATTTATAGTACATATTTCTTTATATATCAAATATTGTTTTTTTTTTTCAAAAATTTTTTTAATCTGCTCTCATGGAAATAAATGGACAAATGGGTGATATCTCCCTGAAAGAAAATCCATATTTCTTGGGGAAAAAGAAAACAAAAAACAAAAACAAAACAAAACCAAGATTCCCTGACAAGAAGCTATCTATCCTGTGGCAAGGACAGAGTAGGTCCTCAGTATGGACGGACGGTTTCCTGCTGTTCCCAAGGACACACCTGGAGTGTGGCTCCTTCCCGCTGGTGCCCCCTGACTTGCAGAATCCAGCCTAACCCCACAGTCCTGGCTGGACAAGCGCCTGACACCGGCTGGGTGCAGGATGAACGTAATGAAGTGCCCAGGGCGTATCTGCCCTGTGCTCCCAGGACTAGAATGGTAGGACTGGGCAGAGAGTAAAGTTCAGAACAGAGAAGGAGCTCACTCTGCGACAGAGGTGAGAAAGTTGTCCTGCGACAATTAAAGAGACTCTCTAAAGAGGATGGCTGGCTTCCGTCTGTCTTCCCAGACTACAGTGAGACAAGAAGGTACAAGACTCAGGGTTAGGGCTGCAGTCTAGCTCAGCTCAGGGAGCCAAATCCTGCTTCCCAGCAGCAGTCCCGTCCTCCACAGACTTTATCTGGGGAGTCTGTGACAGGGAGAAGGCTGACTCCACCCTCTCCCCAAAGGTGGTCCATGATGTATACAAAACACATTAGCATCATCTTCCTGGCCACACGAGTTGGTCAAGGCCGACCTAACCCAGGCTGGTGAATCAGGCATGGCCAATCTTTGGGCTTTTGCTAGGAGCGCAATGACACCCCTTTCCTTCCGCTTAGCTACACCGGTCTAAGCCAATCCTAGGAGTGCTGGCAGCGTGAAGTGGTGCAGACTACGGGTGGTTTTGTGTTCCCTGACGCAGTGAGGAGCATGAAGAGCAATC
Organism: Acomys minous; assembly: GCF_964271855.1. Lineage (NCBI taxonomy): Eukaryota > Metazoa > Chordata > Mammalia > Rodentia > Muridae > Acomys > Acomys minous. Next base: position 65,436,627 of record NC_140499.1, on the reverse strand, counting down.
AGACCAAGCCTCACCTGGAGCCAGGACTGCCTCCTGATGTTACAATCTCACTAGCCAAGATTGCCTTTATCTTAAGTGAGTTTTGAGTTGAGTTTTCTATGATTAGGAGCTAGGGTATTCCTAACCTACATGCAGACTTCCCCTATCCCTACTTGCCCCAGGAGAGCACAGGGGTGGAGGTGGGAAGGCATTACGGATTGACGGGTTGTGTTAAAGCCGAGCTACTGAGGCGGGAAGGCCTGAGGCAGCCACGAGGCACGGCAGGATGCAAGCCAGGCCAATGGGCTCCCTTAGGGAAGGCTGGTTAGTGAGAGGCAGGCGCAGTGAGAGGCCTCCACCAGGCAGGCAGGCAGAGCTCATGGGAACATGGCCACTTTCCCCCACAGACCTAGCCCTCTATCATGGGGGTGTTGCTTTGGGGTCCTTATGCTCATGGGTTAGGGAACTCTGAAGCACATGGCCCTTTAACCCTTTGTGGCCCTGTGTTGCAGCATCAGCCTCCCCCTTTACCCACTCAAGAGCCTCCTTTTGAATTCTGCCCTTGATAACACTCACTTTTGAGGTGACAGGAGGAATTTTATCTTCTGTTTCTTTGGCTTCCTGGGAACTCAGACTCCCCTCTCCTTTGGAGAAAGCACCAGCTCCCTGACCCTGAGCAAGCAGGGTTTCCTGCTCAGCCCCGCCCACTGGCCCTAGTCTTTCTGATCTTGCAACTAAGTTGTTTTCTCTCTTTGAGCCCCACGTCTCCCAGAGTAACCGCGGAGAGTTCACAATGGCTGCCGGCCTCTCGGCCTTTCTCTCCCCGCATCCACCTGGCCTCTTCCTAGGGCGTCCCCGCTTTCTTTTCGATTCACTTACTGTGTCCTCTGCACCGTGTTTCACCTCTTTAACGGGTGGGTCCTGCCCGCTGGCCTCACCCAAAGGCACTTCAGCTGTCCTTTTGACACCCTTATCTTGGGGTCGCGGGTCACCACTTATGCCTAGCTCTCTGTTCTCTGTGCTTCGAGGCACAATGACTGCCCTAGGTGGAACTCGCCCAGGCCCAGGCCCAGGCCCAGCTCCAGGCCCAGGCCCAGGCCCAGCTCCAGGCCCAGCTCCAGGCCCAGCTCCAGGCCCAGGCCCAGGCCCAGCTCCAGGCCCAGCTCCAGACCCAGCTCCAGGCCCTGGTCTAAACCCAGGCCCAAGTCCAGGCCCAACACCTGACAAAGTAGGAACAGGTGGCAAGACCATGTTAATGACGGGCACAGCTGCCTGGGGTCCTCCAACCCTAGTGGACAGAGGCAGCGTAGCTACTTTCAGGGTGCTTGAAGAAAGCTTAGGGGCCAGAATGGGGGTGATGAGGGACCGTGGTGCTCTCGGAAGCAGCACGGGCAGCCGGGCCACAAGGGCATTAACGTGTGGCTTACTGGCTGCCGGAGCTGAGCTGTCAATCACACTCTTCTTCCGTTCTCTGTGCCCTGGAGGGTCAGTCTCAGCTCGGGCGTCTAGCTCTTTAGGAGGCTGAAATGCAAACAGAGCCGCAATAAAGTACAAAGGCTGTGACTACAGGGGCTGGGGAGATGGCTCAGCGGACAGAGCTTGTTCCTGCAGAGGGTCCCGGTTCCCAGCACCCACGTGGTGGCTCCCTACAGTAACAGTCCCAGGGGATCTAAGTCCTTTTCTCCCCTTGCACACCGGGCACGCATACGGTGCACACATGTATGCAAGCAAAACATTCACACACATAAATAAATAAACAAACCAAAAACTAACGATCAAAAAAAAAAAAAAAAAGACTGAGCACAGGAGGAAAAGGGGGTACTTGGTGCACCAGAAACGGAGAAGTCGGAGGGTTGCTGACCGGAGGGTACACTAAGACCCCACCCCAAGCCCTAGGCAGCAAAGTCAGAGGCATCGACTGCCTTACCTGGGCTGGTTTCTCTGGCTTCTTAGGGCCTCCACCCTCCAGGCTCTCTACACCGTTCTTGGATTTGCTTGACCGTTCCTGAGGGGCTCTTTCATCCTCTTCTGCAAGAGGGACCAGAAAAAAAAAAAAAAAAAAAAGAGGGACCAGAAATGATGGCAGTGAAGCAAGGGTAAGGAGGAAACCAAGGGATGCAGTGAAGTCAAACTGACTGCCTAGCTGCCTGGGCAGACAGGAAGGCAAGGGTTTGAAGCGTGTCTTTCCTTCTTACCGCCCCCGCCCCCTGCTGAGACAGGGTTTCTCTGTGTAGCCTTGGCTGTCCTAGATTCACTTTGTAGACCAGGCTGGTCTCGAACTCACAGAGACCACCTGCCTCTGCCTCCCGAGCGCTGGGGTTACAGGTGTGCGCCACCACGCCCTGGTTTAAAGCAATCTCAAGCAGCTCCGCAGCTGGACGTGGTGGAGCAGGCCTTACCCAGGAAGGCCTTCAGGGACGAAGTGGACAGTGTTACAGTGTTGGGTGCTGAGGGGCGGACTGGTTGAGCCCAGGAGTTCTAGTCCATTCTTTGCAACATAGTGAAAATCTGTGTCCAACCCCACCCCCCACCCCCTCACTCCCACAGGGGGCGGAGCAAGAAGTGGCTGAAGGCTTTAGACTTCTCAGCCCACAGAGCAGGGCCACCCACCAGCCAGCCCGCCGGCCTTCAGCACGTGCGCATGTGCGGAGCGGGCAGAGATGAGATGCTGCTGCAGCAGGTAGCGGGCGACCTGAACTATGGAACTGAAGGACCGCTTCAGGATCCGCTCCGCCCAGTCACAAGTCAGGGCGCAGGCGGCCTCTACCAGCTCATCCCGAGGTGCTGGGGTGACTTCTGGGCCCAGTTCTGGCTGGAGTGGAGAAAGGCGTGCTCAGTCAGACTACCAATGATGTACCTGTCCCTCGAGCAGGCACCAGACTGAGGACGACAACAGACCCAGAAACCCAAATTCTCTTCCTCCTCCCCTGCTCCCGCCACAGGGAAGGCAGAAGGTCCCCCCCCCCCAAGCAACAATGTGCAAATTCGTGTGGTTTTCCCAGCCTTTAAGACAAGCCCTTCAGGCCTCTGTGCTCCACTTGGGGGAGATCGGGCAGTGGGAGGGCATCACTTACACTTTCAGAGCCCTTCAAGTCAAGTCCAGGCAGCGGTGGCATAGACACCAAAGTCTTCCTGCGTATGCCACTGTAGCAGTATCTGGTGGGAGTTAAGGAGCAGCCAGAACCTGGGCCTCTTTCAGCCTCTGTGGCGTCTATAACGGTACCTTTGCTCCAGTCCCAACCTCTCAGTCAAGGATACTTGGACTGGCCCCGACCACCAAGCCTTCGGGCCTTGATGTCAGGGAAGATCTCTCTGATGATTTTACCGAAGTTGGCCGTACTGAGTGGGCGGCAGCAGGCGAGGCTCTCACAGTACTTTCTGAGTGAGGGGAGGGCACATAGGAAGAGAAGGTACTCACAGAAGGCCACTGGTGGGTCCAGAGGGTTCCTAGGGGCCCTTTAAGTGCAGGAACCCTACACGAGGCTGACACTGCAGCAAGGCGGGAGGAACTTGAGGGTCAAGGTCTACGCTGCGCTGCGCCCTCTCACCAGGCCCTGCCTTCCTTACGTACCGGTAGGCGTCATAGACGCTCTGCTTGGGCAGGCAGGTGTCCATGTGCTCCTCCAGGTGGCTGCGGATCCACCTACAGGCGTACATGTATTCCTCGTTGCTCAGTATGCTCGGCTCGGAGCTGCGAGACCAGTCAGAGGGGCAAGCATTACTTCAGTGGTGCTGGATCGACTCAGCTGGTCCCAAATCCACCCCTCCCTGCTAAGCCTACCGCGTTCTTCTTGATAAAGGACAGCAGCTATGCATCTCCTTTTTTTTTTTTTTTTTTGAGACAGGGTTTCTCTGTGTAGCCCTGGCTGTCCTGGACTCACTTTGTAGACCAGGCTGGCCTCGAACTCATGGAGATCCGCCTGCCTCTGCCTCCCCTGAGTGCTGGGATTAAAGGCGTGCGCCACCATGCATGGCTTCTCCTCTTCTTTTTAACTTAAAAAAAAAAAAAGAAGAAGAAGAAGAAGCAGCACGCCTTTAATCCCAGCACTCGGGAGGCAGAGGCAGGCGGATCTCCATGAGTTCGAGGCCAGCCTGTTCTACAAAGCCAGTCCAGGACAGCCAAGACTACACAGAGAAACCCTGTCTCAAAAAAAAAACCCAATTATTATTTTATGTGTATGAGTGCTTTGCCTGTATATACGAATGCACACCACATGTGTGCCTGGTGCCTATGGAGATCAGGAGGCGGTGGTGGAGTCTCAGGAACTGGAGCTCTGGGTGGGTGTGATCACCGTGTGGGTGCTGGCAACTGAACCCAGGTCCTCTGAAAGAGCAGCCGGCACTCTTAACTCCTGAGCCAACGTCTCCCCCCCCCCCCCAACTACATTTTGACTCCTTCCAGTCAGAACCCGTGATGTCTAAAACACCACCCCGCGGTACCTTTTGTCTCCGGCGCTGGGCCCCGAAGGCAGCTGGAGGTAAAGGTACAGCTTGTCGTTGTCTGACAGTTTCTGCACTTCTTGCTGAGGCGGAAGGGAGCAGAGGCCGTGAGTGACCTGCTCTTGACCATAAAGCCTAGCTCACTCTAAGTCAGGATTCAGGATGAAAGGGGACCTAGGAAACCACCTGAGCTTGGGTGCGCTCACTGGGCAGGGGGCCTTATGGGGTGCCACGGAGGGAGAGACACGGGGAAGCGAGGAGGAGACTGGGCCACAGAAGGACCCAGGATGATGCTCAAAGGTGGGCAGCAACTGCCTCTCCCACCCAAGCCGTCACCCTCACCCCTAGCCAGGGCCACCTCTCCTGCCCTCTTCCATCACGAGCGCTTACCAGAATCACCTCTACTTTGTTCTGCACGGCCTTGCTGTGGAGAGAGAGAGAGCCAGCGGTCACAAGGTTTCCCCAGCTCTCTGTCTGATTGCTAGAGACAGAAGAGGGGCCCAGCAGCTAGCGTGAGCGCGGACTGCTCGAGCACACCTGCCTGAAGGGGTAAAGGGTCTACAGCTGGGTCTGGAACTGGGTTTGGAGACAGACAGTTAGTTACTTACGAAATGGTACCTCGGAGCCTCTGGAGAAGGGTGGTAGGCTCCCCAGCCTCAGCACCCCCTTGGGGCCTCGCCCCAGGCTTGGGGCTCTTAGCATCAGGCTTATCTTCTGCCATTCCAGCATGAGGGGAAAAACTGAGAAAAGACAAGTTATAAGGATTTCACTGCCACCAGGCTCCTTTCCCCTCCAGAGGCCAGAGCAGTCCTCCTGCCTACCCAGGAATACGGAGGCAGAGCTTCCCCCAGTGGGTTTCCTCGCCGCTTGCCTTCTCTAAAATTAGAATTATTCTGTTACTTTGTCAGGCCCTTCTATACCCAAAGAGATCTCTGACATCTCCGTTCTATTTGGCCCACCTTTTGAAGTGCCCCAAATCTGAAAAACTGTTACAGGAAGAGATAGGGGTGGAGCAATCCAGGTTAAAAGGGGAAAAAAAAATCCTATAATTTATCCCAGTACTGCACACTCGCCCTCCCAAAAAAAAAAAAACACACCCCATAAGGACAAGGCAAAGTTCTTTGATTTTCTAATAGACTCCTGGCCATTGGTTTTGCCCGGGAGGTCGGAAGAGATCCGAACATACTCGGCCCTTCCAGGTTTGAAAAAAACAAAAAAAACAAAAACAAAAACAAAACTGGGCCCAAGTTCCCATTATTGAGTCTCGCCACGGCTGCCCCCCCCCCCCCGCCGCGGCGCGGACCCTACGTCATCTCCCACGACATCCCACCCCGAGGCGTCCCCACTCCCCTCCGGCCCCTCCACCCCATCCCCAGGTGCCGGCCCCGAGGGGGCTCCAGTCTCCGAACTCCCGGGGACCCCGGCGCAGGAAAGCCTGCGGGGAGCCGGGTGCCAGGCTCGGGCACGTGCACCCGGGGCCCCGCCACCCCTCCTACCTCGGAGCCGTCGCCTTCCAACGCGGACATCACACAGGCTAAGACAGAAAGAGAAACTACCCGGCGGCTACCTCCGCTCCAGCCCAGCCCCACGGTGCCCGGCCGGCGGGCTCGTGCGTTGCTTTTTTATTTTCCTTTTTCTGAATGGCTGTGCCAGCCGCGATCTGCCTGGATACACGCACGGCCTGCTCTGTGATTGGTCGTTGCTCCCACCAAGACGGAGGCGGCGAAAGTCTGCCTGGTAACAGAACCTGATTGGTCGGCAGGGGAGGGGCGGGAGGGGGGGGGGGAAATCCAAAGTTTGTCCTATTTGAGTCAAGATGGGGAAGTCCAGGGTAGGTTTCGGTTAACGCTGGGGTCCGTTAGGCCTGTGGGTCCGGAGAGGGTTCGGTTCTTAAAGGGACCGCAGGGCGGAAACCCGAGCGAGCGTCTGGGCTTTTGCTCTCTGATGGACAAGCGACCGAGCGCGGCCTTTACTGGGGGGAAAAGATGCCCGCTAGGGTCTGAGGACCACAGCATAGAGTTACAGGGCAGGAAAGTGGCTGGCGAGGGGTAGCTGGGGAATAGGGCGAGTTAAAAACGTCAGGAGGCTGAAACATCTCCATTACCGGGCGTCATAGGACACAGAGGGCAAGAATCTAGAAAAACAAGTTCCTTTGGTTGTGGGAACCCAATTTTGCTCGTTTCAGGAATTCTCATCTTTTAACCTAAATTGGGGAGCTTTACAAAATGGAATGGCCGTAGCTACCGTGTTTGATTTTTTGCCTTTGGTTGTCAGAATCAGTGGGTGGGGTGTGTGTGTGTGTGTGTGTGTGTGTGTGTGTGTGTATTTGTTTTTAGAGACAGGGTTTCTTTGTGTAGCTCTGGCTGTCCTGGACTTGCTTTTATGTATTTTTTATTTTATTTATTTTTGTTTTTTTCCAAGACAGCCATTGCTGTCCTGGACTTGCTTTCTAGACCAGGCCGGCCGGCCTTGAGCTCACAGAGATCCACCTGCCTCTGCCTCCCAACTGCTGGAATTACAGGCGTGCGCCACCATGCCCGGCTGATATATACATATTTTTAATTACTAATGATGGCTAGTCATGGCAATTCATTATAAGTTCCTGTAATAACACCTTTTTTTGGTATAAAACAAGTGGAACCATTTCATCCTCCGCTCTTCCCTTACCCATGCCTGTGGCCAACAACCTCTCCAACTGCGCGAAACCCCTCGCAGCTGGATCTCTACTGTTAGCCATGGGCTCGCCATTTTATAAAGTGCTTCCATTAAACAGTGACAACTCCCAAAACCAAAGCAATGCCACTCGCTTGTCCGATTTGTCCCTCCTCACCCCGTCTTCCCCAGTAACCCAAGGAGATGGTTATTGCTTGCCTGACCCACCCACCGCACACCCTGCCTCCCTAGCTACCCATAGCAACTGCTGACCACTGGCCCTTCCTCTTTTCCCTTTTCTGTCCTGTAACTGGCTCTGGCCGCCCCCTCCGCAGGGGTTTTCTGAATAAAGTCGGGCGGCTGAGCAGCTGGGCCTTCTCTGCTTTCTCCTTGCTGGGCAGGGCTTGGGTTCCTTCCTAGGAGTGCACTCCTGTAAGTCCCACAAGAGGGAATTTAGTAGTGTGCTAACTCCACCCTCACAGCCCGCTTCTCCCTACTGTGGGAAACGAAGAGGAAATAATATCTTTTTTTATGAAAGAGTTAATGAGACTAAGTTTTTAAATTTATTATTATGTATACAGTGCTCTGCCTGTATGTACAACTAGGCATGTACACCTGCAGCCCAGCAGAGGGCACCAGATCTCATTACAGATGGTTGTGAGCCACCATGTGGTTGCTGGGAATTGAACTCCAGGATGTCTGGAAGAGCAGTCAGTGCCCTTAACCTCTGAGCCATCCCTCCAGCCCAAGTTCTATCTTAAAGGAATTGGTAAAGACGCCATCAGACAGACTGCTTCTCCAGTCAGCATTTTCCTAAGACTGAAGTAATGTGCTCAAGGTTGCTGTCGGCATTAAAGGCCAAGTCATAGCCTGTGCTCAGAAGTTGGTTGCACTTTGCTAATCAGCTGTGCTGTTTCAGGGCAGCCAACCACTAAGACTGTGAGGCAGCTTGTGAGCACTCAGTAAAGCCCAGGCCCTCACTAGGCAGTTCTCCCGCCGGACTTCTCTCAGTGATAGACTGTTGCCTACAAGTAGAAGCTGAATTAAAAACCCTCTCCTCCCCAGGGCGCCTCTAGTCAGAGCTGAGTCACAGCAGCAGGAGGCTAGCTAGAACCAACAATTTCTTGAGACCCCCCAGACCCATTTTAAACAGCACTACTAGAATCTGTTGGTCCTAGGGAAACAAGCCTTGTGGAATTCGGATATGCGGGCAGAAGGCTTTCTACTGGTTTATACATTTATGAAATGTATTTAGTTTTCATTCTGACTTACAGCGAGCGATCTTAGTTTTAGGGTGGGTGGAGGCTGGATACGTTTTGAAAATTTTATCAGATAGAAGGTCTAAAGGTCTAAGATAGCTCAAGAAAACTTTGGTGACACTTTTTTTTTTTAATACAACTGTGATTTTTGTTTGTCTTTTCCTTTCTTTTTAGGTATGTGGTTTCACTCAAGCCAGGTCTTGACTTTGAATTCCCCATGTATCACATGTCATCCTGAACTCACGGCAATCCTCCTGCCTTAGTCTTCCCGGTGTTGGATTATAGGCGTGAGTCTTCGTCCTGCAGAACTGTGATGGTCAGCCAAGGCCCAGCAGTCCACGGGATGAATGTGGCTTCTTCAGAGCCTGGAGCTCACACATCTTCATAGTGTTTTTATTTTATTGTGTTTACTAACCTTATGAATTTTATTATTTTTAAAAAATTGGAAATAAACAAAAACACCATGTACCAAAATGACCCGGACCTTGCGTCTGTGCTATTCAATGAATCCCTCTGTACAGTTAGAATACGCACCGAACACAGTGGCTGGGAAGCCTCACATTCATTTGTTTTTCTTGTTTGAGACAGGGTCTCCCAAGTGCTGGGATTAAAGGTGTGCGCCACCACCGCCTGGCAGCTCGCGGCATTTTAAGACTTGTCCTCCCAGCCCTGTCTTCCCCCTGAGCTGATTGAAACCTACAGGTGTTGTCAAGCTTTCCTTAAAATTTCTAGCAAGGATATTTTAGATAGTACTGTATACCTTCCACTGCACCTTATTGGGATGCGTATAAGCTCTGGTTAACCTTATTTTGTAATTTTAAAATGTTATTCTTTCATTTTGAGGTAGTCCAAATTACAAGGCCCAAGTTAACCTAGAACTCTATGCATCCCCCTGAGCTGCCTGCTTGCTGGGATTACAGTTGTGCCATCAGGAGGAGCACCATTATTGGCCTGCCTCTTCTTTTAAACAGTGTGTGTGTGTGTGTGTGTGTGTGTGTGTGTGTGTGTGTGTGTGCTCATTACAGTACTTAGGTGGAGGTCAGAGGACAACCTGCTGGAGCTGGTCCTCTCTTTTTTCCATGTGCATCCTGGAATCTGACTCAGGTCACTGTGCTTAGAGGCCTTTGCTGCTGGGCCAGCTCACTGCCCGCCTGTTGCCCACTCTGATGCTCAGTGTCCCAGTGGATGCTGGGCCAGCTCACTGCCCGCCTGTTGCCCACTCTGATGCTCAGTGTCCCAGTGGATGCTGGGCTAGCTCACTGCCTGACTGTTGCCCTCTCTGATGCTCAGTGTCCCAGTGGATGCTGGGCCAGCTCACTGCCCGCCTGTTGCCCACTCTGATGCTCAGTGTCCCAGTGGATGCTGGGCTAGCTCACTGCCTGACTGTTGCCCTCTCTGATGCTCAGTGTCCCAGTGGATGCTGGGCCAGCTCACTGCCTGACTGTTGTCCTCTCTGATGCTCAGTGTCCCAGTGGAAGCGCTCTCAAGCTGTCACCTGCAGCGTTGTATGACTTGGGAAAACTGTTGGCTCACACATCGTTGCAAGAAACAGAGCAGAAAGATGTCATGTGCCCTGTGCCCGGTTTCCTCCTTTTCCTCAATGGCACGTCTTACACAATCATAGCACAGCATAGGAACTGGCAATTGGCATTCATACAATCAGTCAGGCTTATCTAGACCTTACCAGTTTACACACGTGCATTTCTATATATGCATTTAGACGTCTACACTTGTACCAAATGGTACATTTGTGTTACCACCACTAAAGTCATGACACAGAAGCATCATCACCACAGGGTACCTGATGTTATAATTAACCCCTGGCAACCATTAACCTGTCCTCCAGTTAAATGATTTTGTCACTTGGAAATATTTTATAATCAGAATAATTTTATATAGACATATGTAAAAAAATGTGTGTGTGTGTGTGTGTGTGTGTGTGTGTGTGTGTGTGTTCATTTAAAGTGATTCCCTTGTGCTGGTGAGATTGCTGAGTGGGCAAAAAACTGCTGCCAAAACTGAGAACCTGAGTCCCAGTCCCAGGACACATTTGGTAGATGGGGGCGATACATGTACAATGGCACATGTTCATGTATACACACACACACACACTCGGGTAGGGAAGGTAATAAGGCTGTAAGTAGTTCTCCCTGGTGTGAGCAGTTCTCCCTGGTGTGAACCCAGTTCTCCCTGGTGTGAGCCCAGTTCTCCCTGGTGTGAGCCCAGTTCTCCCTGGTGTGAGCCCAGTTCTCCCTGCTCCTTGGTGTGAGCACAGTTCTCCCTGGTGTGAGCCCAGTTCTCCCTGGTGTGAGCACAGTGCAGCTTGTTTAGCTGATCTCTTGCTTTGGTGAACCTGACGAAGGACATTTGGGTTATTTCCAGTTTGGGATGATTGCCAGAAAACATGTGAACAATTGTTTACCAGGTTTTTTAAAAGATTTATTTATTATTTATACAGTATTCTGCCTGCGTGTACAGCTGCCTGCCACAAGAAGGCACTGGATCTCATTATAGATGGTCTTGAGACACCGTGTGGTTGCTGGGAATTGAACTCACAGCCGGTGCTCTTAACCTCTGCGCCATCTCTCCAGCCCATGTATCAGCTTTTATATGAAGAAACATTTTCAATAGCTCTCCCAAAATAAATGCACAAAGGACAGTTGCTCATATAGAAAGTTTATTTTATAATTTAATTTTATATTTTACTTTATAAATTTATTTATTTATTTATTTGTTTTTTTTTGAGACAGGGTTTCTCTGTGTAATATCCCTGGCTGTCCTGGAATTCTCTTTGTAGACCAGGCTGGCCTTGAACTCATAGAGACCAGCTTGTCTCTGCCTCCTGAGTGCTGGGATTAAAGGCGTGTGCCATCATGCCTGGCTATAAGTTTAATTTTATAAAGATCTGCCAAACTGTTTTTAAGAATAGTTGTTAAAAACCAAAGAAACAAATAAAAGAATGGTTATTACAGCTGGGCGTGGTGGCGCATGCCTTTAATCCCAGCACTCAGGCAGAGGCAGATGGATCTCTGTGAGTTCAAGACCAGCCTGGTCTACAAAGTGAGTCCAGGACAGCCAGGGCTACACAGAGAAACCCTGTCTCAAAAAAAAAAAAAAAAAAAAAAAAGGAGAAAAGAAAAACGAATGGTTGCTTCTAGCCAGGCATGGTGGCACATCCCTGTAATCCCTGTACTCAGATAGCAGAGGCAGGCAGATCTCTGTGAGTTCAAGCCCAGCCTGGTCTACAAATCAAGTCAGGACAGCCAGGCTTACATAAAGAGAAACCCTGTCTCAAAAAAACAGAAAGAAGCCGAGCGTGGTGGCGTAAACCTTTAATCCCAGCACTCAGGAGGCAGAGGCAGGCAGATCGCTGTGAGTTCAAAGCCAGCCTGGTCTACAAATCGAGTCCAGGACAGCCAAAGCTACACAGAAATTCTGTCTCAAAAAACAAAACAAAACAAAAAAAGAAGGTTCCTTTTTTTGGAGGGGGTTGTTGGTTTTTGTTTTTGTTTTGCAAGACAGGGTTTCTCTGTGTAGCCTTGGCTGTCCTGGACTCGCTCTGTAGACCAGGCTGGCCTCGAACTCACAGCGATCCTCCTGCCTCTGCCTCCCAGAGTGCTGGCATTAAAGGTATGCACCACCACGTGGCTGTTAAGGTTGAAGTCTGACATTTTCAGATACCCTCTGAGCTCGCTCTATAATGGTGAACTCCCTTTCCCAGTGGGGTTCTCTCTTCACCTGATGTGGGGAACCCTAGATTTTGTAAGAATAGCATAGCCCTCAGGAAAGATTATAAGCTGGACCCTATCCTGTTAAGAAACTGACGAGGAGCCGGGTGTGGTGGCGCATGCCTTTAATCCCAGCACTCGGGAGCAGAGGCGGGCGGATCACTGTGAGTTCGAGGCCAGCCTGGTCTACAAAGTGAGTCCAGGACAGCTAAGGCTACACAGAGAAACCCTGTCTCGAAAAACCAAAAAAAAAAAAAAAAAAAAAAAAAAGAAAAAAAAGAAAAAGAAAAGAAAAGAAAAAAGAAACTGACGAGGAAGCACCAGAGGATTCGTGGAGGAACCCCACCCTGTGTTAAGGAGATCCCAGCCTCCAGCAAATGACCTTTAACCATACCTGGACGTTCTTCCCCCACCCATAGGGTAATTAAGTACTGTTTTCTGCTTCTTCTGATAGGACCTCATGCTACTGCTTGTAAAGGAGGCACTGAGCCACTGCATGTAGATTAAGTGTCCTAACAACTCTAGCCCAAGAAAATCCACCCACAAACCCCTCCCAGCTGCCTAAGTTTATAAATAAAGCTTGCTCAATGGTGCTCACACCATTCGTCCACCTCGTGACTGTCGGAGACTCCATTTACTCTGGGAAAGAACTGCCACTGGACACCCAGAGCAGCCAGGGTAGCCTGCTCCATCTCAGCAAGATTGGTGCTGACTGCTGGGAAAGCACCGTGGGGGGCGGGGCCCCCATCACCTGCGTCTCACAAGACCCGCCTTCTGGGGGTCCGCCCAGTAAGGCACGGTACAAAGGGTTGTAACATTTTGCTTATGGAGCTCCCGAGTCTCCACTGAGGTCTGATACCAGCAATCTCCTTCTAAAAGAGCTAAACTGTAACACCTGGTAGATAATTTCCACCCCAATACCCCGTCCCCTCTGTGAGACAGGAGCCTTGCCTAGAGCATAGGCTTGCCCCCCTAAGGTGCTGTGGCTGTTCCTGAGAGTAAGGGACCTTGGACCTTGAAATCCCCCCATTCTTTTTTGTGACTGGGTTTCTCTGTGTAGCCCTGGCTGTCCTGGACTCGCTTTGTAGACCAGGCTGGCCTGGAACTCACAGCCACCTGCCTCTGCTTCCCGAGTGCTGGGGTTAAAAGCGAGTGTCGCCACACCTGGCTGACCCGCCCAGTCTTGATGGAAGCACGCAGGGCCTGGACCCCGCCTGCCAGAAGCAGAGGCCAGGTCACCCACCTGGATGCTGAGCGATGGGCGAGGAACTGTTTTATGATAAGTGAGTTTACAGAAGCTAGAGCAAGCAGTTAATCATTTTACAACAGTTATGCAATTCTGGGGAAGGAGGCAAGGAGTCAGGGAATTTACCTTTCAGGAATTTAGCATGGGTGCCTAGCACAAAATGGAATTTTCCTTAGCCACCACAACATATCTCTAGTTTTTTATTTTTATTTTTTTCTTATTTTTATTTATTTATTTATTTTGAGACAGGGTTTCTCTGTGTAGCCTTGGCTGTCCTGGACTCACTTTGTAGACCAGGCTGGCCTTGAACTCACAGAGATCCACCTGCCTCTGCCACCAAGCCCAGCTAAAAGGTTTTTTAGGTTTTTGTTTTGTTTTTGTTCTTTTAGTTGAGCCAGTTTAATAAGTGTATAGTGATAGCATGTTGACCCCTGCTGTTAAGGTCGAAGTATCAGAAAGCTCCTGAGTTTGGTGCTGAAATGACAGACTTTCTTCCTCAACTGAGTTCCCTCATGTCAAGTATCCCTGGCTTTCCCAGGTCCAGCGAGTCAAACACATTCACCCCTGAAACCCTCCCACGGCCCAACTTTCATAAGTCCCTGTTTTATATGACATAAGGGCAACCACCACCATCTGTTTCACCAAAGATCATCTGAGACTCGGCATTTATTCTGGGGAAGAAGGGCTCGCCTCCACCCTGAAGGGTTTGCCACTGGATCCCTGAGCCCGGCTGCCTGTACCCTCTGCGTTAGCCCAGAGGCTTGACCACAGGGCTGTGAGTGTGCAGCGTCACCGCCGGGTTTGGAACTCCTAAGCTTCCACCAGCGTGTCAGTGCGCACTGCGGCGGCCTCCGTGCACCGCTCCACTCCCCGCCGTGGCCACCTGCCCTTCTCCAAGCAGCGGCCGAGTCATTGACCCTGCCCCTGGGTTTGGGAGCCCTGAGTTCCTCGCTGCCAACTGCCCTGGCGCTGCCAACTCAGCATAAAGAACGGTGACCCTTATTGTGGAGAAATCTGGACATCTCCCCGAATCTCAGTCCCATGCTCTGCCTTTCTTGGCCTGGAGATCAGAGACCTGCATTCCTGAGAGAGGAGGAACCTTTGATCTGTGCTTTACCCCTTTTCACCTTGGAAGCTAAAAGCATCGGGCGTTCCCACAGGAGTAGGAGAAGCACGCACTTCCAGCCCGCTGGCATCCAGGCCTCCTGGGAAATTAGGAACGGCAAGAGCACGTTGTGATTTGTTGTTGTTGTTATTATTGTTGTTGTTATTGTTGTTGTTGTTGTTGTTGTTGTTGTTGTTATTATTATTATTATTATTATTATTATTATTATTATTATTATTATTATTACAGCAGCAGCAGCAGCAGCGTGCAGTTCAGGCTGCCCTGGCATTCACAGCCTTCCTGCCTCAGCTTCCCAAGTGTGTGTGCCATGAGCCCTGGCTTGGAACGCTTGATTTTCTATGGCTGAGTTGTGAGTTTTCCAGTTTCCCATGCATTTTAGATGTAAGTCTTTCTTTATTTCTTTTTTTTTGTTTTTTGTTTTTTGTTTGTTTGTTTGTTTGTTTTTGAGACAGGGTTTCTCTGTGTAGCCTTGGCTGTCCTGGACTCACTCTGTAGACCAGGCTGGCCTCGAACTCACAGTGATCCGCCTGCCTCTGCCTCCCGAGTGCTGGGATTAAAGGCGTGCACAGACCCCCCCCCCCCACCGTCCTTTTGAGATATGTCATGAGTACTTGAGATATAACCCCAGCTGTCTTAAAAAGTTTCCTTCCTAGCTGGGCGGCAGCAGCCTCCTCTCACTGGAAGGTTTCTTTGTCTCCAAGCAGCTCCACCCTCCACTCTGCGATCCACGAGGAGGCAGCCTGTGAGCCCTGGCAAAGACCACGCCCCTCAGGAGGCAGTTGTCATCTGTGCACATACTAAAGCCCAAACTAAAATGCTGCATTTGGGATTAAAACAAGAGCATACTTACGTAACTGAGTTTACAGAGAAACCAAAACTTCACGGCATGAAGCACCTTCCCAGGTCCTCCCGTCTGGGCTCTCAGAGGCGAGTGAGGCTGCGGTAAATACAGCCACGTCACATCCTGAGCTGCCAGAACTGCCAAAGAACTCCATGTCACTATCGGTGTGATGCTGTTCTTTTAAGCATGTAAAATATAAGAGGGTCCCAGCACTCAGGAGGCAGAGGCAGGTGGATCGCTGTGAGTTCGAGGCCAGCCTGGTCTACAAAGTGAGTCCAGGACAGCCAAGGTTACACAGAGAAACCCTGTCTCAAAAAGCAAACAACAACAACAACAAAAGCAAACCCAAAACCAACCAACCAACCAAAAAACCCACTGAAGTCAAACCTGTGCTTAAATTACTGGAGTTGCCTCCCTGCCCTCCAAGACAGGGTTTCTCTGTGTAGCCTTGGCTGTCCTGGACTCACTTTGTAGACCAGGCTGGCCTTGAACTTACAGCAATCTGCCTGCCCTTGCCTCCCTGAGTGATTAAAGGTGTGCGCCACCACGCTCACTTTTGTTTGTTTGTTTTTTTTTCAAGACAGAGTTTCTCTGTGCAGCCCTGGCTGGCCTCAAACTCAGAAATGCACCAGGCTCTGTCTCCTGGGACCGAAGGCTCCTGGGTGCATCTCTCTGTGTGATTGTGTTCCATTCCTTGCAGGATATTTGATCCCACTGTGACCCCGAGATTGTGAACTATAAAAACCTGTTTCTTGTTTGGATCAGTTCAATCCTGACATACACCTTTAATCCACGAACTTTCTGATAATTGTAAACAGGTGACTAACGTGTGGTTCAGCTAGCCTTGCACACACATTTAGTCCAAGAGCTCTCTGTACACAGGATTTAGTAAAGTTGACCCTAGGTCAAGGGGCGGAGAAAGAAACCAGCTGATAGGAATTGGGGGCTCTGAGAGAAGACTAAGAAGGAGCTCTTAGCTCTTTGGCTTTCAGCTTTTGGCCTTTTTCTCCTGGCTTGTGAGCTGAGCAGGAAGGTCAGCTGGGTGCTTTCTCTGTCTCTCTAAGCTAGCAGGTTTTCACCCCAGCATCTGCCTCCTTAGTCTTTTCTTATTTTTTATTTTTATTTATTATTATGTATATAGTGCTCTACCTGCATGTACACCTGCAGGCCAGAAGAGGACACCAGATCACAGTATAGATGGTTGTGAGTCATCATGTGGTTGCTGGGAATTGAACTCAGGACCTCTGGAAGAGCAGCCAGTGCTCTTAATCTCTGAGCCAACTCTCTAGCCCTGACTCCTGAGTCTTTAAGATTTATTTATTTATTATTATGTATACAGTGCTCTGCCTGCATGTACACCTACAGCCAGAGGAGGGCATCAGATCACATTATAGATGGTTGTGAGCCACCATGTGGTTGCTGGAAATTAAACTCAGGACCTCTTGGAAGAGCAGTCAGTGCTCTTAACCACTGAGCCATCTCTCCAGCCCGACTCCTGAGTCTTTATTGGTAAAATCGAACAATTAGGATTTGTTTTTTAAAACAACACCATTCTGTACAGCCTGCTGCTTTTTGAAAGAAAAAGAAAAATTAATAGATTACTGGTCTGCTGTTTAACCAAGGACCAGCTTAAAGAGCAATTGTGCGTCTAATCAACCTTTATTTAAAAGTGTTTGGCTTTTACTCAAGCTTTATGCAAATATTACACAGTAGTTAAAAGTACACAGAGGGTGTGACTGACCCTCTGTGTGTTTAATACCAAAGTTGGAGGCCTATACAGGTATGACAGAGCGGGTTTTTTGTTTTGTTTTGTTTTGTTTCTTTTTGAGACAAGATTTCTCTGTGTAGCCTTGGCTGTCCTGGACTCGCTTTGTAGACCAGGCTGGCCTCGAACTCACAGCAATTCACCTGCCTCTGCCTACTGAGTGCTGGGATTAAAGACGGGCTCCACCACACCCGGCTGACCAAGGCATCTTAGCAAAGGAAGAATCTGAGACTTATGGGTCCAGGGGGCTAAGAGTTCATCACTGTCATGGCTAGAAAGCATGGAACCAGGCGTGCCTCGGTCATGGTGTCTGCTGACAGTAATAGGACAATAACTAAGGCATTTTATTCATAACACACACAGTCTATAGTTTATTAAAACATAATGTAGGATGGTTTTCAACTATGTGTTGGTGAATAAGATGTTTCAATTCCAAAAAAAAAGCCACGTGATGGTGGCGCACACCTTTAATCCTAGCTCTTGGGAGGCAGAGGCAGGCGGATCACTGTGAGTTCGAGGCCAGCCTGGTCTACAAAGTGAGTCCAGGATAGCCAAGACTACACAGAGAAACCCTGTCTTTTTTTTTCCCTGTCTTGAAAAACCAAAAAAAAAAAAAAAAAGTTTCAATTCCCAAGGAGACGTGTGGGTGTTCCTCCCACCCAGGGGTTCTCTCTCACTCTTCTCTAAAGCAGCTTGGCAACATGAAGAGTCCGCTGCAGGGAGGACATCATGAGAGGCAGCAGAGGCAAAGGGAGATGGTCAGACCTCTACTGGAGCGGACTGCTCAAAGGAAGTGTTTGAAGACTTTAAGGGAATGAAAGCTTGACGTGTGAGATTTTAGTTCCATGTTTGTCTCTCGCCCTGTAATGTCCCTGGAGGCAGGGTTCCCGAGCCCAAGAAAGCTGTCACCAGATGCCATTCCTCAACCTTGGATAGCCTAGCCTCAGGCCTATGACGTAAATTAACCTCTACTTATAACTCTCCTGCTTGTGACGCAACAGAAAACAGACTTAGACAAAATATGAAACACAACAGGACTGGGGAGATGCTCCGGGGTCGAAGGGCTTGATGCGTGTGCTGACCAGGGTTCTGACCTGCAGGGCCATGGTGAGCACTGCGCGGGCACGGTGGCCAGCCAGCCTGCAATCCCAACCCGTGGAAAACGGGAACGGAATCCCTGCTGTAAGCCATCCCGCCTACAGCAGGAAGCTCCAGACTGGCGTGAGAGCTTGTCTCCACGTGCAAGGTGGAGAACGACCAAGGAAGAAACCCAGTGTCACCGGGTGTGGCGGCGCACGCCTTTAATCCCAGCACTCAGGAGGCAAAGGCAGGCGGATTGCTGTGAGTTTGAGGCCAGCCTGGTCTACAAAGTGAGTCCAGGACAGCCAAGGCTACACAGAAAAAAAAAAAAAAGAAACCCAGTGTCAACCTGGGGCATACACATATGCAAGCACATGCACGCATGCACGCACACACGCATGCACACCCTCTCCCCAAAAGTCTAAAACATCGGTTGGTATGCTCGCCCCTCAGGTTTCCTGTGACAATCATCCCCCTAAATCTTTGGGTTCCGTATGGTGGTTAAAGGGAGATGTTTGACAGCAGTGACATCATGCTGGCGTCACCCACACAGACGAGCCACCACAACCCCTCCAGGCTTTCTCTTCACAAGAGAGCCGCAGTGGCACAGGACTCCCTCTGTCCCCTCCACAACAAGGCCATCTGAGGATCTGAGCATCGATTCAGCATTTTATTCATTGGTGCTTTCAAAAGCTCATCTAAGAACAGCACAGCTAAGAACAAGCAACAGTAGCGAGATGCTGCTCCACAGGTCTCGCTCAGCCTTGGGGGGTTGGGCTGGGGTAGCAGAGTGAAGCCAGGCTCCTTAGAGCAAGGGCTTGGAATGCGGAGGACAGGCTTTGGGGGCCTTCAGAGCCAGATGTCCGAAGTGCAGTCACCTCCTGGGTAGCGAAGCTCATGAGCCAGCGCTGGCCCAAGGGGTTCCCTCCCAAAGTCCACCAGAAAGTTGGGGTTCAGCTTCAGCCCTCCATGTACCGTGTCTACATCAATCTGCAGCATCACCGAGCCTTCCCTGCAAGAGAGGAAGGGGGCAAGTGAGCGGTCCTCGTGAGTGTGGGTGGGTCCCTGGGGTTGAGACAGGGTCCAAATGGGCCATGTAAATGTGGGGTCCAGGTGGAGTTCCTGAGGCGTCTTCAGAAGGCCAAATGATGCCTCTGAGGAGAGGGGACACCTGGAGAGGTGAGCCCGCACATGGCTTCTCACCTGGGGAGATCGGGGTAAAACTGCTTGTCCCAGGCACTGTACAGCGACGTGGTGACGTAAAGACGTCTCCCATCCAAGCTGAGCTGGATCATCTGAGGGCCTCCGGGAATTCGTTTTCCCTTGGGGAAACAAGGGGTCAGACTCCACCCAGATTGCCCAGTTGGCACGGCAGCTGGAGCCCAAGACTATGCCACCCAGTCCTCCCCAAGTGCAAATCTGAGCTCCGATGACGACAACGTTCTCACCTTGATCACTAGAGGCTCCGGCTGACACTTTAACTCTGGGTCCTCCAGCACTTGCACAGGGCCGCCTTTGACAATGCTGCCCCCGATGAAGATCTGGGTGGCGGGGCGCAGAGGTCAGATCGGGAAGACAGTGAGAGACAGAGAGAAGCCTCACCTCCATTATCAACCTCACCGATTCTAAAGCCCAGTGAGGCTGATAGTGAAGAGGAGGAGCTGAACACCAGCATCCCGCCCTGCCTACCGTGGCTCCCTGAGCATGGCAGCTGCCTCACACTTCTGTCCCAACACTGTGATGGTCTCTACGCCTTCTCAAGCCATGATAGAGTAAATCTTCCCTTCCTCTGTTTTTATCAGGTAGTTCACCACAGCGACAAGAGGAGTAACTCATGTAGGTGTGTACATTACAGAAGTGCTGAGTGTGTGTGTGTGTGTGTGTGTGTATGCACGCTCGTGCTGTTTGAGATAGCACCTCACCTTGTAACTCTGGCTGGCCTCAAACTTCCTATGTAGACCAGCCTGGCTTTAAACTGACAGAGACCTGCGTGCCTGTCTCTGCAGCACTGGTCTTTTTTTTTTTGGTTTTTGGTTTTTTGGTTTTTTGGTTTTTTTCGAGACAGAGTCTCTCTGTGTAGCCTTGGCCGTTCTGGACTCACTTTGTAGACCAGGCTGGCCTCGGAACTCACAGCGATCCACCTGCCTCTGCCTCCCGAGTGCTGGGATTTAAGGCGTGCGCCACCACGCCCGGCCCCGCAGCGCTGGTCTTAACCGTGTGCTCCGCCACACTCTGCTAGCATCACTCTCCTCAGACACATCCCCGTGTCCAGCCGCGACTCTCCCGTGCCGAGCCTGTACCTCTGCCCACATGTTTGCCTCTCCTGCTCCTCCCTTGCCCCTCAGTGGCTTTCCAGCCGCCACGCTCACGCTGTCCTCCACTAAGGCCCCTACCTGCCCAACGAGGCGGGGCTTCTGTGGGTTAGAGATGTCATACTGCCGGATGTCCCCGTGCACCCAGTTGCTGAAGTAGAGAAAGCGGTCATCCAGCGACAGCAGGATGTCTGTGATCAAGCCTAGGGGATGGTTTAGGAATGTTAAGGAGTCTGCCTTTCTTCCCAGGCCAGGACTCAACCTGCTGCCTCCGCCCGCCCCTGGCACTCACCTGGCATTTCAGGGAGCATCCAGCCTTTCACCTTCTTGGGGGACACTTGGATCACCTTCTCCACTGACCAGGTGCCTCTCTACATTGGAGAAGGGAGGAAGTGGACTTAACAGAGCTGGGGACAGGGAGGGAGCAGACTCTGGGCCTTTTGGCGAGGGTCTCCTTCCCTGCAAGGCCCTCAGGTAAAGAGCCTGACTGCTTCACCATGGCACTGTGACGGTTGTCAGAGTGGCTGGCACACTGGTTTTGCCTTTTACCCCTTCCCCCCTTGCTAAAAACCGTTAGATTGCATTCCTAAAGCTGGCACCAAGGCTCATCCCCTTATTTGGCCACTTCGTCCTCCTGACGCTGACCACCAAGGTCAAACTATCACAGTATTGA
This sequence comes from Acomys minous, assembly GCF_964271855.1. NCBI lineage: Eukaryota > Metazoa > Chordata > Mammalia > Rodentia > Muridae > Acomys > Acomys minous. The sequence continues at coordinate 65,415,526 of NC_140499.1, read as the reverse complement.
AGTCCAAGCTGGGCGGTGGTGGTGCACAGCTTTAATCTCAGCACTGGGGAGGCGGAGGTGGGCATATTTCTGAGTTTGAGGCGAGCCTGGTCTACAGGGTAAGTTCCAGGACAGCCAGGGCTACACAGAGAAACCTTGTCTAGAAAGATAAAAACAATCAAACACAAAGTATTGACGTCCAACAGCCAAAAGCCCCCTTTGTCTGACCTAATTAGCTTGCCCAATTAAAATCAATCAGATCATCTTAACACGGGAAGGCTGCTCCCTTCTTCTCTTTATAAACTGCCATCCTCGCCATTCCAAGCCTTTCTCCTTCTCCCTCGTCCTCCTCATCCTCTCTCTCTCTCTCTCTCTCTCTCTCTCTCTCAGCACTCACAAAGAAGATCCACCTGCCTCTGCCTCCCTGAGTGCTGGGGTTACAGGCCTGCCTAGCTGCACCCGCTAAACACATATTTCCGATGGTCCTCCCCCCACTGCCTCCCACACAGGGTTTCTCTGTGTAGCCCCTGTTGTCCCAGACTCACTTTGTAAACCAGGTTGGCCTTGCTCCGCCTGCCTCTGCCTCCCGAGTGCTGGGATTAAAGGCGTGCACTACGACCCTGCGTCCTCTATCTCTTGTTTTCATCCCGCTCCCCTTAAAAATTTGTTCACTTTACATCCTGATTGTAGGCCCCTCCATCGTCGCCTCCCAGTCCCTCCCTGACACGCCCCCCCCCCTAGTCCTCAGAAACGGGGAGCCCTCCTCTCCTGTCATCTGACCTCAGCCTATCAAGTGTCATCTGGACTGCCTGTATCCTCTTCCTCTGTGGCCTGGCAAAGCCGCCCCGCCAGGGGGAGGTGATCAATGAGTCGGGGCACCACAGTCCACGTCAGAAGTAGCCCCTGTTCCCCGTATTATGGGACCCACAAGGAGACTGTGCTGCCTGTCTCCTACATCTGAGCAGAGGGTCTGGGTCCTCGCCGTGCCTGGTCCTTGCTTAGTTGTCTTCATCTCTTGCTCCTGCCCTCTGTCCCTCCGTCCCTCTGTCCCTCTGTCCCTCCGTCCCTCCGTCCCTCTGTCCCTCCGTCCCTCTGTCCCTCTGGGCAAATAAATCTCTTTTGTGCTGAGAACTTGGTCTTGCCGTGTTTTGAGTCAATTGTTTTCCTTTCACTCGCTAAGTAGATTTTAGATTTTGTTTTGTTTTGCTTTTTGAGATAGTCTCATGTAGCCCAAGCTGGCCTCCAACTCTTTGTAGCCGAGGCTGGCCTTGAACTCCAGTTCCTCCAGCCTTACAGGTGTGTGACATCATACTGCCTTAGGTGTGACATCATACTGCCTTAGGTGTTCAATGAGTTTATCAATACGGCCAATTAGGTTTCAAGTGTTCCTAACAAAAGTCATGCTGACATTTAATTACACTGTGAGGAATTAAGAGGTGGGACCTTTATTGTTTTCATGAGTCAGGAGTCTGCTGTAGAAAAGGCTGGCCTTGAACTTGCAATCCTCCTGCCTCAGTCTCCCAAGAGCTGGGGTTACAGGTGTGAGCCATTCTAACTGGGACCTTTGTGTTTAGTTTATTGTTTGTTTTTAACTTAATTTACTTTTGTTTGGTTTTACCTGCGTGAGTGTTTTGCCTACATGTATCTCTGTGCACCGCGTGTATCCCTGGGGCCCTCAGAGGTCAGAGGTTAGAGAAAGGACTCAGATCCCTGGAACTGTGGTTACAGCACTTGAGAGCCACCATGCGGATGCAGGAATGGAAGGCTCTCTGGGGGAGCGGCCAGTGTAGTTCAGGTAGACCAGGCTGCCTTCCACTTCCCGGAGATCCACCTGCCTCTGCCTCCGGCATGCTGGGATTAAAGGCGTGCGACACCACCTGGGGACTAAGTGGGACCTTTAAGTAGTTAAGTCAGAGCTCATGGAGGATGGATGCAGCCAGGAGAGTGTTCATGGTTATCTTGAAAATGAGTCTGTTAATGAAGAAGCCAACTTGTCTCCTGCATGTGCTGCCTCCCTCTGTGATGCCCCTGGAGGCGGGGTTCCCAACCACAAGAAAGCGGTCACCAGATGCCATTCCTCATCCTCGGGTGGCCTAGCCTCAGACCTAGAGCTAAACAAATCTCTCTTCCTTACACTTACCCGGCCCATGATGTTCAGCTGCTCATTGACAGCAACAGACACTGAAGAGAGGTAGAGGCCGTGTAGCCCGCAGCGCTCCTTCCTGGGAGAGCCTTAGGCTGGTGAAGCCCGGGAGGAGGTCCTGATGCTAGCCTTGTGGGAGCCGTGTGTGCGTGTGTGTGTGTGTGTGTGTGTAGCCTTGTGGGAGCTGTGTGTGTGTGTGTGTGTGTGTAGCCTTGTGGGAGCCGTGTGTGCGTGTGTGTGTGTGTGTGTGTGTGTGTGTGTGTGTGTGTGTGTGTAGCCTTGTGGGAGCTGTGTGTGTGTGTGTGTGTGTGTGTGTAGCCTTGTGGGAGCCGTGTGTGTGTGTGTGTGTGTGTGTGTGTGTGTGTGTGTGTGTAGCCTTGTGGGAGCTGTGTGTGTGTGTGTGTGTGTGTGTGTGTGTAGCCTTGTGGGAGCCCTGTGTGTGTGTATGTGTGTGTGTGTGTAGCCTTGTGGGAGCTGTGTGTGTGTGTGTGTGTGTGTGTAGCCTTGTGGGAGCCGTGTGTGCGCGCGCGCGTGTGTGTGTGTGTGTGTGTGTGTGTGTGTGTGTGTAGCCTTGTGGGAGCTGTGTGTGTGTGTGTGTGTGTGTGTGTGTGTAGCCTTGTGGGAGCTGTGTGTGTGTGTGTAGCCTTGTGGGAGCTGTGTGTGTGTGTGTGTGTGTGTGTGTGTGTGTAGCCTTGTGGGAGCCGTGTGTGTGTGTGTGTGTGTGTGTGTGTGTAGCCTTGTGGGAGCTGTGTGTGTGTGTGTGTGTGTGTGTGTGTGTGTGTAGCCTTGTGGGAGCCGTGTGTGCGTGTGTGTGTGTGTGTATGTGTGTGTGTGTGTAGCCTTGTGGGAGCTGTGTGTGTGTGTGTGTGTGTGTGTGTGTGTAGCCTTGTGGGAGCTGTGTGTGTGTGTGTGTAGCCTTGTGGGAGCTGTGTGTGTGTAGCCTTGTGGGAGCTGTGTGTGTGTGTGTGTGTGTGTGTAGCCTTGTGGGAGCCGTGTGTGTGTGTGTGTGTGTGTGTGTGTGTGTGTAGCCTTGTGGGAGCTGTGTGTGTGTAGCCTTGTGGGAGCTGTGTGTGTGTGTGTGTGTGTGTAGCCTTGTGGGAGCCGTGTGTGTGTGTGTGTGTGTGTAGCCTTGTGGGAGCCGTGTGTGTGTGTGTGTGTGTGTGTGTGTGTGTGTGTGTAGCCTTGTGGGAGCTGTGTGTGTGTGTGTGTGTGTGTGTGTAGCCTTGTGGGAGCCGTGTGTGTGTGTGTGTGTGTGTGTGTAGCCTTGTGGAAGCCGTGTGTGTGTGTGTGTGTGTGTGTGTGTGTAGCCTTGTGGGAGCTGTGTGTGTGTGTGTGTGTGTGTGTGTGTGTGTGTAGCCTTGTGGGAGCCGTGTGTGTGTGTGTGTGTGTGTGTGTGTGTGTAGCCTTGTGGGAGCCGTGTGTGTGTGTGTGTGTGTGTGTGTGTAGCCTTGTGGGAGCCGTGTGTGTGTGTGTGTGTGTGTTTATGTGTGTGTGTGTGTGTAGCCTTGTGAAAGCCGTGCGTGTGTGTAGCCTTGTGGGAGCCGTGTGTGTGTGTGTGTGTGTGTGTGTGTGTGTGTGTAGCCTTGTGGGAGCCGTGTGTGTGTGTGTGTGTGTGTGTGTGTGTGTGTGTGTGTAAGATACCTCATTCTTGTAGAAGCGCTGGATGTTGGAGCTGAGGGCGCAGCCTACGAAGCCCTGGGTGGCAGCCGGGTTGTGCAGGAAGCGGATCTCCAGGGGGATGAGCCCGTCCTTCATCTGCAGGGTCTGGATAATCTCATGACGCTGCCAGTCCCACACATGTATGCAGCTCCCATAAAGCCCTGAGCGGGGACGGATAGGGACCGAGGCTGGGCTCAGCTCAGGATGGGAGGCCATGGGCAGAGGCAGGGAAGGGCTAAGGTGGGGAGAGCTGGGCGTGGGCACAGAGGGCTCCTCTGAGCACCTGGCACGTTTTAGCCTGTTACCCGGAGGTAACAGGTCTGCAGATCTGGCATAGGGCAGGGGGCTGAGAGCAGGGGGTGTGGACCGAGGCTCCCGCCCGTCCTTGGGGTAATTCTTACCGGCTTCCACGTGAGCAGGGTTGAAGCCATCTTTGAAGACATTGGGAGCTGCCCATTCAGTGCTGACCATGATATTGTGTCGAGGCTGGTACCAGAAGTCATAGCCCATTGGCGCGGCACCCCCAGGCTTCTCCCATGTCCCTTTCACCTCAAACGTCTCTCCATCCAGCAGTACGAACCCCCCTGAGCAGGAGGAAAGGGGCTTAGCTTAGGTAGAGGTGGTGGAGCTACTGCTCTTTCCCAGCAGGCTGACCAGATCCTTAAGATCCTTAAGGTCAGGTGCCCGGACATCCATGTCAGAGCCGGCGTGAGAAGCGGGCCCTGGCTCTGTGCTCCCCTCTTAGCCACTTCCTCGTCCTCTTGGAGCTCTGGGAAAATGTCCTCCGTCTCATAAGTGTCACTTGCCCAGCCTGCTACGACCACAGTGGGTTCTTCCCAGAGTCTAAGCTTGTTGGGCGGGTGATGGCAAGCAGCAGCAGGCAGAGCTCCAGCTCCTGCCTGGCCAGCTGTCCTCTCTCCTGCCCCCCACCCACTTCCTCCTCTCTCCCTTTTTTTTTTCTTTTTCAAGTCAGGATTTCTCTGTTTAGCCCTGGCTGTCCTTGGTTGGCCTTGAACTCACAGCGATTTCCCCCGTCTCTGCCTCCTGAGTGCTGGGATTAAAGGTGTGCATTACTGTGCCCAACTAAATTTTTCTAAAAAGTTTAACTAAACAAACAAACAAACAACAAACCACAAAGCCAAGCCAAGGTCTTAAATTCTCAAAGGCTGGTATTGTAAGTTCACAGCCTTACGCCAGACTATTGACCATAGCAGACTCCGCACATGTGCGTGTGCATTTGTGTGTGTGTGTGTGTGTGTGTGTGTGTGTGTGTGTGTGTGTGTGTTACTGAAATTGGGACTTCACATGCCGAGCAGTGGTGGCACACGCCTTTAATCCCAGCACTCGGGAGGCAGAGGCAGTGGATCGCTGTGAGTTCGAGGCCAGCCTGGTCTACAAAGCGAGTCCAGGACAGCCAGGGCTACACAGAGAAACCCTGTCTCAAAAATAAAATCAAATAAAACAAAGAAAGAAAGAAAGAAATTGGGACTTCACTAGTGATAGGCAAGTGCTCTATCACTGGGGTGTATCTCTAGCCTTCTTTTATTTGTATTTTGAGACAAAATCTTGCTAAGTTTCCCAGCCAGGCCTTAAATTTGTGATCTTTCTGCCTTGGCCGAGAGAACAGCTGGACTTATTGCCTGCACCGCCAGGGCCCGCCGGGCCTCATCACTGTAGGAGTAACTGAAACAACGGACATCACTTGCTGGACAGGACTCCGCCAGCCAGTTCTCCCTGGCTCCTCACTCCATCGCTCCCGCACAGCCAGCCACCTCCCACGCTTAGCTGCTGAGGTTTGCGCGTGCGTCTGTAGAGCCAGCAGATACCTTTGGCATTACCCTGGGGGTCCCCCAAGGAGCTGATCATCACCTCCCCGCTGGCCAGGCAGTGGCTGGTGTGCAGGTTGCCCAGGCCGCACTTGGCGTGGATTTCACTGGGTTCAATGACCTGGAGAGGGTGAGGGATGGAGTGAGAACGTGACAGAGCCAGGAGTCCTGAGGGAAGACATCACAAGTTGAGCCTGGTAACTCACAGAACAGCAAGGAGAGGCAGAGAAGCAGCCAATAAGTCTTCAGTCAGGGCACCGCCCTTCCCCTCCCTCCCCCCATGTCTCTAGATGGTATTCCCATCTCCTGAGGCCCCTCCCATGTCCATGTTGGCTCCGTGCCCTCAGCAGACAGCTGTGAACATCTGGTGCAGAGGGAGGACATCCGGTGGAACGTTGAGAGGAAGCCCTGAGCTCCTAACGCATGGGGAAAGATGGCTCTCTCTTCTCCTCTCAAAGACAAGCCTCCTGTTCTGCCGTCCCAGCCTGTGCTGCTCAGTGGAGCCAGCTCAGCATGCCCAGGTCACCTCTGAAACATACCCCCCCCCAACCACCCCTCTCCCCCGTTGCTGAGCCAGAGCCTGTGTAAACGCCCGAGGCAGCTGGTCTAGGGGCTGTTGGGCCAGTGAGTGCAGTAGGGTCTCCAGCCACAGGGACAGAGGACATGCCTTATGCAGCTTCGGGGCACGAGGCACAGAGCCTATGTCCACCACGTAGACGCGGGAGGAGATGAGACTGGGCAGGATGAGCTTGTTGCGTGACTTCGTGCTGTCCCCAAAGCAGCTGCTGCAGGTGTTCCATCCCGAGTGATGCAGCTCGTCCTTCAGGTAGGGCATGGGCAGCCTGTGGATGACCTAGGATGGATGGAGAGAAGCAGGGAGTTGCCGCTTGCCCAGGCCAGGCCTCTATAGACTCCGAGTGGGCTGGCGTCCCAGCACAGACAGCACCCTGTGCAGAGAACAGCTTCCACTGCCTTACCAAGGAGGAGCAAGAAGCGGGGAGTGAGGGAGCCACGCTGTGTGGTGGGGGTCTCAGGGCTGCCAGTGACCCATGCCTCACCTCACCTGGCTATACTGGGGGGACTTGGGGTCAACATCCACAGTAGCCAAATAATCCGGGGCCTCGGTGCCTGTGTTTCTGTAAATGCAGGGCAGGTAGATAATCTCCTCTCGAGGTCCTGGGAAGGAGAAAGCAGGCTATGGGACCGGGCTGGGCAGAGGCGGCCCGGGGTTGGCCAGGGGGCTAAGGCTAGGTCAGCAGTCTCCTCACCCTACCATGGGGTCTGCAGAGGGAGGCTGGCTCTCAGATGCACAATTACCTTTCATGGCTTCCAGAGGGGTTGGGTAACCTGGGCCACACTTTGTACATTTTGTATCTGTAGAAACAAAAGAAGCTTGTTGGTTGGCGCCTGCTTTGGAGGTAAATTCTCCCTCTGTACAGCCCATAACACACACCTGGCAAGCAAGGCAGACTTAATGCTGCCCCAGGTGCTACTCCGCCCCCATCCCTTTGGCCTATCCTCCCTCTCCCGACTCCTGTTCCCCAACTCTGATGATCCTGAGCGTGTGGTGGGAGAGTGGAGCCACATGACCCGGAAGTGGATTGATATTCCGCTAGGCTTTGGAGAAAGTGGGGCAGAGGCTGTGGGTTCAATAGTTATGACAATGACTTCACTTCCAGCCTTTGCCTACCTGACTGGTCACAGGAACTTGGTCAAATTATCTCACTCTGATCCAGTTCATATGTGAAAAGGGGATAGAGAGACTATCACAGTGGGCGGGGCACTGTGACCATGGCGGGGCTGCAGGGGGTGGGGTGGGGGTGCCGGGGGAGGGGCACAGGGGGGGCAAAAACAGGAGGACATGAGTTCAAGACTAGCCTTGCTACATAGCAAACAATTGAGTTGGGGTGTGTAACTTTAATGCTTTTAATCCCAACACTCGGCAGGCAGAGGCAGGTGGATCTCTGCAAGTTCACGGCCAGGCTGGTGTACATAGTTTTGGGACAACCAAGGTTACATAGAAAGACCCTGTCTCAAAACAAAACCAAAACAAAACTGAGTTAGAGAGGCTGGAGAGATAGCTCAGCAGTTCAGTTCTCAGCATCTGTACCAGGCCACTCGCAAGCCCCGGAAAGTTCAGCTCTAGGGAGGTCAGATACCTCTGACCTCTGGCAGCAACATGACTCACAAACCTCGTGCGCGCGCGCACGCACACGCACAAACACACACAAACACACACACACACACACACACACACACACACACACACACACACGCAGTAATTAAAACCAGCCAGGCATGGTGGCACACACTTGTAATCCTAGCACTCAGGGAGGCAGATGCCAGTGGCTCTCTATGAGTTGGAGGCCAGCCTGGTCTACAAATCCAGTCCAGGACAAAAAATCTTGTCTCAAAACAAACAAACAAACAAGGCCTAAAATAAATATTTAAAACAAACAAACAATGGAAAGAGGCAGCTCGGTGACAGAGCACTTGCCTAGCATCAAAAGGCCTTGGGTTCAATTCTCAACAAGACAAGACAAAACAAAACAAAGAAAAAACAACAAACAAAATTGTGAGGGGCCTTGGTGAGACCTACACCAGGTGGGCAGTCTTCGCATGCCTGTTCTGAGGAGCAGCCCTCAGGGACGGGCAGCTGTGTCTCCCACCAAATTCATCCAGGGCAGGGCCTGTGGACTTTCTCCTTCCAATCTAGGTCCTGAGCCAGGCTGCTGGCCACACCCAGGATTAGACAACCAACCCAGATGAGGGGAATGGTGTGTGTGTGTGTGTGTGTGTGTGTGCAAGACTGACACCAGCTGTGTGTCCTGAGGCCACTCTCTACTCTCCTACTCAGGGCAGTTGCAGGGAAAGGCCCTTCCTGACCCTACAGCCTGACCAAATAGCCACCAGGGGCTTCCAGTTTCTGAGAGTGGGCCAGACAGCAGAGGAACTGAACACAGAAGGGGCTGACCCAAGTAGAAAGAAATCCTGGAGTGGATTTCACAGGACTGGACCCTGCCTCCTGCCCTGCCCCAGGGCCACAGCAGGCAGGAGAGGGGTTAGAGAGATGGCTTAAGGCTTAAGAGAAATGGCTGCTCTTACAGAGAACCCAGATTTGATTAATGGGACCCAGATGGTGGCTAAGAACTGTCTATAACTTTAGTGTCTTCTGGCCTGCTCAGGCATAAGGCATGCACATAGTGCACATAAATGCAAGCAAAACACCTATACAGACAAAATGAAGTAAAAGTTTAAGAAAATAATAAAAATAATAAGAAAGCAGTAAAGTCCAGAGCAAAAGCTTTGTCTGCCTACTGGGAGACCCACTTCTAGAAGGTGGAGGAAGTCAGGAGGCCGCAGCGGCGTAGAATCCAGAAACCTGGCTTCACCTGAACTTCACCATGTAGCTCAGGCTGGCCTCCAACTCACAAAGATCCTCTGCCTTAGCCTCCTCAGCACGGGATGCCAGGCAGAATCCACCACACACTGATTTAAAGGAGTGAAGAGCATCAACAAAAAGTATGTTTGAAGTCCAGCACTCATGAGGCAGAGGCAGGAGGATCTCTGTGAGTTCAAGGTCAGCCTGGTCTACGTAGTGAGTTCTGGAACAGCCAGGCTGGCTATGTAGTGAGACCCTGTCTCAAGAACAACCAACCAAAGCCCAAAAGGCCAAACATCAACATCAACAAAAGGCTGTTCTGGGGCAGATGAGACGGCTCAGGGGTTGGGCACACTTGCTGCCCCTGCAGAGGACCCTGGTTCAGTTCTCAGCACCCATGGAACTCACCCCAGGCTGATACCTTCTTTTGGCTTCCATGGCCACTAGACACCTGTGCTACCCACATATATACTCAGGCAAACACCCCAAATAAAAACATCTTTAAAAAGAGGGAAGAAGTGGAGGAGGTTTGTCCCACTCTCCCAGGGCGTGGTCCAGGCTGCTAGGTTGCCTGGAGCAGCATCTCTCTCTGTGGGGCATAAGCATCTTAAGCAAGTTCGGTGACATCTTGAGTTTGGGGAACCCAGGCAAAGTTCAAGTGGCTTTCCTATGCCAGGCGGGTCAGTGGTCTTATTATTAGCCCGGGGGGAACCAGCTCCAAGGGGAAACAGGACCTCAACACCCATTCCCAAACCCAGCTCTCAGCCTGATGCCCACAAGCTCACAGGGAAACGGAGAAGAGAGCTGTGGGAGTTGGGAGGGGCACTGAAACAGGTCCTCGGTGGGCTGGTGTGGCCACCCCTGACCTCCCTAGTTGACTGGCAGTATGAAGCAGCTTCAGGGATCCAGGCTCTGACAGCTAGCAGTTCCTTTGTAACTCCCGACCCAAGCAAGAAGTTGACCCAGTGCTAGAGCCAGAATCACCTATTTACTAGGGTGACAACCTGCCCCTGCCCCTGCCCCCTGCTCCTCCCTGCCCTCGCTGAGCCTGGGTGGGATTCACAGAGCACCCCTCCTGCTGGCCCCTTTCTATTCCTTAGAACTTAAGCGAAGCTGAGAAATAAGTCTTGTGCGCACGAAGCCTTCACTTGAGCTGCTGTGCGCATGCCTGCAGCCCAGGGACAAGAGTCCAGCTTTTCACTGCCCTCCTCACAGAAGGGAGGAGGACCCTCGAAAGCAGGGGTGGACTATGCACGGTTTGCGACCCCTCTCCTTACCCATGCTGCTGGCTGACACTCTGGTCCTGCAGGGTTTGCCAGGAGTGGGCAGAGGCTCGGCAGAGAGCAGCGCTGGTGGTGGAGGGAGACCGCACAGGGAAGGGGCAAAGGGAGGGAATTTATGTAACCAATTGGGGGAGAGGTGGGGCAAGGGGCGGGACCCGGCTGCCATCCAGAGTAAACTATACAGGGCAGCTGGCCAGAAGGCAACCGGCCAGGATGCCATCAAGTGGGGTGTTCAAATCACAGGATGTGCGTGTGTGTGTGTGTGTGTGTGTGTGTGTGTGTGTGTACATACAAAAAATGTCTGTGCCATTAGGTATTTTTTAAGTTTGTGTGCCTGTGTAGCATTCTCCTGTGGGTTCCCAGTGTGTGTGCCTTTATGTTTGTGTAGTCATGGGTGTGACTTTGTGTGTACCTGTGTCTGGACGTGTACATGCCTATGTGTGTCCATGTGAGCAGGTGCCACATGACAGGAGGGTTTGTATGTGTGCATTCACATATGTCTGCACCTTCAAATGCTTGTCTATGTGTTTGGCCTCGTCCCTGGACATTTTGGGGTACCCAGGGCTGTGGACCTGTTTGTTCCTACTTCCGTATCCAAGGCCAGTCTTCTCTTAAGCGAGTCCTTTTTTTCTAAACATTCACACTCCAAAACCACGGCTCTGATCACCTGGACCCCTCACCCATGCCTTTTCACAGCACCTGCCCAACAGAGCCAAGGCAGAGGGGTGAGCCTAGGTCCCACTTTTCCCAGAACTGCCCCTGAGCCGTGGGCTTTGAAGTGGGAGAGAAAGCCTAGTACCTGCTATTACTGCTAATTACCCTCGTAAACCTCAGGAGGTGAAAGTGAACTGCCTCCCCCTCGCCTCAGAGTCTGGTGCCCCGAGGTGCTGGATGTGGGGTCAGGGAGGAGGCCAACAGATGCTACTGTCCCTAAGTGGGCTGTGACAGAAAATGCTCAGGGGCACGCCTGTCTCAGGATGGGTCCTCCAGCTTGAAGGGTAAGGATCTGCTCAGGTGATTAAGCCTGCGGCTGTAACCTGCCAGGGACAGGTAAACCAGCACTGCTTGCTGAAGGACTCCTCAAAGCAAGGTTGAGGCTTGGTCCTGTTAACCCCGGCTAGGATTGCCCGCCATCTTGGAAAGTCAGTGTTTGAAGGGCTGCAGCAGAGAGGTTGAAGTGGTCCCCACTATGGAGCTAGGGACTCCCTTCTCCTCAGCACGAGCCTCTTGCCCAGGGAGCACTCCCATCCACACACTTCAGGGAATCCGACTGTCTGCAGAGGCAACTTTTATCTCCTTAGATGAAGGCTCTGAGGTGAGGCTTTCACTGGAGAGGGAAAAGGGTAACATTTGGGCTGAAGATCACCAGTGGAAATAGCGATGGCGACCTTAGGAGCACGAGAAGACAGGCCTCTGTTGGGAGGGCTCAGCTGAGGCCTCCTAAGCCACCTTTCACCTCTGAAGGAGGAAGGTAGAGCCCAGCTGAAAAGCCTGGGAGGGGTCGCTCTGCGCTGACTCACTGCGTACAGGTAGCAAGTGTAAATGCGTCGCTTGGAAGGGAAGAAACAAAGGGGAGGGGTGGCGGGCACTGGTCACCCATCCTTCAGCTCCCTATTAGAAAGCTCATATCCCCATCAAGAAAGTTCCCCTGGCTAGGTGTGGCGGTGCACAGCTATAATCCCAGCCTGCAGGCAGAGGCCAGCCTGGGCTACATAGGAAGTGCCACCCCAGACTTTCTGGGGCTTCAAGGCACAGGCTTCCAAACCTGGATTTCCCAAAAGGTCATTTAAAAAGACTTAATTGGAGGCTGGAGATATAGCTCAGTATTTAAGAGTGTTGGCTGCTGCTCTTGCAGACGACGTAGGTTCGGTTCCCAGCTCCCACATGGTGGCTCACAGGCAACTCAGATTCCAGGAAATGCAGCGCCCTCTTCTGGCCTCCACAGGTACATGGTGTACAATCATCGAGGCACACACACATACACATAAAATAAATAAATGTTTTAAAAATGAGTTAAGGAGCTGGGCAGTGGTGGCGCACGCCTTTAATCCCAGCACTCGGGAGGCAGAGGCAGGCAGATCTCTGTGAGTTCCAGGCCAGCCTGGTCTACAAAGTGAGTCCAGGACAGCCAGGGCTATACAGAGAAACCTTGTCTCAAAAAACCAAGGGAAAAAAAAAAAAGAGTTAAGGGGTGGGGAATATCAACAAAAATTATACCCAACTCCTCTTGGTTCTCTGTGCAGTCATCTCCACCACCCACCACCACCAGCCATCAGAGCTTGCCTAGTGTGTGAGCTGTCCCTCACCTGTGCCTTCTTTCTGCCCTCCTATGCTTCCCCATGGCCTGCCTCCTCCTCTCCCTCCTCCTCTCCTTCCTCCTCTTCCTCCTCTTCCTCCTCCTCCTCCTCCTCCTGAGGCCTCCTCCTCCCCTTCCTCCTCCTCCTCCTGAGGCCTCCACTCCTCTTGACTCTTCAGGCTTGAGCTATGGCTGCAGAGTAGACAGCCATCCCTACCCTCGGGGCTGCGGGTCCTGCTAGCCGCTTCTCAGGAGCACCCCCCCCCTCCCCCGTTTTCCCAATCTGAGTTTTCCGTTCTCTACCCAGAAGCCAACTAGACTGATTGAGCCTGTGGTGAGTGATGGTGTGCAGGGAACACCCAGTTCTGCAAGACACAAATCCCTCCCTTGTCTTCTTAAACCAGTAAGTCCAAAACAGGCCCTGGGGGATTTTGTTTGCCCTTGAGTCTGTTTTGACAACCAGTTCGTTCATGGCCCTGCACTCTGACCTGGCTGGTCCTGGCAGCGTCTCCATAGCACCCTTAACTGCTGCTTTCTCACTGGCTTCTTGCTTGAGAGCTAATGAAGCTGTTTTAGGAAGAAGCTGTCCCGGCCCAGACAAGGACGAGCCAGTCCAGGGTGAGAAGCCAGCTGCTAACGGAACCACCCAGGGCCCTGAGCTGGGCTGGGGCTGGAAGGACCTCTCTCCACTCCCAGCAGCAGCTGCTGCAGCTCTGAGCTGAAGGGCTCTGTCCCCAGGCTGACTTGCCTTCCTCTAGCCAGTGGCCAACCAGACTGACTGAACACCTGCTGTTCACGGTGTGTGGTGGAGGCCGCCCTGTCTGCTGCCAGTACCCACGCCACAGCAGCGCCTGCATTGTGTCTGCTGTTTCCAACCCTGCCGTTAGGCCACGGCAGCTATGGGGGGAGGCAGATGGTTGGCCCTGGACTCCGAGACGGGAAGTAGAAGCCCTGACGAGGGGACACTCCACGGGAGGACAGGCTGCTCCTGGTGAACCGGTTCACTCACCTTCAGCCAGACTCTTTGGGCCCATTAAACAAGTTTCAAGACCTCTGATGGGTGGAGTGGGGAAACGGTGAAAAACAAAAACAAATTAAACAGTGAAGAGAAGGAAGGGCGATGAAGCTGATCTCTCAAAATAATTTATTTTTGGTTTTTCAAGACAGGGTTTCTCTACATAGCCCTGGCTGTCCTGGATTTACTATGTAGAGCAGGCTGACCTCAAACTCAGAGATCTGCCTGCCTCTGCCTTTTGAGTACTGAGGTTAGAGGCGTGCGCCGCCGCCACCACCACCACCCAGCTTTAATTTTTTTCACTGTTAACAAGAATTTAATATGTAACCATTGCTCCTCAAATATCACTTCAATAACCTAGTGAAGAGTTGCATAATTTCCCTTCATCTTGTGGGAGTGAGGATCTGAGTTTGGTCCCTAGCACTGCTGGCGTAAAAAGCCAATGTCAACTTCTGGCCACATGTGCACTGCATCTGCATACCACGGTGCACGCATGAACACACACACACACACACACACACACACACACACACAGGACAGGGTATAGAGAGGATGAAAAAGAGTGATTGGTGTGCATCAGTCCACTTAGTCTTACTGTAGCAGGTGGGTCAGACGGTCTTCACGTTGCCTATGAAGAAGTGAAGGCCTCAGCCAGGGTCGAGACAGCAGAACAGGGCGCCCGCTCACCCGCCTCTCTGGCTCCGGGACATGCGGCCTCTCCGGCTCCCGACATGCAGTTCTTGCAGCCGGGCCCTGTTCTCCACGAGTCCTTTGCTTTATCTGGTTTTGAAGGGGAAGGAAGACAGGGCACTGGAAGGCCCTGAGAGAACACTAAGACTATGGGGCTTGTTTCTTGGTAGTCCCAGGACAGACAGACTGATTCTCTTGCGAGGGGTGGAGGTGAAGACACAGTCGTGAACAGGGCGAGGAAGACCTTCACAGGTGGAGTGGTGAGGCTGGGGTGCCTTGTCCCTGCAGGAGAGAAGCTAGGAAGCTCTACAGCCCAAGTGGTATCTGCCACCCACCTGGAGCCCACGAAGGAGGCCATCGTTTTCCTTTGTTACTTTATATACTTTTTGTGTGTGTGTGTGTTTTTTTTAAAAGCACATGGTCCTTTTTGTAAGGAAAAGCTCAAATAAAAACATCAAGGAGGGAGGCTGGGTGGTATACGCCTTTAATCCCAGCACTCAGGAGGCAGAGGCAGGTGGATTGCTGTGAGTTCAAGGCCAGCCTGGTCTACAGAAAGAATTCCAGGACAGCCAGGGCTGTAACACAGAGAAACCCTGTCTCGACCAACAAAACAAAACAAAACAATGTTAAGGGAAAACTACAAAGAAAGACAGGATGTAAATGTCTGTGCTGGCTAGTTTTCTGTCATCTTGACCTAAACCAGAGTCATTAGAGAGGAGGAAATTGCCTCCATAATATTGGCCCATAAGCAAGCCTGTAGGGCATTTTCTTACTTAGTGATTGATGTGGGAGGGGCCCAGGCTGCTGTGGGTGGTGCCATCCCTGGCCTGGTGGTCCTGGGCGCTATAAGAAAGCAGGCTGAGCCGGGCATAGTGGCGCACGCCTTTTGGGAGGCAGAGGCAGGTGGATCTCTGTGAGCTTGAGGCCAGCCTGGTCTACAAAGCAAGTCCAGGACAGCCACGGCTACACAGAGAAACCTTGTCTTGAAAAACTAAAAAAAAAAAAAAAAGAAAGAAAGAAAGAAAGACAGCAGGCTGAGGAAGGCAGTGAGCAGGAGCCCTCCATGGCCTCTGCACCAGCCCCTGACTCAGGCTCCCGCCCTCACCAGACTGTAATTCAGGATAGTAAGTCAAATAAACCCTTTCCTCCCCAACTTGCTTTTGGTCATGGGGTTTCATCATAGCAACAGTAACTGTAACACGCCACTGCCAGAGGCTCTACATGTTCTGTAGAGCTGTCTGATATGTGACGTGTGAGTGGGTAATGTGTGTGCAGTGTCTGGACCACAAAGGCGCAGCTTGCCGAGGCTTGAGGCAGGCCTGGCCGCACGGGGCTGACAACATCTTTCCCAGTTCTGAGCTCTGTCCTGCTCATTTTTCTTCATACTAAAAGACCAAGTACACACCCTCAGAGGAGGAGAGCACTGGGGACAGAACCTGCTTCCCAGTGTGGCTGATGCCAGGCCAGGTGCCCAACAGTTAGCACAGGCCCAGCCCGGGGCAAACTCGGAGGAAGGCAGCAGTTTTCTTTGTCTTACATTGAACCTGTTTTACCAACTCACTTGGCCACTCACAGTTACTTTGTTTTTCTTGCTTGGGGGGAGGTGGGGGGGTGAGGGGGTGGGGGGGTGTTTTGTTTGTTTGTTTTTGATCAAGGAGTTCATACCCTGGTGTTCAGAATAACACACAGGCTCAGAGAAGAAAAAAAAATTGCCTTTTAAACGATGCCCTCTGCCAGGCCTCTGTGGAAAGTCACCAGAGGCCCTCCTCCCCACCTCCAAACACTCCGAAATACCATCCCATCTGGCCATTACTGGTGCTTAAAATCACCATTTCACGTTTCTTTCTTTTCATTTAGGGCAGCCTCTGGGCTGCAGGCTTGTCTCTGGGGTAGTATTTCTTCAAACTCCTTATAGTGTGCCATGGCTTGGTTTTTATCAGAAGCGTGTGTCACAGCGGCAACGCTGAGCAGCGGCTGTGACCTACTGATTAGGGACAGAGGGTTTCTTTTGTCTTGTTTTTATTTTTGTTTTGCTGTTGTTTTCGAGACAGGGTTTCTGTGTAGCCTTGGCTGTCCTGGACTCACTTTGTAGACCAGGCTGGCCAGGAACTCAGAGATCTGCCTGCCTCTCCTGGGATTACAGGCGTGTGCCACCTAGGGACAGTGTTTTAAAAAGCAGTTGTTGGGCCGGGGAGATGGGTCAGTTGGTGAAACCTTGTCACACGGGTGTGAAGACCTGAGTTTGAATCCCCAGAACACACGTGAAGCTGGGTGGAGCTGTGCACACCTGCAGTCCCAGGGCTTCTGGGGGAAGATGGCGGGAGAGACAGGAGAACCCTACACACCGAAAAGCAAGAGACCCTGTCGGACAAGGGGCTTGGGAGGATGGGAGGCGAACACTGATGCTGAAGGTTATCCTGACAGACAGAAACAAAACAAAATGTTCACACACGTATGTGCACACTCACACACACAGCACACATCATACTCAAAAAGTAAGTAAAAACAGCTATTGGCGGTGGGGCCCATCATGCCTGAGGTTCAGTCCCCAGCACAATACAAAAAGGAGTGAAAAAGCCAACTGCTTTGTCCTTGACTGTTATACCTCTATCTTTTTGTTTTGTTTTGTTTTTTTGTTTTTTTCGAGACAGGGTTTCTCTATGTAGCCTTGGGTGTCCTGGACTCGCTTTGTAGACCAGGCTGGCCTCGAACTCACAGCTATCCACCTGCCTCTGCCTCCCGAGTGCTGGGATTAAAGGCGTGCGCCACCACACCCGGCTTATACCTCTATCTTTAAATGGAAAAACTTCACAAGTAAGCAAGGTGGCAGCTCTATGACTGTCATATTGCTTATATGAAGATTAATCGAGAACCAGATGTGGTGGCTTAGGCCTGTCTGATCCCAGGGATTAGAGATCAACAGTTCTGGGTTATCCTTGGCTATGTAGTGATTTCTAGGCCATCTCAGGCTACATGGGACCCCCATCTTAAAAACAAACACACAGCCAGGTGGTGGTGGCACACACCTTTAATTCCAGCACTCAGGAAGCAGAAGCAGGAGGATTGCTGTGAGTTCCAGGCCAGCCTGGTCTACAAAGTGAGTCCAGGACAGCCAAGGCTACACAGAGAAACCCTGTCTCGAAAAACTAAAAACAAACAAACAAAACATAACAACAAAAACTCCAAACACACAAAACTCAAAACAACAAAGATCAATCAAAAGTTGTATTTTAAAATAGATATTTTGATATAAGTGGGAAACTATTTACTGTCTCTTAAATTAATTATAGGTTGTCCTTCCTTTCCTTCCTTCCCCTCCCCTCCCCTGCCCTCCCCCTCCCTCCCTTCCCCTCCCTTTCCCTCCCCCCTCCCCTTCCCCTTTTTTGTTGGTGGAATCTCTAGCCAGGCTGACCAGAGACTTCCTATGGACCTGCAGATGACTTTAAGCTTCTGATCCGACTGCCTCCACTTCCTGAGCACTGGGACTATGCTTATGCGCCATGCTTATGCACCATGCTTGTGCGCCATGCTTGTGCGCCATGCCGGGTTTACTCACGCTGGGATGAACCAGGGCTTCCTGCACACTGATCGAGACCCTACCAGCTGAGCTACACCCCAGTGCTGCAGATCCCATTTCACTGTTGGTAAACCACTGAAGAAACATCAGAGAAATATCTTACATGTCTTAGGCAGTGCCAGAGAACAAATAGAAACCACACCAAATGGGTTTAATACCATGTAATTCCACCTCTGATATTAGGCAATCAGGTATACATATAATCTTAACTAAGCAGTAGACTTTTTTATTTCAGAACTTTTTTTTTAAATTTTTTAAAAAAAGATTTATTTATTAGCCGGGCGTGGTGGCACACACTTTTAATCCCAGCACTCAGGAGGCAGAGGCAGGCGGATCGCTGTGAGTTCGAGGCCAGCCTGGTCTACAAAGCGAGTCCAGGACAGTCAGGGCTACAGAGAGAAACCCTGTCTCAAAAAACCAAAAAAATAAATAAATAAATAAATAAAATAAAAGATTTATTTATTGTTTACCCAGTATTCTGCCCACACATGTGCCTGCCCACCACAAGAAGACACCAGATCTCATTATAGATGGTTGTGAGCCACCATGTGGTTGCTGGGAATTGAACTCGGGACCTTCGGAAGACAGACGGTGCTCTTAACCTCTGAGCCATCTCTCCAGCCCCACTTTTTTTTTTTTTTAGATTAGCACTTTTTATAAGGTTAACAATTAGGGCCGGGTGTGGTGGCACATGCCTTTAATCCTAGCACTTGGCTAGGGCAGGGGGATCGCTGTGAGTTCGAGACTAGCCTGGTCTACAAAGTGACTCCAGGACAGCCAAGGCTACACAGAGAAACCCTGTCTCAGAAAAAAAAACCACAAACAACAAAAAAAAAAAAAACCAAAAAAACTAAATTAAAAATAGGCAAATAAATAAATGAAATTATAAGACCATAAACATAATCTAAAACAATAATAAGTTTTCACTACTGTAAGATATTTACCCTGCTTCATATTATCACTTGACAAACCTCCTAAAACCCTGATTTGCTGTTTAAGAAATCATGTATACTGTTGTGTGTCCAGTTAGGGGTACAGGGGCACGCAGCTGTGTAGGCCAGAGAGGAAGGGGTGTTTGGATCCACAGGCAGTTCCCAGAGCACCCTCCCTCCGACTCTCCTGTGCCAAGCCTGGCTCCAGAAGAGTTGAGACAAAAGCCATAAAACAGCGTTTATGCAACAGTCTCCGGCTTCACAGAGGCACGCTTGGGAGTGAAGAAATGCGCTTGGTTAATGGCTTAAATTAAGCTATCAAAATCCCTAATAAAGCTTCCATCTTGAACATGTTTCAAAACGTAAAGTATCGAAAGGAAAATGAAGGGCTTGGAAAGACCGTCGGTCCCCGCAGCCATTCACACCCTGACTAAGCCTCTCGGACGGGCAGGAACAAATCCTCTGCTCTCTAAAGAGCCCAGGGCACCTTTTCTCACCTCAGGACCCAGGTGCTGCCTGGGAAGAAGGCTGGGGTCCCTCTCCCAGTGCCCCAGGAATTTGACCTCAGTCCTCTGGTGGAATCGGGAGGAACCTGCCCCCGGTCTGTCCCACTTGGTCCGCTGCACCGTGGCCAAGCTGCTCGCCCCACTCAGCTCTCCCAGGATCCCATGTGAAAGCTGTAGTGACGTTGACGGCGGCGTCCTCTGAGGGTGAACACGCGGGACACAGGCGCCCAGGCTTTCTGCCCAACTGACCAAGGGATACCCAGAAACCAAACTGGCAGGAAATTTTGTTTTCATCTCACTATTTTTGAGAACTTTATACCTGAATACAACGCAGTACTAGATCCACACCCACATTTCCCCCACCCCACCCCTAGGCCATCCAATATGTCTACCCTTCAACTTGGTGTCATCGTTTTCTCTGCTTTCTCCGCATCCTTTTTCTTCTTCTTTTTCTTGATAACCCATTAAGTCCAGTTACTGCCTGTGTGGATGGGTGTGGGCCTTCCAGCCGAGCGTGGGAATCCTGTGAGTGGCCACATCCTCAAAGAATAAATTAATCCAGGTTTTAAAAGACTTAAAACGGCTGTTCTGAGTACAGCCACCAACAAGCCTGCTGGGAAAGCAACGGCCAGGGAAGATGCCGTGCATGTGGCTGCTGGTGTGGAGGGTGGCGTGACTCAACCCTGAGCCGAGGAAGACCAGAGATCAGCAAAAGCTGCCAAGCCTAAGCCTCAGGAGGGAGCATGGCCTGCAGACATCTTGTCTAAACACTGCAAGGAAAGAGTGCATTTCTGTTGGAATAAAGGGGTATAGCCCTAGGACAAGAAAATGAGAGCTGAATGCTGACCAACGCTTTGCAGGGACCAGATCTCATTATCGACGAGAAAAACACTTTTTTTTTTTTTTGAAAAACACTTGTTAAAGCGCCAGTGATAGTCGGGCGGTGGTGGCACACGCCTTTAATCCCAGCAGAGGCAGGGGATTGCTGTAAGTTCAAGACCAGCCTGGTCTACAAAGTGAGTCTAGGAAACCCTGTCTCAAACCCTCCCCCCAAAAAAAGAGGGCCAGTGAGTACGAATGTCGTCAAAAACGCAAAAGTACCCAGGTTGGTGGTGCATCCCTGTGACCCCAGCACTTGGAAGGCGGAAGCAAGAGAGCCAGCTGGATCTACAGAGACAGACTCTGTCTTGGCGATTTATTACAATAGTAACAATAACAAAAAAAAAAAAAGGAGGAGCCAGTGGGTAAAGGCACTTCCTGCTGAGTGTGGTGACCCCTGCAGGGTGGAAAGAGAGAACACCCTCCTATAGCTGTCCTCTATTCCCCCAGAGGTGCCATGACACAGCACAGCTGCCCTCCGATAAACAAATAGCAAACATTTTAACCTGATGATAGTCACAGTGAGGCATGGATGGAAACTGGCATCTCTATTTTATTGGCAAAAGTATAAGATGGTGGGTGATTTTAGAATTCACACATCTAGCACATTTCAAATGCAAGCCTGTCTCTGACGGTCTCTATGGAAACAGGCGAGTGTGAACAGGGTTAAGGCCAGCGGCTGTGCAGCGCAGCCACACGCCCAAAACGCAGTGTCAGTCCACCGCAACGTGGTTTGCCTGCCTGTCGATGCTGACATGGAGGGACGGCCAGGAAACGCCGCTGGGGCGCTCCCCTCGGCAGAACGGATGCTAGCCTTAGAATGATAGAGAGAAACTTCCATGATGTTAGTTTTGATGTATGCCCAATTTGAAAAGAGGTGATCGATACATGTAAAGTTTGTTGAAGTGTTCCTCTTGTAAGGAAATACAATAATCTTAAATTAAAAAAAAAAGAATAACAGAGAAGATTAGCATTGCCCCTGTGCAGATGGCACACAGACTTGTGAAGTGTTCAGTGTTTAAAAAACAAAACAAAAAACAAAAAACAAAGCAGAAATAGAGAAAAAAGAAAGAAAGAAAGAGAAATGTAGCCCGGCGTGGTGGCGCACACCTTTGATCCCAG
Organism: Acomys minous; assembly: GCF_964271855.1. Classification (NCBI taxonomy): domain Eukaryota; kingdom Metazoa; phylum Chordata; class Mammalia; order Rodentia; family Muridae; genus Acomys; species Acomys minous. The sequence continues at coordinate 65,394,237 of NC_140499.1, read as the reverse complement.
CTCTTGGGAGGCAGAGGCAGGTGGATCACTGTGAGTTAGAGGCCAGCCTGGTCTACAGAGAAATCAGGACAGCCAGGGCTACACAGAGAAACTCTTGTCTTGAAAAACCTCTTAAAAAAAGAGAGAAAAAAGAAAAAGAAAAGAAAAGAAAAAGAAATGCAGTTAAGGTAGAGAAGGAAAAAAACCATGACCTCATTTCAATTAAAACTACATATAAAAGAATTTAAATGAGGTGGACTAATTAAATAGCACACACATTTATGTACTTACAGGCAAACAGGAAATAATTGGTACATCTAAACCTTCCTTTGTCATATAGACATAACTAACAATAGTCACCTTTGTGTGTGTGTGTGCGTGTGTATGTGTGTGTATATATGTATATATGTGTATGTGTGTATGTGTGTGCATGTGTGTATGTATGTGTATGTGTGTATGTATGTGTATGTGTGTATGTGTATGTGTGTAATTGTGTATGTGTGTATGTATATTTGTGTGCATGTGTATGTATGTATGTGTGTGTATGTATATGTATGTGTGTGTGTATGTATGTGTATGTGTGTGTATGTGTGTATGTGTGTAATTGTGTATGTGTGTGTATGTGTATGTATGTATGTGTGTGTGTGTGTGTGTGTGCGCGCGCGCGCGCTGAGATGGCATTTCCTGTAGCCCAGGCTGGCCTCAGACCTACTAGTAGTGGAGATGTGCTTGCACCTGTCAGCCTGCCCTCCCCTGCTGAGAGCAGGAATAGGCTGGTTCTGTGGTGCTGGCAGTGAGCCCCGAGCCCCAGACCTCATCCTGCCAAGCCCTCCCTCCACCCGCTGAGCGACACTTCTCTCTGTATCCCACATGGTCACATTTTTGGTTTCGAGACAGAATCTCTCCTGGATGACTCTGGATGGGCTGGAACTCAAGGCAATCCTCCTGCCTCCATCTCCCCAGGGCTGGTACCATGGCCCTGTGCTGCCATGTCTGGATATGAGTGCTTCTTCTGAAAACTTGGATTTTAGAAATTTTTACTTTTCATATTGTTTATCTTTGGTTTGTTTGTTGTTTTTGTTTTTTGAGACAGGGTTTCTCTGTGTAGCCTTGGCTGTCCTAGACTCACTTTGTAGACCAGGCTGGCCTCAAACTCACAGCAATCTGCCTGTCTCTGCCTCCGAAGTGCTGGGATTAAAGATGTGTGCCACCAGTGCCCAGTTTGTCACTTTTTTTTTTTTTTTTGCCTTTTCTCTTTTTGGTGTTGAAGATTGATAATTATATGCTCCTAAGTTTTATATTGAGCTTAAATTGTATGCATAATTTAAAAATTGAAATAGTAAAAGCATAAAATAATGATGTTGCCTATTAAATGAGCAAAAATTTAAAAGATTAAGGCCCAGCAGGGCAGAGAGAGCAGTTATGAGTGCATAACTGCTCCTCCAGGGGCCCTGAGTCTGGTTCCCAGACAGCTCAGAACTCTACCTGCAGTTCTAGCCTTAGAGGATCTGAGGGCTCTGGCTGCTGTGGGCCCCTACACGCACCCACGAGTGGACATCCACAAGCACACATAATTAAAAATAAAATCTTCAAATCAAAGGGAAGCTCAGCATTAGTGGCATACTCTCAGGCCTGCTGTCGGGGTCAACGGGAGCCCTGTGGAGGCACCTTTGCCAACACCCATCAAAAGAGTGCCCCGCCGAGCATCGTGGGAATCCCAGCCTCCTGGAATCACCTGGACAAACAGGCAAAACACAGGCCGTAATAACAGTTACCATTTGCTAAGCGTTTAATGTCTCCTAGGCAGGGTTCTAAGCCCTGAGGGATAGGACAACCACACCCGCTCCATAAAGGCTGACACGAACCTCTCTAAACCCTTCATGTGGTCCACCTTAACCTCCAACGTCTCCATAAAAGTGGGAACTCCCATTAAGCCCAATTTACAAAGGAGGAAGTGACTGCCGAGAAAGGGGAAGTAACGCCTTCAAAGTCTCACACTCGCACGCTCGCACGCTCGCACGCACACGGAGCCCAGGCTTTGACTCCTGGTTCTGGCGTCAGAGTCTTGTACCTGTCACCTCTACCTCACTGGGCACTAAGTCACCCAGTCTCATAGCAGCCCTGACACTGGGGCTTAGTGAATCATATCATTTGCGATTATTGCCTGGAGGGCTGTTCAGTGCGTTCAACACACACACACACACACACACACACACACACACACACACACACACACACACACACACACACCCGGGTGGTGGTGGCGCACGCCTTTAATCCCAGCACTTGAGAGGCAGAGGCAGGTGAATCTCTGTGAGTTTCAGGCCAGCCTGGTCTACAGAGCGAGTTCCAGGACAGCCAGAGCTGTTACACAGAGAAACCTTGTTTCCTGGCGGGGTGAGGGGTGGGGGGTGGGGCGGGACACGTATTTGGTGAGGGGCAAACGGCTAGCTTCTCACAAGTGTCCCTGCAGCCAAGAACAAGCACGTGACTGCTCTGGGTGGAGAAGCCGACTGGATTGCACAATTGGCTTTGGCTGAGCAGGCAGGTGTGTGGGATGGGGGGTTAGCTGCTGGAGCCAGCCTCCACCCATCCCCCACTCCACCCTGTGGTCCAGAGCTGCTAGGGTATCTCACCTGGAGCCTGGGGGGCAGGGGCAGTGTCCTCTGGGTGGAGCAGGCTCTCTGGTGGCTTCCAGATGAAGTGAGGTCACCTCTGCCACCTGGGCCCGTGACTCAGCAAATCCAACAGTGCTCAACGGACAGGGTAATACATGAGGCGGAGGCAGGCAAGGCCAGGGCAGTGGGTAAGGTGACCTGGCGGGCGAGGAGCCCTCCTAGCCACCTCAGCAGGCACTAGCGCTTCCCTTGGGTGATAACTAGCCGTGTGGGGGCTACTGGGTCTCAACAAAAACCAAACACAGGATTGCGGGTGGGGGTGGGGAGACACCAGGTAACTTTATGCCTCATCCCGCCTCCCAAGCCAGGGATTAACGGATTTGCCCAGAGAGCCAGAGATCCTCACGCCTAGGTAAGTAACCCTGTGATCTTGAGAATACAGTGAGGGCTGAGGGAGGCTGGAGACCCCTGGTTTGCCCCAGTTTGCCAGTCACCTCCCTTCCTGTGCCCACTGCAGGGGATACAGGAGTAGTCAGGCGAGACAGATGCTGAAGACAGCATCCCAGCCTGGCTTACAGGGGTGAGGGTGTGTGTGTGTGGGGGGGGGACGGTTGTGGAGGTAAGGGTGTGTGTGTGTGTGTTAGTGTTCTAGCCACACACCACCAGCTCAGAGGCCCATTATTGAAAGATAAGCCGCAAAGCTTTTCGAACTACACTGCCTGTGTTTGAACTCTCATTTGAACAGTTACTAGGTACAAGTTAGGGCAACAGGACTTAACCTTTTCTGTACCTCAGTTTCATCTCTGCAAGAGAGACGGAATAGCTTGTTTGGAAAATTGAGTGAGAAAATATACAAAAAGCACCCAGAACTTATTATATGATAATTGTCCCAGCACTCGGGAGGCAGAGGCAGGAGGATCGCTGTGAGTTCGAGGCCAGCCTGGTCTACAGAGTGAAGCTAGGACAGCCAGGGCTACACAGAGAAACCCTGTCTCGGAAAACCAAAAAGAAAGAAAGAAAGAAAATGACAGAATGCTGATTGTGGCCCAGGGAGTCATGAGGGAGAAAGGAGCTGGCCTAGGGCAAGAGTGGAGTCACGTGTGTTCAAACCCAGGAATCTGACCCTGAGCTCGGCAGGAGGATCGTCACTGCCCGCCACCACCCTGGGCCTGCATGTCCCCCGAGCATGTAGCCCTGCACCCCCACCTTTGCCCCGTGGGAGGAGGTTGTCATGTAGCCTGGTAGCCAGGTTAAACTTCCTCTCCCCTTATAAGGTCATGTCCAGGAGCATCGGCAATTCCTCCTTATTCAAGTGAGGCATCCTCAGCGCCCTGGCCAACGATGTACGCTCACCCCAATATCCCCTACTCAACTCCCAAAAGGTTTAAATAGCCTTTGTCTCCTCCCCTCCCCCCATTAAAATGAGCTGTCAGCCGGGTGATGGTGGCGCACGCCTTTAATCCCAGCACTCGGGAGGCAGAGGCAGGCGGATTGCTGTGAGGTCGAGGCCAGCCTGGTCTACAGAGTGAGTCCAGGACAGCCAAGGCTACACAGAGAAACCCTGTCTCGAAAAACTAATAAACAAACAAACAAGTTCCTAAGTTCCTTGAGAGGTGATCTTGGAAATTAGTGGAGACGGAAAATCCTCCAGTGGGCAAATTCCAGCCTGAGTGTGTCTTTATGAGGGCTGTGCTGCCTTGGAGTTGACCACGTGCAGAGCAAATTCTTTGGGTAGGTATAAGGACTGGGGTGCAGCAAGATGAGCCAGCTAGGGACAGAGGGCCTCAGAAGAACGCCTGCAAATGAACCCCGGGGAAGCAAACCCAGGCTAGAGAGCTACTGCCCACCAGCTGTTCTCCCGGGAGCCACTCTTGAGAAGCAGGGAGGCACGCTGTTCATCTTCTTCCCAGACTTCCGTGTTGCCGGCACCCCCTTACAACACGGACCACCCTCGCCAAGTCAGCCCCGGCCCCGGCACCCCCTTACAACATGGACCACCCTCGCCAAGTCAGCCCCAGCCCCGGCACCCCCTTACAACACGGACCACCCTCGCCAAGTCAGCCCCAGCCCCGGCACCCCCGTACAACACGGACCACCCTCTCCAAGTCAGCCCCGGCCCCGGCACCCCCTTACAACACGGACCACCCTCTCCAAGTCAGCCCCGGCCCCGGCACCCCCTTACAACACGGACCACCCTCGCCAAGTCAGCCCCAGCCCCGGCACCCCCTTACAACACGGACCACCCTCTCCAAGTCAGCCCCGGCCCCGGCACCCCCTTACAACACGGACCACCCTCGCCAAGTCAGACCCGGCCCCGGCACCCCCTTACAACACGGACCACCCTCGCCAAGTCAGACCCGGCCCCGGCACCCCCTTACAACACGGACCACCCTCGCCAAGTCAGACCCGGCCCCGGCACCCCCTTACAACACGGACCACCCTCGCCAAGTCAGACCCAGCCCCTGCTGGTGCTGAAGGTCGGCTTGCCACAGAGCAGCTACCAAGCCGCCTTGCCACCCATGAAGGGCTGCTTGCCCTGACCGACTCACTCGCTTCCAGCAGGGAGGGTATAGAAATGTGTTCCCTCTGCAAGGAAATTTCACAGTTTTGGCCTATTTCCTTGCCTCGCTCCGTGCACCTGCCCCCGCTCCCATCTGTGGGCATCTGGGGCATTTCAGATGGAGTATGGTGTCTCACACGCTGTGGCTGTTTGACCTAGGCTCTCAGTTCAGCTGCTCTCTTAGTTTGCTTTCTATTGCTGTGGTAAAACCACATTACCAAAAGCAGCTTGGGGGATGGGGGGGGGGGTTATTTGGCTTATAGTTTATAGTCCATCTTCAGGGAAGAGGCAAGGCGGGAGCGGAAGCTGAGGCCATGGAGAAGCGATGACTGCTAACTTGCTCAGCGTATTTTCTTTCTTTCTTTCTTTCTTTCTTTCTTTCTTTCTTTCTTTCTTTCTTAAGAATATTTATTTATTATGTATACAGTATTATGCCTGCATGTACACCTGCAGGCCAGAAGAGGGCACCAGATCTTATTGTGGATGGTTGTGAGCCACCATGTGGTTGCTGGGAATTGAACTTGTGACCTCTGGAGGAGCAGTCAGTGACGTTAGCCGCTGAGCCGTCTCTCCAGCCCCCTCAGCTTATTTTCTTATACCACTCTGTACTACCATCAGGAAAATGCTCCTCAGACTGCCTGTGGAAGAATTTTCTCAACTGGGGTTCCTCTTCCCAGATAACTCCAGCTTGTGTCAGCGCTGTGAGTTCGAGGCCAGCCTGGTCTACAAGCGAGTTCAGGACACCCAAGGCTATCATAGAGAAACCCTGTCTCGGAAAACAAAACAAGGGGCTGGAGAGATGGCTCAGCAGTTAAGACCACTGACTGCTATTCCAGAGGTCATGAGTTCAATTCCCAGCAAGCACACGGTGGCTCACAACCATCTGTGATGTGATCTGATGCCCTCTTCTGGCCTGCAGGTGCACATGCAGGCAGAGCACTGTATATATAAATAAATTATTAAAAACAAAACAGAAAAAGAAAAGAAAACAGAACAAACCAAACAACCAAACCAAGCCAAGCAAGCCCACTGCAGCATTAGAGTGCTCTCCAAGGATGAACTCTTCCAGGCACCACAACAGCCTCAGGGATAGAAGCTCCGTCTCAGATACGGAAAGGAAGTCACAGACAAGCGTTTGTAAACAGTCCAAAGGCAATGGTGAGCAAGTGGTGATACTCATTTTTCAATCCCAGACATTTTGGCTTTGGGGTACACACTTTTCAACTACTCCATGAAGACCCATAGGGCAAATTCAAATCTCAGAAGCAGCTGGCTGTGTAGAAATCCGGTTATGGCAGCTGGAGTGCCCACCACAGAACCTGTGGTCTGAACCAACGACCCCTTCTCTGCTGTCCTTTCTCTCTCAGCCTATGCGATGAGGCCAGGACCTCAGGTGTGGCAGGTGCAGGCCAAAGTGGAACCTCTTATGACCTGGATCAGCTTGTGGCTTGTGATCCATGACAAAGTGGCCTGCTGGTTTACAGGTTTGGTACCTGTGATGGGTAGGGTTTTGTTTTTGTTGTTGTTGCTTATCAAGTCAACACAAACTAGGGTCATCTGGCAAGAGGGAACCTCAACTGAAAAAAGCCACCTTCATCACGCAGGCATCTTCTTGGCTATGATTGATGCCGCAAGGCCCACACCAGTGTGGGATCCGCCCTTAGGCAGGTGATCCTGGGAGGTATAAGTTCCGCCAACTGTGAGCAAGCCTGGGGAGGCAGGCAGGAAGCAGCCCTCCTGCATGGTCTCGGCTTGACTTCCTGCCTCCTTGTCCTGCCTGCTTGAGCTCTTGCCTTGGCTTCCCTCAGTGATGGACGTGATTGTGATTGTGACTTGATCCTTTTCAATTTGCTTCTGGTCAGGGTGTCTATCACAGCAGTAAGAAGCAAACCAGAACATTACTTCAGGAAGGTTTGCGCCTACGAGCAGTAACTCACTGGACAGCAACCTGTCTTTTTCAAGCTCTTTAAGCCGTTGGCTAGTCAGGCAGAAAGGGGGACAGAAGTTAAATGCGGGCAGGGGTGTTGATGACTTAGAGGAAGTAGCGTCGTCATTACGGAATGAGGTCAGGGAGACGGGGTCAATGCTACACAGGGCAACGTTCGGGGACCAATAGTTAAAGTAAACGGAAGCAGAAACAAACAACTGTAAGTTTAGAATCCTCCAGGAGTGAAGCGCCCGGGCCACTCCGTAAGGAAAGAGCCCGGGCCAACTGGAGTCTGGCTGTGCAACCCAGGGTCGCTCAGGCTCAAAGCTGAATGCTGGCCCGTGCAGGCTGTGCAGCCTCTCCCAGATCTGTTCAGTGGTGTGTGGGGGTGGGGAGACAACAGCTCGTACTTGAAATAGTAATTGTGAGAATTAAGTGATGCCTGTAAAGTTCTTAGAACAGGGCCTGGCATGTAACAAACACTCTATAAATGTGAGCTATTAACAAAGTAAAGGAAAGCAGTAAACACCAGCCTGGCCTCAGGACCAGCTGTCAAAGTGAGACTAGCACACACACGCACACACACACACACACACACACACAAAATCTGGGCAGAAACGCTTTTGTCAGTTTTATTTGGAGCAGGCAAAACTGGAAGGCAGGCAGCCGAGGTGTCCTCGAGACCTGTGAATGTTTAAACACACTGCGGCCTTCCTGTTACTCAGCGGTAAAAAGGAACCGTTGGTACACACGGCCACCTGAGCGAGTGGACAGAAAGCCGCGCCCAGGGACAAAACCAGCTGTAAAAGGCTACACCGTTTGTGATCCCATCCTTGAAATGACAAAACTATAGTAATAAACTCTCTGTTGGTACCAAGAGTTAAGAGGATTGTGGGGAAGAGAAAAACGTGTGCTTGGCACCTATGGGACCCTGGAGGTGACAGAATGTTCTGTATATTTACATGGTGGCACACTGCTATGATTCCAGCACTTGGGGGCCTTAAGGCAGCAGGATGGTGAGTTTGAAGCCGGCATGGGTCAGGGAATGTCAAAAAGGGGGAAAAAATCTTTCTTGTACTGGCTATGTCTATGTGAAAATCCTGGTGGTGCCGTTGTACTGGACCCCTGTAGGTACTGCTACTGGGAAGGCGTGCGTGTGAAGTGAGACAGTGGCCCGATCTTGTATGGCACGTGCCCGTAATCCCAGCACCTGGCGGGCAGAGGCAAGCAGGCCTCTGGGAGTTTGAGGCTGGCGTACTCTACATAGTGAGCTTCAGGCCAGCCAAGGCTGCATAGTAAGGCCTTGTCTCAGAGAGGGGAGCAGGACAGCTGAGTGGGAAAGCTTAACACGCACGCATACTGGCTTCAATAGCCAATACTCTGACCATTTAGATTGGGGGGTGGGTGGGCGAGGTGCAGGTTGAATATATAGCTCAGTTGGTAGCAGGTACAAAGTCACGGCTTTGATCCCCAGCACCGTCTAAACATGATGGTGGAATATGCTGGTAATCTCAGGACTTAGGAGGTAGAGGCAGGAGGATCCGTAGCGTTGGAAAGGCACACTCACTTTGATTGCAGGACATAGAGAAATCCAGTGGGAACTGACCTGGAGATTTCTTCCCTAGTGGATAACTTTCGTAGCCAAAAGGAACAGTGGGGGAGAAACTGACCTTACCCAGCGGTGGATGGTGTGTGCCACAGTACTAAGCTGCTGGGCAAAACGGGCACATAGGTCTAATGGTGGTATACTGCTGTGTGGTAACCTACTGCTTTGTTTGTTTGCTTGCTTTTTGTTTTTTTTTGAGATAGGGTTTGTGTAGCCCTGGCCATCCTGGACTCACTTTGTAGACCAGGCTGGCCTTGAACTCCTAGAGATCCACCTGCCTGAGCCTCCCTAGTGCTGGGATTAAAGGGGAGTGCCACCATGCCTGGCTATTTCATTAGTCTTAATGGCATGTGGATGACATCTTTTGGGATTTTTAAAAACAGGCGGTCATATTACCTGTGCATATTTTGGGAATTCTTGATCTGAACCCCAGGGTTTTGGACATGCTACACATGTATTCTATAATTAAAACAAAAATTTAAATTTATTTTTACTTTGTGTGTATGGGTGTTTTGCCTGCATGAATGCTTGTGTGCCACGTGTGTCCTTGGTGCTCAAGGCGGCCAGAAGAGGGCATCAGATCACAGCTCTGAGAACTGGAGTTACAGGTGTTGGGCTCCACCACCTGAGTGCTGGGAACCAAACCCAGGGTGCTCTAAGCCAATGCGCCATTTCTCTAGCCTCCCAATGTCTGTCTGTCCTTCTTTCTGATGTTGGTTTTTGTTTGTTTGTTTGTCTTTTTCAAGACAGGGTTTCTCTATGTAGCCTTGGCTGTCCTAGACTTGCTTTGTAGACCAGGGTGGCCTAGAGATCTGCCTGCCTCTGCCTCCTGAGTACTGGTTTAAAGACCACCATGCCTGGGTCCAGTGTGTTAATTTTTAAAATAATCTGCTCATAAATGGTTGTTTTTAAAAATATTTTATTTAATTTTAATTTATGTGCGTTGGTGTGGGGGTGTTAGATCTTGGAGTTACAGACAGTTGTGAGCTGCCATGTGGGAATTGAGCCTGCATCCTTTGGAAGAGCAGGCAGCGCCCTTAACCACTGAGCCATGCATGTCTCCAGCCCCTCATAAATGGCTGTTAAGTGTTATCACATTCTATTTCTGCTTCCATCAGAATAATTGTGTGTTCTCTCTCTCTCTCTCTCTCTCTCTCTCTCTCTCTCTCTCTCACTTTGTTTTTTGGAGACAGGATTTCTCTGTCCAGGAGCTCACTGTGTAGACCAGGCTGGCCTTAAACTCATAGAGATCCACCTGCCTCCTGACTGCTGTGATTAAAGACGTGCACCACCACCACCAGGCAATTTCTCTCTCCTTTAAAAAAAAAAATCTGGTAAATTACATGACAAATTATTTCGTTTACTATTCAGTTCACTTCTCACAAATATGGTTACAAACCTAGACTTGCCTAATGCCTCAGTAACTCACTAGAGGAATAAAACTAGACTGTAATCTGACCTGACTTTAGGGCATGCATATTATATCTTTGAAGATTTACTGATTTTACTTCATGAGTGTGGCTATTTTACCTGCATGCAGGTTGGATCCCCTGGCACTGGGGCCACAGATGGTTGTGGCTTACCATATGAATGCTGGGAATTGAATTCGGATCCCCTGCAAGAGCAGCAAGTGCTCTCAACTGCTGAGCCGCCTCCCCAACCCCAGGTACACACAGACACACCCTTGGCAGGAAGCCCTCTCGTTTCCAATCTCAACTTCTGTTTGTTTGATTCAGGAGACATTAGGGGGGAATTTGATATCAAAACCCGGTAGGTTCCCATGGCTGGCAAGGCTGTCCTGGCTGGCTGTGGAGCCCCTGAGCCCTTTCAAAGCCTATTTCTAAAGTTCAGGAACACTTGAAGGTGTAGTGTTAGCAGAACACCAGGGACAGAGTCCATGTGTAAACAGCTTTGTTTTCCTCCTGCACTTCTGGCTCTGGCTTCTTAGCAGCTGAGGTACTCAGAAGGGGAGAGGTGGGCCCCATGGTCAGGGGAGAACATGGGTACTCCTTTGCCCACCCTTCAGAATACTAAAGTGGCTCTGAGTGGCACTTGGTAAATGGAAGATTTTTACCATGCCTGTTTCACGTAGGTCATTGGTGCCATTGGGAAAGCTTGGGGCAGGGCTGGAGAGAGGGCTCAGTGCTCATGAGCTCTGGTTTCTCTTCCAGAAGACAAGAGTTTGATTCTCAGCACAGACATAGCAACCGACAACTGTTTGTAACTCCAACTTCAGGGGATCCAACACACTCTCTGGCCTTTCTGTGTACCTAGCATGGTGACAGGCATGCTATAGGCAAAATACACATAAAATTAAAAAACAAAATTCTTGGGGGGGGGTGTTGTGTTTGTTTGTTTGTTTTGTTGGGGGGGGATGGGTTTCTCTGTGTAGCCTTAGCTATCTTGGAACTCATTGTGTAGACTAGGAACTCACAGTGATCCGCCTGCCTCTGCTTACCAAGTGCTGGAATTAAAAGTGACCACCCAGCCAGGCGTGGTGGCGCACGCCATTAATCCCAGCACTCGGGTGGCAGAGGCAGGCGGATCTCTGTGAGTCTGAGGCCAGCCTAACCCTAACCAATAAAGTGACTCCAGAACAACCAAGTCTACACAGAGAAATCCCGGCTTGAAAAACAAGAACAAAAACAAAGAGTGACCACCCACAGGACCAGGTGGATCTCTGTGAGTTCAAGGCCAGAGTGAGTTCCAAGACAGCCAAGGCTATGCAGAGAAACCCTGTCACAAACAGGAAAAAAGTTGGCAAGCTGGAGATGACTCCTGCTTAGTCATGGTGGGGGCCTGGCCTGTGCTGCCACCAAGGGCCATGTCTGAGTCCGTGGCTCTGTTACCATGTTGAGTCCCTGCTGGGGCCACACCCATGTCTGAGTCCGTGGCTCTGTTACCATGTTGAGTCCCTGCTGGGGCCATACCCATGTCTGAGTTCGTGGCTCTGTTACCATGTTGAGTCCCTGCTGGGGCCATACCCATGTCTGAGTTCGTGGCTCTGTTACCATGTTGAGTCCCTGCTGGGGCCACACCCATGTCTGAGGGCTGTGCAGTTGGCCCCACCCCTCACATCCTGCAGTTCTTCACAGACCCCTTACCTGGGCCCAGTGGGAGAGGGGGCCCCAATGCTGGCTGGCTGCAGCACTTGGGAGAATGGGCCTGCACCTTGCCTGGGCAGCACAACAGAGCTGGCCCTGGTGGCATGGGCATGGCGAGGGAGAGTTGGTCCCACCCTTTGCTGGCTGCAGCGCTGAGTTGAGTTAGCTGGGGCGGTGCTGGAGAACTCACTCTGGTGGTGTGGGTGTCGGGGAGCTGCTGGGCTGACAAGCTCAGGTCCAAATTCAGGGCTTTTAGTTGGTGCACCCCAACATTTACCCCATGTATGAACTGCTGAAGTGAACAAAGGGGCCAGTCCTGCAGATCCAAATCTGCCAGATCTCCATGACACAGGGCCACCACAGGATTTCCTCAAGGAGTCCTGGGGAGGATCCCGTACAGATAGCGAGGCAGAGGCCAAGGGTCTTGAACCAGACCAATGACTCGTTGTGATGAACTTTTGCAAGTAAAGATGTGTGGACAGAGAGACTACTGTGGGGCACATTGGGACGCATTACGGATTCCACAAAGAGACGGCTTGCTTTCTGTTTACCTTTCCTTGGGAAGTTGCAAGGGCAGAGGGCAGATATGAGGGACTGGAGTGCATGGTGTGAAATGCACAAAGAATCAATAACAAGTTCTTTAAAAAGTTTAAAAGCAGCTGGGCGTGGTGGCGCACGCCTTTAATCCCAGCATTTGGGAGGCAGAGGCAGGCGGATTGCTGTAAATTCAAGGCCAGCCTGGTCTACGAAAGTGAGCCCAGGACAGCCAGGACTGCTACAAAGAGAAACCTTGTCTCAAAAAAACCTTAAAAAAAAAGGTTTAAAAGAGAGAAGCTTGGGGGTGGAGAGTGTGCTTCGGAAAGAAAGACCAAGTTTGGTTGTCTGCACCCGACCAGGCAACTCCAGCTCCAGGGGATCACACAGTTTCCTGGCCTCCATGAGTATCTACACACATGCAAATACACACACACACACACACACACACACACACACACACACACACACACGCCCAGCAAACTAAGAACATGACATCCAGTTTTTATAAACATATTCTTAACTCAGTTTCCGTTTCAAACTCCTTTAAACTCAGGTAGGTAGGGGGCTGGAGAGATGGCTCAGTGGTTAAGAGCACTCACTGCTCCTCTAGAGGTCCTGAGTTCAATTCCCAGCAACCACATGGTGGCTCACAACCATCTACAATGTGATCTGATGCCCTCTTCTGGCCTCCAGAGGTACAAGCAGGCAGAGGAATGTATACATAATAAATAAAATAAATAAATCTTTAAACTCAGGTAGGTAGAAAAATGGGGAAGGGCTGATGGGGACTGAGGTGGAGGGGAAGGGCTGATGGGGACTGAGGTGGTGGGGAAGGGCTGATGGGGACTGAGGTGGAGGGGAAGGGCTGATGGGGACTGAGGTGGTGAGGAAGGGCTGATGGGGACTGAGGTGGAGGGGAAGGGCTGATGGGGGACTGAGGTGGTGGGGAAGGGCTGATGGGGGGGACTGAGGTGGTGAGGAAGGGCTGATGGGGACTGAGGTGGAGGGGAAGGGCTGATGGGGACTGAGGTGGAGGGGAAGGGCTGATGGGGGGGACTGAGGTGGAGGGGAAGGGCTGATGGGGACTGAGGTGGAGGGGAAGGGCTGATGGGGACTGAGGTGGAGGGGAAGGGCTGATGGGGACTGAGGTGGTGAGGAAGGGCTGATGGGGACTGAGGTGGAGGGGAAGGGCTGATGGGGACTGAGGTGGAGGGGAAGGGCTGATGGGGGGGACTGAGGTGGAGGGGAAGGGCTGATGGGGGACTGAGGTGGAGGGGAAGGGCTGATGGGGACTGAGGTGGAGGGGAAGGGCTGATGGGGACTGAGGTGGAGGGGAAGGGCTGATGGGGACTGAGGTGGAGGGGAAGGGCTGATGGGGACTGAGGTGGTGAGGAAGGGCTGATGGGGACTGAGGTGGTGGGGAAGGGCTGATGGGGACTGAGGTGGAGGGGAAGGGCTGATGGGGACTGAGGTGGAGGGGAAGGGCTGATGGGGACTGAGGTGGAGGGGAAGGGCTGATGGGGACTGAGGTGGTGAGGAAGGGCTGATGGGGACTGAGGTGGTGAGGAAGGGCTGATGGGGACTGAGGTGGAGGGGAAGGGCTGATGGGGACTGAGGTGGAGGGGAAGGGCTGATGGGGGACTGAGGTGGAGGGGAAGGGCTGATGGGGACTGAGGTGGTGAGGAAGGGCTGATGGGGACTGAGGTGGTGGGGAAGGGCTGATGGGGACTGAGGTGGTGGGGAAGGGCTGATGGGGACTGAGGTGGAGGGGAAGGGCTGATGGGGGACTGAGGTGGAGGGGAAGGGCTGATGGGGACTGAGGTGGAGGGGAAGGGCTGATGGGGACTGAGGTGGAGGGGAAGGGCTGATGGGGGGGACTGAGGTGGAGGGGAAGGGCTGATGGGGGACTGAGGTGGAGGGGAAGGGCTGATGGGGACTGAGGTGGAGGGGAAGGGCTGATGGGGGGGACTGAGGTGGAGGGGAAGGGCTGATGGGGGGGACTGAGGTGGAGGGGAAGGGCTGATGGGGAATGAGGTGGTGAGGAAGGGCTGATGGGGACTGAGGTGGTGAGGAAGGGCTGATGGGGACTGAGGTGGTGAGGAAGGGCTGATGGGGACTGAGGTGGAGGGGAAGGGCTGATGGGGACTGAGGTGGAGGGGAAGGGCTGATGGGGACTGAGGTGGTGGGGAAGGGCTGATGGGGACTGAGGTGGAGGGGAAGGGCTGATGGGGACTGAGGTGGAGGGGAAGGGCTGATGGGGGGGACTGAGGTGGAGGGGAAGGGCTGATGGGGACTGAGGTGGAGGGGAAGGGCTGATGGGGGGGACTGAGGTGGAGGGGAAGGGCTGATGGGGACTGAGGTGGAGGGGAAGGGCTGATGGGGACTGAGGTGGAGGGGAAGGGCTGATGGGGACTGAGGTGGAGGGGAAGGGCTGATGGGGACTGAGGTGGAGGGGAAGGGCTGATGGGGGGGACTGAGGTGGTGGGGAAGGGCTGATGGGGGGGACTGAGGTGGTGGGGAAGGGCTGATGGGGGGGACTGAGGTGGTGGGGAAGGGCTGATGGGGGGGACTGAGGTGGAGGGGAAGGGCTGATGGGGACTGAGGTGGAGGGGAAGGGCTGATGGGGACTGAGGTGGAGGGGAAGGGCTGATGGGGACTGAGGTGGAGGGGAAGGGCTGATGGGGACTGAGGTGGTGGGGAAGGGCTGATGGGGGGGACTGAGGTGGAGGGGAAGGGCTGATGGGGACTGAGGTGGTGGGGAAGGGCTGATGGGGGGGACTGAGGTGGAGGGGAAGGGCTGATGGGGACTGAGGTGGAGGGGAAGGGCTGATGGGGACTGAGGTGGAGGGGAAGGGCTGATGGGGACTGAGGTGGAGGGGAAGGGCTGATGGGGACTGAGGTGGAGGGGAAGGGCTGATGGGGGGGACTGAGGTGGAGGGGAAGGGCTGATGGGGACTGAGGTGGTGAGGAAGGGCTGATGGGGACTGAGGTGGAGGGGAAGGGCTGATGGGGACTGAGGTAGAGGGGAAGGGCTGATGGGGACTGAGGTGGAGGGGAAGGGCTGATGGGGACTGAGGTGGAGGGGAAGGGCTGATGGGGACTGAGGTGGTGGGGAAGGGCTGATGGGGGGGACTGAGGTGGAGGGGAAGGGCTGATGGGGACTGAGGTGGTGGGGAAGGGCTGATGGGGGGGACTGAGGTGGTGGGGAAGGGCTGATGGGGACTGAGGTGGAGGGGAAGGGCTGATGGGGACTGAGGTGGTGAGGAAGGGCTGATGGGGGGGACTGAGGTGGTGAGGAAGGGCTGATGGGGACTGAGGTGGAGGGGAAGGGCTGATGGGGACTGAGGTGGAGGGGAAGGGCTGATGGGGACTGAGGTGGAGGGGAAGGGCTGATGGGGACTGAGGTGGAGGGGAAGGGCTGATGGGGACTGAGGTGGAGGGGAAGGGCTGATGGGGACTGAGGTGGAGGGGAAGGGCTGATGGGGGGGACTGAGGTGGAGGGGAAGGGCTGATGGGGACTGAGGTGGTGGGGAAGGGCTGATGGGGGGGACTGAGGTGGTGGGGAAGGGCTGATGGGGACTGAGGTGGAGGGGAAGGGCTGATGGGGACTGAGGTGGAGGGGAAGGGCTGATGGGGACTGAGGTGGTGAGGAAGGGCTGATGGGGACTGAGGTGGAGGGGAAGGGCTGATGGGGACTGAGGTGGAGGGGAAGGGCTGATGGGGACTGAGGTGGAGGGGAAGGGCTGATGGGGGGGACTGAGGTGGAGGGGAAGGGCTGATGGGGGGGACTGAGGTGGTGAGGAAGGGCTGATGGGGACTGAGGTGGTGAGGAAGGGCTGATGGGGACTGAGGTGGTGGGGAAGGGCTGATGGGGACTGAGGTGGAGGGGAAGGGCTGATGGGGACTGAGGTGGAGGGGAAGGGCTGATGGGGACTGAGGTGGAGGGGAAGGGCTGATGGGGACTGAGGTGGAGGGGAAGGGCTGATGGGGACTGAGGTGGAGGGGAAGGGCTGATGGGGACTGAGGTGGAGGGGAAGGGCTGATGGGGACTGAGGTGGTGGGGAAGGGCTGATGGGGAATGAGGTGGTTTGCAATGTGCGCTGCGCACCCAGCAGCTGGTCCACAGAGTCGGGTTGCACTGTGGGTCTTGAGAATACCTTACTTCCCAGTGTTCAGCCTCAAGGTGGCAAGAGAGAGATTATGTAAATTCAAGGCAGATCCATTTTGTACAGGTGTCCAGGAAAAGCCTTCGTTCAGTGCCTAAGGCGTCTACAGTCAGCGCAGAACAGAGTCTGTGTGGTGGCTCTCTTGGCTGTCAACTTGACTGCGTCTGGAATCACCTGAGACATCCAGCCTGGTGCATTGCGTAGCCACCAGATTCCTGTGCCTTCCTCTGGTAGGTGGCCATGTTGGACTAGTCGGACCAAAGCCTGTGAACCATTCTAATAAATCCCTTTATGCATATATGTGTGTATAATATACATAACTGTGTGTGTTTTATAAGTTCTGGTCCAATACAAATTTTGATACCAGAAGTGGTTCTAGAGCAACAGAAAAACAAATATAAAGATCTTTTTCCACACCCGCCACCCCCCTGAGACAAGGTTTCTCTGTGTAGCCCTGGTTATCCTGGACTCGATTTGTAGACCAGGGCCCTGTCACCCGTAGTGACCCACATTGTTTTTTGCTTCCTGGTACTATGGCCTTACGTTCTGCTGGCCCAGAGTGGGGATCACTCCGGCCAGGAGACACAGCAAGCAATTCCGTCACACTGGAGGCTCACGTCTCTCCATGACCACTGTGGCCTTCTAATGCCCTTAAACCAACAGGCTAAGAAAAGCATCACAGTGTTGGGGCGGTGATGGACCCGGTTCCTCCCACAGCGGAGGTGAGAAGGAGTGTGTCTGGAGCACAGCAGATCCTTTAGGGCATCTTTTGGTGATACCCATGTCCTGTGATTAAAGTTAATGGAAAACTACAACAACCCAATTCAGGAAGGATGACAAAGGGCACAGACCCATCGGGGATGAAGGTGTGGGTCACTCCTCCAGGAAAAGAGCCAAGACCTGACAAGGTGCTTGCCGAGGGCGGAGGAGATGCAGAGTGGGTGGTAGAAGAAGGTAGTTATAAACACCAGCTAGGGCCATGTGACCAGCTACAGACACAAGAAACAAGAATTCTAACTGACATGAGGGTTTCTCTGTGCAGCCCTGGCTGTCCTGGACTCAGTTTTGTAGACCAGGCTGGCCTCGAACTCACAGAGATCCACCTGCCTCTGCCTCCCAAGTCCTGGGATTAAAGGCGTGCGCCACCACTGCCCACCTCCAGTTTCCTTTCCTTTTTTTTTTAAAAAGATGTATTTATTTATTTTTATGTAATTGAGTGTTCTATCTGCATGTACACCTACATGGCAGAAGCGGGCATCAGATCACATTACAGATGGTTGTGAGCCACCACGTGGTTGCTGGGAATTGAACTCAGGACCTCTGGGAGAGCAGACAGTGCTCTTAACCACTGAGCCATCTCTCCAGCCTGTTCTCCAATTTCTTTATCATGTGATGTAACACCAATATTACTGGTTATCATATTTAAAGATATGTTGATATATGTGTGTATATATGTACACATCTATATATACACATCTATACACATATGAACATATATATGTGTACATATATATGATTCTTTCTAAATATATGATTCTGTCTCTGTTCCTTCCTCTAGAGAACCCTAACTAATACACTAACCAAAGGGTTAAAGCAGAAATGAGACAGTATGGAGGTAGTGATGCAGGCTTTTCACCCTGTGTCAGCCTCTTGTTAGACACTTTCCTGGGTCCAAGGGACTGTCAGCAACAGCCAGCTTCAAGTTCCTAAAAATTAACCTAGATGGTCACTGTCATCATAGTCCTTGTGTCAGAGTTGTCACCTACGGCTAAACTTAGTGGGAGAATATTGCTGAGTTGCAGGAGTCCCCAAGTTAGTGATTTGGGTTTCAAATCAGAGTTCCTAACACATCAGTGGCTAGCATGTTGGTTTTGTCAAAGAGGCATCATTCATGTTTTATGTTTATGCTGTTGTTTGCTTAGCGTTTCACAAGGAATGGTTGTTGAGTTTCTTTCAATTTTTTTTTTTCTGAAACAGGGTCTGTCTGTGTAGCCCTGGCTGTCCTGAACTCACTCTGTAGACCAGGCTGGCCTCTAGTTGAAGAGATCTTGGCATTTGATGTTGCTGTCAGAAGGAAAGTCGGCTTTCTTTAATGATGTGACCCTCGGTAAGTCGACCATGTGCCCTACTCCGAAGACTAGGTGAGCAACACAAATTGGATTTGATGGGGAAAAGAAGAAGAAGAAGAAGAAGAAGAAGAAGAAGAAGAAGAAGAAGAAGAAAAGAAAGAAAGACAGACAGACATGAAACTTGGTTGGGAAGGGACAGGAAGGGGAAGGATTCCAGACCGTCTTCAACTCTGAAGTTTAAGGGCCACCCACCCTCTGGCTGTCTCCTGTGAAGCCACCTTCCCTTCTCTGCAGAAGGCACAGGACGCCAAAATTAGGACTCAGCTTCAGACCGTTTGCAGGATGAGGCATGAAGTCTCTGCTGAGACCGTCCACCAGAAAAATCTTGCAGGCAGGCGAAGGCTGCTAAAGTCCCTAAGCCTGTTTGGCTTCTGCTTCCAGATCACAGTCTATCTTTGGAGGAAGTCAGAACAGGAACTCAAAAGCTGGGCTGGAACCTGCAGGCAGGAATTCATGCAGAGGGCAGGGAAGGGGGCGCTGCTTAGTGACTTGCTCAGCCTGCTTATAGAACCCAGGACCACTAGCCCACGACGGCCACACCCACAATGGGCTGGGCCCTCCCCCGTCAATCACTAATAAAGAAAGTGCCTCACAGCTGGATCTTCTTTTCTCCTTCTCCTTCTTCTGGTTTTTCAAGACAGGGTTTCCCTGTGTAGCCTTGGCTGTCCTGGACTCACTTTGTAGACCAGGCTGGCCTCGAACTCACAGCAATCTGCCTGCCTCTGCCTCCCAAGTGCTGGGATTAAAGGCGTGCACCACCATGCCCGGCCTCCTGTGCTTTATTTTAAATAAACATGGATGACGTTCTGGATTATTTTAACAGTGGGTGCCACTCCATTAGAGCATGCACCCGCCACCTCACCCCAGCTTTTCTGTATGTTTGTCTAGGGGCACAGTATGGTTGAGGGAGGTACGTTTATCGCATATGGCTTAACGAGGCGTCATCTGGAGGAGGAAGCTGCACTTAACACCTTCTGAGTTCCCCTGAGCTTGACCTGGGTAAAGTCTTGCCGTCCCTGTGTGTTTGTGGGATCGCGGTCCTTGCCGTGTCTGTGCTCATGGGATCGGCGTCCTTGCCGTGTCTGTGCTCATGGGATCGAGGTCCTTGCCGTGTCTGTGCTCATGGGATCGGGGTCCTTGCCGTGTCTGTGCCCATGGCAACCATACACACTGTCGCAGGATTTCTCAGCTCTCCATACCGCCACCCACATCCAGAGTGGGTCTTCCCAGCTCTGTTAAGTAAGGAAAGGCCCTCACGGGCATGCCCACAGGCCGACGCAGTGCAGACGGGCTCTTCTCTAGGCTATGTCAAGTCGACAATGAAAACCCTGCCAGGGCCCCGCAGACAGCAAGCTAGATGGAGGAGTCAGAGAAACCTGCAGCTGCCTCTTAGTGGCTGAGGTGAGTTAGTTCCCACCACGGTGAAACTACAGGCTGGGCGTGTAAATGTCTGAACAAAGAGCGGGTCGTCTAATTAATAGCCCAGACCCTGCCAAGGTCTGAAACCAGTATCTCTTAATCAGGGCTCATATTGCTGTGGTAAAACACCATGACCAACAGTACCTTAGAAATCAAAGTGTTTATTTCAGCTCTCACTCAGGCCATACTCTGTTTCTTTCCTTTTTTCTTTTTTCGCTTCTTCTTTTTCTTTTCTTTCTTTCTTTTTTTCTTTTTTGAGAGACAGGATTTCTCTGTCCTACTCTATTTCAAAGGGAAGTCACAGCAGGAAGTTAAACAGGACAGGCGCCTGGCGGGAGGAGCTGATGCCGAGGCCATGGAGGAGGGCTGTTTACTGGCTTGCTCCTCAAAGCTTGCTCAGTCTGCTTTTTTTTTTTTCTAATACCCAAGACCACCAGGCCAGGGATGGTACTGCCACAGTGAGATGAGCCATCCCACATCAACCACTGGTCCAGAAAACACACCATAGCTTTGCCCACAGACCAATCTCAGGAAGCATTTTCAGTTGAGGTTCCCTTGTCCCGGTGACTACTCCTGTGTCAAGTTGACACAAAAAGTAGCCAACACGGTCAACAGCACCTGTGGGGTCAGCGGCTACATGTCAGGCTACTACTGACCAGGAGGCTGCCAAGAGCTAACGCAACACAAGTCAGGGACAGGCAGAGGGAGGCTCCAACACCCACCTAGTCCCTAGCATGTGACCCTGGCTGGGTCAGGGGACAGGCACAGAGGGTGTGGGCTGGCCACTGGCTCGGGTTCTAAGATGCTGGGAGAATTACCCAGTCGCAATAGAAACATCCCAGTCTTTTCCAGGCCCTGCTGTGAATACCACAACAGGCCCTACAAGGTAGCGCTGTGATTTGCCCCTCGGTCCCCTCCAGAGCGTTGCTCTTTGCTATCAATCTTTAAGCTTCCTCTATAATAACAATTCCTTACTAAACTCGCTCTTCTTGTCTGTGAAATATATTCCTGAGTTGGTGAGACAAAGTCCCAGGCCTGAGCCTGTGAAGGGCTGAGTCTGCGAAACTGTGTGACTGTGCGAGTCTAGGCAGCATCTAAGTCCTACCTTCTGAGTTACACACAGCTGAGAAGGAAAATCCCCTTTGCGCGCTCTCTCTCTCTGTGTCTGTCTCTGTCTGTCTCTCTCGCAGCTACACAGGGTCTCCAGGTGACCTGGAACTCTTTACACTGACCAGAGATCTGCCTTCCTGTCTCTCCATTTGCTGGGACCGAAGGCAAGTGTCGCCACACACAGCCCTGTGTTTTGTGGTTTTCTTTCTTTCTTTTGTTCATTTGTTCTCTTGTTCTTTCTTCCTTTTTTCTTGTCTTTCTTTTTCCGTTTGTTTGATTTCTAAGGCGGGGTTTCTGTAGCTAAGGCTAGCCTCCAGCTCACTGGTAGTTGAAGCTGGCTTGAATTTTGTACTGTCCTGCTCCTACCTGCTGGCTGGGATCACTGGTGATCCTGAGTGACCTGCCACCTGATGACACAGGAGAACATAGGGACCTTACCCACATGTGCCGTGCACACACGTCCTCTCCAAACAATGCAACAGGTGACCTGTTAGCAGCCTGGGACCCTCACCTACCCTGAGCTGCACTCACAGCCCTCTCTGCACAAGGGAACAAGTTCTCCCTTGCCGCCGTCTATTCCTGGAATACTTATGTCTGAGTATAAGTGTGAGAACTGGGCCAAGGCTGGTTTAGGGCACATATTAAATACTTTTTGTTGTTGATAAAATGCCATGCCTGCAGCTGGGTGGTGATGGGACACATTTTTAAAAAAGATTTATTTATTTATTTATTTATTTATTTATTTATTATGTATACAGTTCTCTGCCTGCATGTATACCTGCAGGCCAGAAGAGGGCACACACCTTTAATCCCAGCACTTTGGAGGCAGAGGCAGGTGCCTCTCTGTGAGTTTGAGGCCAGCCTGATCTACAGAGAGAGTTCCAGGACAGCCAAAGCTACAGAGAGAAACCCTGTCTTGAAAAACCAAAATTTAAAAAAAAAAACAAAAACAAACAAACAAAAAAAACAAACGGTTTCAAACAAACAAAAGACCTACCATGCCTAAGTCAACTTGTGGAACATAGGTTTTATTTCTTCTTATGGTTCTAGAAGGAGCCGGGGACGGCAGAAGAGGCCGGGCAGTGGTCCCTGGACCAAGGAGCTGAGAGGTCTGCAGAAAGACACATTTCCAACCTGCAGAAGAGGGAAACCTGCAGGTGGAAAGAGGCTTAAACTTCCGACGCCCTTCCCAAGTGATGTGCATCCTCCAGCAAGGCTGCAGCTCCACAGCTTCTAGACCCTCCCTAAACAGTGCCACGAACTGGGAACCAAGCGTCCAGATACCCGAGCCTAAGGGAGATGTTTCTGATTCCAACCACTGCAGAGGCCAGTGGTCCCAAGTGAACTTTCAGGGGAAGTCTTTGTTTGCTATCTTACACCTGTGACGAGTTGCGTGCCCATCGACATTTTAAAATCGGACACACTGTGCACAGCGAGCAAAGCCTGCCAATCAAACAGCTGTGCCCGGGGCTTGGGAGAGGGCCCAGGTTCACTTCCCAGCACCTACATGGTGTCTCAAGATCATTTGTAACTCCAGTTCCAGGGGATCCGAGGCCCCCTCTGACTTCCAAGGGCACCAGGCATGTTTGTGGTGCACAAACATTTATGCAGGCAAAACACTTATAAAATAAATGAATCTAAAAATAATGATAAATTAACTACCTGTGCTATGGTCCTCTAGCAACCAAACTGTTCCTTCTCTTGAACCCCATAATGGCAGCCCCAAGCATGAGTATGTTCCCTCATGTGATTCACTGTCACTGTCTCTAATAGCTTTGCACTTATTCATTTATTATGTTTGTTCACGCATCCATGTGTGTGCATTTGTGCCACGATGCACATGTGGACACTACTGTTTATGGGTTTATGGAAATCAGTTCTCTCCTGTTTGTTTGTTTGTTTGAGACAGGGTTTCTCTGTGTAGCCCTGGCTGTCCTGGAACTTACTCTGTAGACCAGGCTGGCCTGAGTTGAGAGATTTGCCTGGTTCTACCTCCCAAGTGCTGGGATTAAAGGTGCTTGTTACCACTGCTCAGCCCAGGCTTCTCCTTTCACCTTGTGGGTTCCAGGGCCTGAGTTTAAGCCGTTAGCCTTGGCAGCTATCTCTACTTGCAGAGCTATCTCACCAGCCTCCTTCTGTCACTCCTTTTAAATATTTTTATATTACATATATATTTGTTTTTTGTGAGACAGGGTTTCTCTGTGTAGCCTTGGATGTCCAGGACTTGCTTTGTAGACCAGGCTGGTGTCAAACTTACAAATCTCTGCCTGCCTCTGCCTCCCTGAGTGCTGAGATTATAGGCATGCGCTGCTGTACCTGGCTTAATATTTATATTTGATAGCATCTTTAAGTTTATTTTCTGCCCCACCCCCTCCAATATGCACATGCACATAAAAACTTAAAGTGTTAAAAAAAAAATAAAAGGACAAGTATTCCATGATTCCACTAAGATGAGCTACCTAAATAGACAGAGTCAGAGGGAGAGAGTGTTTATCAGGGACAGGACAGAAGAACAAATGAGTTTAGCTAAGGAACCCAGGGTCCTGCGCTCGGGTGATGGAGGTCTGGGGATCCCTAGTGTTTGGCCGGCCTTGCAGCTAGCTCCAGCTGCCAGCTGAACACAAACAGTAACAAAGGCAAACGAGAGCAGGACTGCAAACTGAAAAGCAGCACAGTATCTTTTGGCGTGGACATTTTATGCTCGGGAAGTCCGGCCTCTGAGGGCTGGGGAAGCATCACTATAGAGCCATAAACACTACAGAATTTATCCTTCATAGTGCAAGAACCTCAAACATGGTGAGAATTCTGAGTGGCACGCAGGAGCTGTACAGGTCTCTGGGGTGCCGAGGCGTGCCACCGTTAGTGCTGAGAGCGGAGCCTGCGGCCCTGCATGGGCCAGGCGAGTCCTAGAACACTTCTAGCCCCGTGTGATATTTTGATATCTGCAGCACTGTTGCCCGAGGGCAAGGTGGAGTAATCAGCGGGCCCATCTCTCAAACCTTTAGCTTTTCCTTGATAGGGAGAACAGACAAACTACTGCCTTGTTACTGTTCTCAAGTATGCAACAAATCATTATATAACCTTGGGTTTTGTTCCCCATAGCTGTAACTTTGTATCTACCAGTCAACATCTCCCTGTCACTCACTTCCCAGCCTCCGGTACTTTCTCTGCTTCTATGACATCAAGTTTTTGGCCTCTATACAGGAGTGAGAACATTTGGTATTTGTCATTTGCGCCTGGCGTAGTATTCTTTCTCTAAGCTCATCCATGTAGCAAATGGCAGGACTTCATTCTTAGCAAATGCTTAAGTCAGGGTTGAAAATAATAATCTATCCTTGGTTAGTTTATGCCTTAGTGGGCAGCAAGACTGACTTCCTATCTTAAGTTATTTAAAAACACCTTTATTTTCCGACACTGTCTCATGTAGCCGAGGCTAGCCTAAAAACCTACTATGTGGCTGAGGCTGACCTCAAATGGCTGGTACTCCTGCCCGCACCTCCCAAATGCAGGGATTACCAAGGGTGCACCTTCATGCTTGGCTACTTCAGGTGGCCTTTGCTTCTTTTTCTTGCCTAACTATTCTGGCTGCTGAAATAACTTTTAAAAGAAAAATTACTAAACACATATTAAGTCTATGGCATATAATATAACTTTAAAAATAGTTGATACAGAGAAATTGCATAAAATGAATCTACTGAAAAATATGTATAAAGTGCTATTTTTGTAAAAAGAGTGACTTTCAAATGTACAACACGGGGTGGGAGGTTAGAAGGTCTCACACAAAATTTCGGCCACTATTGTTGATCTGGGCCAGTGACACTAATTGCTGTCATTCTAAAAAAGATATTTGTAGTACCTGACTTGTATTTTATCTTTGAAATAAAAACACTTCAGTAAAATAAGCATGTAGACAGAGATGACATTAATAAAGGGAAAGCCTGAATTTAAACACCTTGACTGGAGCTGCCGGTGTGCTCCAGCCGGTGCCCACCAGGGCAGAAGTCAGGCTACGAGGTGACAGTCAGCCCAGGCTAACGACAGCCCCATGTCAGTCAGCGAGCATGTGTCAAAATGCTAAAAAATAGTTATCTCTGGATACTGGGGCCAAAAGTTATGTTTTCCTTTAAACATTTTCATGGCTCATCGAGCAAAGGTGCCTGGCCGCCTGAGCCTGGTTCCTAGGACACACACGGTACAAGGAAAGAGAGGACTCCTCCAGAGGGTGGCGCCTGTGCAATCCTTCCCTCAGCATGTCACACAAAATAAATCAAATAGCAAAAAGTTAAAAAATTAAATTGATTTTTACTCATTTGAAATTTACCCACAACCATTTTTACAAATAGGTGAGTTTATTTTCTATGGCACTCATAATTCTGTATTTGTAAATTGTAAAAAAAAAAAAAATTATAACGGTAGTGCCATGGGTTATTTATTTATTTATTTAGTGCGTGCACACGTGCGCGCACACACACACACATACACAATGTGTCTTTGGAAGTCTGAGGACAACTCTTGGGAGTCTCCTGCCACCTTGTGGGGTTCAGGAATCAAACTCAAGTCATCAGTAATTTAATTCGATGAGCCTCTGCCTGCTGGACACAGATTCTTATAGATTTGTTTTATTTTTATTTATATGCCTGTGTGTGTGCTTGAGTCAGGCGCCCCTGGAGGCCAGAGGAGGCTGTCTTCTCCTCTGGATGTAGGGTTACCGGCAACAGCAAGCTGCCATACAAGAGCTGGGAACCGAACATGGGTCCTCTGTAAGAGCCGTACATACTCTTTTAGCTATTTACTTTATTGATTATTTGGGACTCTCACATCATGTAGCCTGATCTTGCTTGCCTCCCAGTCCTTCCATGACTGCCTCCTTTCATGGCCTCCCCTCTCCCCCCAAAAAGGAGGGGGCAGAGAGGAGAGAAAAAGAAGTCCATTTTTGTGCTGTCCATAGACTCACTGGAACTGGAACATGGTCAAATTCCTAGTGGCCCAAGGGAGGGATGAACCTTTCTCCACCTGCACTGAAGAGAGCTGCATCAATGGGGAGGGAGGCGGGGCCAGCTCTCCTCCACCCATGGATGGAGCAAGGCTCCAGGCAGCAGCCCAGACCACAGACGTCTTCATGGGCCACAGACATCAACTCTTCCCTGGCCCTATCAGGACTGCCCACGCTCAGTATGTCCTCAGATGGCTACACGTGTCATACACCTCAAATGTCTGTCAGTCTGTCTGTTGTCCCCATGTCCTCATCTTCTTCCCCTCCCCCCAGCGTGGCCCAAGGACACCACCAAGGCAGTAGGCATTGGCGCAGACTGCGTACATCCACGTGGATCTCAAGCTCCATCTTGGCCTGGGACGGTCCTTCAAGGAGGTCTAATCTTTCCTCCTCCACTCGGGGCCCCGCAGCCAGGCGGCACGGGCGGGGCCTGAGTCTGTCTGCATGAGCTCCACGCTATTGTTCACCACCCCACCAGGCTCTATTGTAAGGGCAAAATTAATGCCACATTCTATATGTAAAGTACATTCTGCAGTTAATGATGCTCTGTAGGAGAACTTGTCCCCTAGCTGACCCTTCTCCCTGCGTTCTGGGAATGACACCTGCCAGCAGTCCCCAGAAACTCCACCGGAGTGATTACATACAATTAGCTCCCAGTGTCCCTCTGAGATAAAAAGAATTCCCCTCCAGACTCAGCCTCCACCCAACCTGCCTGAAGGTCCACATTCCTGGGACCTACAACTTCCCTGAAGATCCAGCCTCCACGCAACCTGCCTAAAGATCAGCGTCCCTGGGACCACAACCCCGCTTCCCTTTATAAGCCCATTGCCCTTGGAGCTCAGGGCCACTCTCCTACCCTGCTGCGTCAGGAAGGACTGTGGCCCGAGGCTCTGAGCCTGTAATACAGGGCCTGTGTATGTTGTGTCAGCATCGAGTCCTGGTGGTCTTTTCGGGGGTCTCGGGATCTTGGTGATCTCTGAGCGATCTGGGTGTGACACTACCAGGCAATGACCACGTGTTGACCTCATCCTTCTTTCTCACCTGTCACCGCCATCACGTCTCTGGGCGCCATTTCTCTCCATAGCACATACATCGTCTCATTTTTCTATCTTTCCCACCTCTCCATCACACATTTGCTCATTGCAGCAGTGCCCGCTGCCCCATGCCCCACAGCAGTACACACTCTTAATCGTTAAGCCATCTCTCCAGCTCCCAACACAGATTTTGAAACATTACATCAAAGTTCATCATAAAAATTTCATCGTCAAAAAACAGTCAGGTGGGGCTGGAGAGATGGCTCAGTGGTTAAGAGTGCCACCTGCTCTTCCAGAGGTCCTGAGTTCAACTCCCAGCAACCACATGGAGGTTCACAACCATCTGTAATGTGATCTGATGCCTTCTTCTGGCCTGCAGGTGTATGTGCAGGCAGAACACTGTATGCATAATAAATAAATAAATAAATAAATAAATAAATCTTTAAAGAACCCAAAAAACAAAAACAGGTGGCGGTTGTGGTGGTGGCGGCAGCCAACACTTAGGAGGCAGAGACAGGAGAATCTCTGTAAGTTTGAGGCCAGCCTGGTCTATATAGTGAGTTCCAGAACACCCAGGGCTACACAGAAAGACCCTGTCTCCAAAAGCCAAACACAAACAAGCAGAGTATCAAAGTTTAGATCCCAGCACCACACCAGGCAAGTCACAAACATGTGTAACATCTCCAAGACCACCTCTGTGGGAACCTGCGTGCACGTGCGCACACACATATATACACATTTAAAAATAAATTTCAAAATTAAGTGATAAGGTATCATCATGTCTAGGTCCTGTGGACTTTTGGGGGGGTGGTTGGGGTTTTTTTTTCTTTTTTGGGGGGTTGGGGTTTGGTTTTTTTGAAATGGGGTTTCTCTGTGTAGCCTTGGCTGTTCTGAACTCACTTTGTAGACCAGGCTGGCCTGGAAGTCACAGAGATCCGCCTGCCTCTGCCTCCCGAGGGCTGGGATTAAAGGCGTGCACCAAGACCGCCTGGCTCCCCCACCCCCAAGACAGGATTTCTCTGTATCGCTTTGGCTGTCCTGAACTCACTCTGTAGACCAGGCTGGCCCAAGACCTATTGCTGCTGCTGCTGCTGCCATCGGTTATCTTTGATCCTCCTGTCTTCCTCCTCTCACCTCAGCAGAGGCACATCAGGTAACAGATTCACACCGCAGCGTCTGACTTTTTACATAAACTGGGGTATCCATCACAGATTGGCCAGTGAGCCATCGCTGCCAATGGCTTTCACTCACTGAGCCATCTCTCTGGCTCTCTGGTCCCAGGAACTCTTGGGTTGACTGGTATTGTTTCTGAGGCAGAGCCCCAAAGCACAAAGATGAATAAAATCCAGATCAAGGGCCGCAGAGTCGAGTGAGGAGGTCTGGGTAAGAGGGAAGGGAGCCTAACAGAGATGAACCGCTGCCAGAACTGGCTGAGTTTCAAAGTATTACAAAAAGACAACAGCAGGGGGCGCGGAGCCACTAGAAAACTGTCTTCAGCTATAGGCTTCTAAAGGCTTGGGAAAGCAGTTTCTTTTATCTCTTTTATCTTGTTTTTTTTTTTTAATTAAGTAAGTAATTATTTATTTATTTTTGGTTTTTTGAAACAAGGTTTCTCTGTGTAGCCTTGGCTGTCCTGGGCTCACTTTGTAGACCAGGCTGGCCTCAAACTCACAACAATCCACCTGCCTCTGCCTCCCAAATGCTGGGATTAAAGGTGTGCATCACCACGCCTGGCTTTTTTTTTTTTTAGTTTTTTTAGTTTTTTTTTTTTTTTCGAGACAGGGTTTCTCTGTGTAGCCTTGGCTGTCCTGGACTCGCTTTGTAGACGAGGCTGGCCTCGAACTCACACGATCCACCTGCCTCTGCCTCCCGAGTGCTAGGATTAAAGGCGTGTTTTTTAATTTATTTTATTTTTTTTTACCACGCCTGGCTTTAAAATATTGTTTTTAAGGGGATGAATTCTCCAGAAAGGTAACCCAGAGAATAAATTTCACAAGAGACTGGCATACTAGATAAGCTTTAGAAGTCACAGTCTGTCAGTCCATCTTTAAGAGAGAGAAAAAAAAAAAGGCCTGGCGTGGTGGCACACGCCTTTAATCCTAGCACTTGGGAGGCAGAGGCAGGAGGATCTCTGTGACTTTGAGGCCAGTCTGGTCTACAGAGAGCTCCAGAACAGCCAAGGCTACACAGAGAAACCCTGTCTCAAAACAAAACAAAAAAAGCAGATGGAAAACAAGAAACTCACATTTTGGAGGACTGAGGGGATGCCTTAGAAGGTAAAAAAACAAAAACAAAAACAAAAAAACAAACAAACAAACAAAAAAAACCAACCAAACAAAAACCCTTGCTGTGTAAGTCTGAGAACCAGCTTGAATTCCCAAACATGTGTAAATGCCACGTGGATGGCTACCTGTCGGTAATCCTAGCACACAGGAAGCAGAGATGGGATCTCCTGAGCCAGCTGCCTAGCTAGGTTAGCTGAGTTGGCCAGCTCTGGATTCAAGTGAGAAACTCTTAGTATGTAGTGTGAAGAGTGCTAAGATACCCCCCAGCCTCCGTACATATGTGCACGATAAGCAAATATACATATGTGCCCACACGAATGTGAACATGCACATACATACACACTTACAACTCCCACACACCTCAAAATGAAAACCATATTTCCAAGAAGGTACCAAGAGGCTATGAAGGAAATAAGGACTAGATAGATGAACTGTAATTCCCCGAAGAGTCCATCTTTCTGGGATGTGCTGACGATATGTTGAAAGGGGCTGGAGAGGTGGCTCAGCGGTTAAGGGCACTGACTGCTTCTCCAGAGGACCTGAGTTCAATTCCCAGCAACCACATGGTGGCTCACAGCCATCTATATATTATCAGATGTGATCTGGTGCCCTCTTCTGGCCTGTGGGTGTATATGCAGGCAGAGCGCTGTATACATAATAATAAATAAGTAAATATTTAAAAAAAAAAAAAAAAAGCCGAGAATCAGGCTTAGCCAAGGCAGAATGCCTGTGGTTGGAGAAGAGAAATCACCAAAGTTTTTCACAGTGAGACCAACCTAGTCTACAAAGCAAGTCCAGGACAGCCAGGGCTACATGGAGAGACCCTGTCTCAAAAAACAAAACAAAACAAAACAAAACCCTGAAAAATAAAAGGGAGTGGGGGTGGACTTTTGTTTGTTTGTTTTTCGAGATAGGGTTTCTCTGTGTAGCCTTGGCTGTCCTGGACTCGCTTTGTAGACCAGGCTGGCCTTGAACTCACAGCCATCTGCCTGCCTCTGCCTCCTGAGTGCTGGGATTACAGGCGTGTGCCACTACGCCCAGCTTGGGGGTAGATTTGAACTGAGGTGTTGGGCATGAACAGATAACACTGCAGCCATGCCATGGAATATTAATGAAAGCCCAGAGCTGGAGGTGGGCTCCCTCTCTCTGAGATGTTGGTCAGAGGTCCCTGCAACCCTCAAAACAACACAGGCTTTGAGGTTTCAAAGGACCATGCTATTCCCAGTTAGCTCTCTCTCTCTCCCCTCCAACTTGTGGATCAACCGTGAGCTCTCAGCTTCTGCCTCTGTGCCCTGTCTGCCCGCCTGTGCCACCCTCCCTGCCACAGTGGCTATGGACGTGTGAAACTGTGAGCCCCAGTAAACATTTTCTCTTATAAGTGGCCTTAGGCCATGTGTCGCTTCAAAGCAATAGAAAAGTAACTCAGACAGTGGGGGAGGAAGAGATCCCCTCCCCTGGTGGTGTAACCATGGCAGCACGCCCATGAGCCTGTACGTAACACCTCACCCGTGCTCCTCCAAGCAACCCTAACTGAACTCATTAGGGTGCACACAGTAACACACAACAATATGAGGGTAAAAGGGGACTGACCGAGAAGAAGGGGAGGGGGACGAGAGGATAACAAAGGGTGCTTATGATGAGAACATGTGTGTACATGTATGAAAATGTCATCACTAAGCCTATTATTATGTATAATTAATACATGCTAATAAAACATTGTATAAAAAAGATCTGATCTCATTACGTCACTTGGGGGGTATCTGTCTGAAGCCAGTGAAGCCAGAATATGAAAGGAAGACCTGCATGCCCATCGTTACTGCAGTGTGGTAAAGTATGAGGTCAACCAGCCTGGAGGCTGTCAACAGACGGGTGAGTAACACGCGCGCACGCGCACACACACACACACGCATACGCACATGCATACACACACGTACATACACATACATACACACACATGCATACATACACATACACACATATACACACACATACACATGTACATACACACACATACACATATGCATACATACACATACACACACACACACATACACAGTGTTAGAGTCAGCCATGAAGAAGAATGAAATTGTGTTGTTTCCAGGAAAGTGGATGGCACTTGAGGTCATCATGTAACAAAAATTAAATTAAATTAAAAAGTCAGACAGAAAACGTTTCATGTTTTCTCTCATATGTGAAAGATAAAAATTTCAAAGCGCATAAAAATACCTATGACTCACACACATATAAGTGAACTAGAGAGACTGTGGCCATACAGATGAAAATATTCAAGGTTAAATAGAACTGTAATCAATAAAGTAGTGAAGTGTGAGCAGAGGCTCACATCTGTAGTTTCAGCATTTTGGAGGCAAAGAAAGGAGTGTTACAAGTCTG
The DNA here is from genome assembly GCF_964271855.1 of Acomys minous. Classification (NCBI taxonomy): domain Eukaryota; kingdom Metazoa; phylum Chordata; class Mammalia; order Rodentia; family Muridae; genus Acomys; species Acomys minous. The sequence goes on along the minus strand of NC_140499.1, from coordinate 65,362,379 downwards.
AAACCAGCCTGGGCGGCATAGCGAGCCCCAGAGTGAGACCAGCTCAAACCAGCCTGGGCGGCATAGCGAGCCCCAGAGTGAGACCAGCTCAAACAAAACAAAGCAAACCAGTGAAATAGGCATTCTAGAATGATTTTTTTTAAAAGATAGAAAGAAATCTGTAATTAAAAACTCAGTGCACAGGCTTATCAGCCACACACTGATGGGTGCCCTTAGCTGGTCTGCTGATGCGTGCTTGAAAGCCTACCACGCAGGAGGCTGAGGCAGGAGTACATCAGTCGGAGGCCACCCTAGACTGCATTAACTTCATTTCTGCTGCTGTGATGAATTACTCCCACCAAAAACAAATTAGGAGAGAAGAGTTTACTTGGCTTTGCAGTCCCGGGTTGCAGCACCTCATTGTGGGAGCCATGTCAGGGACCTGAGGCAGCTGGCCACCTCAGGAGTCCAGAACAGAGGCAGAGACAGCAGCGTGGCGGGCACTCCCCACTACTCTCCTGCCTCACTTATTTTCTCTTGACTTTGCTATAATGCAGGGCCCATCCCATGAGATGGCGTCACCCACAATCAGGGTGCTCTTCTCATGTCAGTTAACCAAACTCCTTTACAAGCTGGTCCATAGACCAACCTGATCTAAACTGTCTTCCCAGAGGATTCTAGACTGTGTCAGACGGACAAGCAGACGAATCCACCACACCAGTATCCCGAGCTCTAGGCTGGGTTGCATAAGGAGCCTGGGAACCCTGGAAAGCAGGTCTGTAGAAAACACCCAAACTAGAATAGTGACTTAAAAACACACAGGGCTGGAGGGATGGCTCAGTGGTTAGGAGCATTTGCTGCTCTGGCAGAAGACCCTGGTTCGGTGCCCAGCAACCACGTGGTGGCTCACAACCACCTGCAACTCCCGTTCCAGGGGAACCATCGCTCTCTTTAGGCTTTGAAGGGCCCTGAACACATGCGGTGCACATACCATGCAGGCAAAACACCCATCACACAAAATGAAAATAAATAAAAATTGAAAAGCATATTATTATTATTGACTTCTTATATGTGCGGGTGCAGCATGCGTGTGGCTGGTGCTCACACCACGGGAGGATGTCAAATCCTGCAGAACAGGACCTACAGGTAGTTAGTTATTAGCTGCTAAATAGGGTCTGGAAATCAAATCTGGATCCTCTAGAAGAATAGCCATCTCTCCAGCCCCAAATAAACAAATGTTAAAAGAAAGAAAAGCTGGGTGTGGTGGCACACGCCTTTAATCCCAGCACTCGGGAGGGGAGGCAGGTGGATCGCTGTGAGTTCAAGGCCAGCCTGGTCTACAAAATGATTCCAGAACAGCTGAGGCTACAGAGAGAAACTCTGTCGCAAAAGAGGAGGAAGAGGAGGGAGAGAAGGAGGAGGAGGAGGAGGAGGAGGAGGAGAGGTGGATACAGTGAACATATTTTCTATCTGTGGTTGCTTTGAAGTTGATGGTTCAAATTCTACTCTCTTTCTTTCCCCTCCTCCCCCCCCCTCCCCAGTGGGTTGTTTTTCAACACAGGGTTTCTCTGTGTAGCCTTGGCTGTCCTGGACTCCCATTGTAGACCAGGCTGTCCTTGAACTCACAGAGATCCACCCGCCTCTGCCTCCCACGTGCGCCACCGCGCCCGGCTCTCCCCGTTTTTCGAGGCAGGGTTGCTCTGTGTATCCATGGCTGTCCTGGAATTCACTCTGTAGACCAGGCTGGGCTGGAATTCAAAGATTTGCCTGCCTCTGCTTCCCACATCCTGGTGTTAAAAGTGTGCACCATGTGGAATTCTATCCTCTTAAAAGCAGAGGGTGTGTGTTTATGTGGGCTGGAGAGATGGCTCAGCACTTCTTGCTCTTCCAGAAAGACCTGGGTTTGAGTCCCAGCTCCAACATCAGCTCACAAGCAGCCCTCAACTCCTGTTTCTGGGGATTCAGCGCCCTCTTGTGGGCTTCATAGAAATTGCATGCTTGTGGTACATAAATACAAGCCGACAAAAACCACCAACACACATAAAATAATTTTAAGTGGAGGGGGCTGGAGAGACGGCTCCACAGTAACACAACTTCAGTTCTCAGCATACATGTATGGTGGCTGGACACCTCTGCCCTCTGTGGGCACCTGCACTCCTTCTTGCTCGTACATACCTCCCCGCCAACACAACTTTTAAAAAGTGAGGAAAACGTTTATGTGGCAGCCCTGACAGCTGCTATTGGTCCCAGTTTGGTGGAGTTTTATTTCCGTTCTCGAGGAGCTCAGGGCATTTCCTCCAAGGACAGCCTGACACAGAACCAGTTCACGGAGCACTAACTTAAACGCTTCATCTTTGGTGAGTGACAGCTTAGGAACCTGAGCACGTTTAAAGGGCTTTCCACAGCTGCTGGACCCTGCAGCCCAGGCAGGCCCGAAACCTGCTATGCAGCCCAAGCTGTCTTCAAATTCATAGCAATCCTCCTGCCTCAGTCTAGATTCCAGACCCTCCAGATATTCCTCTGGAAGAGGCAGGCTATAGCTCCTACAGTCTCTCTCTGCCCTCCTCCCCCTTTAAGAGTTGCTGGGAGGAGCTGATGAGGCCACCCACTGTTCTCACAAAAAGCTGAATTCTATCAAACCCCTGCTGCTCCTCCCACTTTGGCTGACCCCTGCCGCACTGCCAGTGGCATGATAACTTTCCTAACCCTCACCTGGAAGATCTGACTCAGGGTTTTTGTCTGGAACTTACTCCCCTTTCTTCTCTCCCTTCCTGAAAAGACAAACCAACCAACCAACCCCACAACCATAGTTTTACATTTGGCATCTGTAGTGGATGCACACATGTGTGCGATGGGGAACAGACTTGTGAGAGATCAGCTGATGTTTATGCACTAGAAGATGAACCACCTTGTGCAGGGGCATGGTTTCTGCCAGCTGACACACAGCTTAGTGGAGACACACACACTGTCTGCTTTTAGGAGAATAGATTTCCAAAGGGAAGCCGGGCATGGTGGCGCACGCCTTTAATCCCAGCACTCAGGAGGCAGAGGCAGGCGGATCGCTGTGAGTTCGAGGCCAGCCTGGTCTACAAAGCGGGTCCAGGACAGCCAGGGCTACACAGAGAAACCCTGTCTTGAAAAACTAAAAAGAAAAAAAAAAGAATTCCAAAGGGTGCACACATTTAACAACAGGACGTGTGAAGCTGACTCATACACACACACACACATATATGGTTGTGTGTGTATATGAATATATATATTAGCCTAAACTGGAGGTAGGTGGGGACTTTTTGGGACTTGGTATTGTTTGGCTGTTCATCGCTCCATTTTGAGATGCTCCTAGAGAGAACCACCACTCCAGAGAACGCTTCGGGGTTCCAGGTTTCAGCAGCAACTTTGGCTGAGTTGCAGGTCTGGACTGGAAAGATATGACAACAGCAGTATTAGAACCTGGTCCTCAGTTACAATGGCGATCAAGGTAGAAGGAAAAGGCTAAGGGGATAGACAGAGAAACAGGGTTAGAAGTATCGATATTTCCCTGAATCAGCTGCTAGGTGAAGCTCGTCATGCTGAGGTGCAGAAGCAAGTCGTGTATGATGAGGCTACCTTGGCTTTGTGTCGCATGGCAATTTTAAGTACCTGGGACAAGGCTGAAGAAACAACAGAAAGACTCAAAGCATTTACTCAGTTATGCAAGGCCCAAAAGAAACAGTCACTGACTTTTTACGAAGATTGACTTCAGCTGTAGATAGGAGGGTCTCAGACCCAGGAGCTAGGAAAGCACTGATCGAAGCTTTGGACTCTGAAGATGCTAATGCTGAGTGCAAAATCTTTCAGAGCAAGATCAACACCAGTAGATGAACGGATTAGAAATGTGGCTGATATTGTATCTCATTCATATGTAGTAACTTTAACAGGAGAAGTGATCTCTAAGGTTTTGAGAAAATGTCTTAATTGTGGTAAGCAAGGTCATTTCAAAAAGAATTGTAGGCAGAACCACGCTGCTCCTGAAGGGAGGCCTGAGCCTTCTAGAATATGCAAAGGATGCAGCACCGGCTGGCTCTGGACTAATGCGTGTAGATGCACAAGACAATAACAGGCCGCCAAAAGCCCAGCCACCTCAGGGCTGCAGTGAAGACACTCATCCACAGACAATCAGACAGCACTGTTCTGAAGATAGACAGTAGAGACCCAGATATCAGGCAGGAGAGACGGCTCAGAGGTTAAGAGTGCTGTCTGCTCTTACAAAGGTCCTGAGTTCAATTCCCAGCAACCACATGGTGGCTCTCAACCATCTGTGATGAGATCTGGTGCCCTCTTCTGGCCTGCAGACGTGCATGCAGACAGAGCACTATATACATAATAATAAATAAATAAGCCGGGCATGGTGGTGCACACCTTTAATCCCAGCACTTGGGAGGCAGAGGCAGGCAGATCGCTGAGTTTGAGGCCAGTCTACAAAGTGAGTCCAGGACAGCCAAGGCTACACAGAGAGACCCTGTCTCGAAAAACAAAACAACAACAATATATATATATATAAATCTTAAAAAGAAAAAGAAAAAACCCAGACATCAAAGTCAGAGCAGCTTCAGTAGATTAAAAAAGCAAAACAAAACAAACAAACAACAACAACAAAAAACAGAAGAAGCCAGAAATCAAGCATTTGTATAAACTTCTATAGATGATCAGAGGTCAAAACTAAAGGTATTTATAAATAATGTTGAACTTGAAGCTGTGACAGACACAGGAGTAGATATAATAATAATTTTACCAAGATTTGCCCTCCAACATTGGCCTCTTCAGGAGGTAGATATTCTTTATCCCAAATAAAACAAAGTTTGAGGTGGCTTAAATGTGTAGGGCCAGAAGGTCAAATAGGAAAATCAAAGTTGTATGTAGCTAATACATCCGTGAATTTATGGGAGATCCATTGCAACAATGGGAAACAGGATTAACATTCTTCCAACTCAGGGACAAGCCATAAAATAGGAGATGCTCCTGATGAAAGTATTGAAAAACATGAACAAGACACAGCAGAGGCTGGCTCTCCAGCTTTATGTGAGGGAGCCACCTGGTGGAACACCTGGCCCTACCACTAAGATGGTTGACTGACCTATGAGAAAAAGTTTCTGGATTGATTCTGAAAAGAAAAATGAGACCTCATCAATTAACAGAAATAGACCAAACAGAAATTGTAGTGCCTTTTACTAATGCAGAAATTGCCTCATTATTTGAAGAAAATGAACACTGGCAAAGAGCATGCCATAATTTTTTTGAGGGAAATTAACAACCCTTCCATTCTATACTGACACAAATAAATCAGAAAAGGCAGGCTGTAAGTCAGAAAAAAATAAGTGTTTCAGAGCCCTTATGATTCAGTTCAAAAACCAGAGTTGTATGACACTCTTATGGTATTATATGATTTCCCCAAATCTCCTAATAGAGTTACTGACACACAATATGCAGAAGAGTTGTTTTAGATATAGAAACTGCTGTACTTACTCAAGTTGACTCAGAATTAACTTTGTAGACCAGGCTGGCCTCGAACTCAGAGATTCGCCTGCCTCTGCCTCCCACGTGCTGGGATTAAAGGCGTGCGCCACCACTACCAGGTTGGCCACAAGTTGTTAATGGTCGGTGAGGAAACAAATTAAAGGAGGCTAGACTCAGGGATCTTGTTTTCTCTTTCTTTTTCTTTTTCTATCCTTTTCCTCCTATTTAGTGTTAGGGGGGAAATGGAAGAAAAGGAGTGAAAAGAAACAAAAGGGAGATAAAGGAATAATAGGACAAAGAGTGGGTTAAACTAAAGAACATCACCAACCCGAAATTTTTACATGGGTATGGATCTTTGCATATTGATGCAAATTTAAGATTATGTTTCGTTACAACATTATATCTATGTATATACATACATATATGTTTCATCTTTTCTTTTAGCTATTGTACCTATATGATTCTTTAAAAATCCAATGTAGAGCTGGGCGTGGTGGCGCACGCCTTTAATCCCAGCACTCGGGAGGCAGAGGCAGGAGGATCCCCGTGAGTTTGAGGCCAGCCTGGTCTACAAAGTGAGTCTAGGACAGACAAGGCTACACAGAGAAACCCTGTCTTAAAAAACCAGAGACAAAAACAAAACCCAAAGGATTCTAGTCTCTTTGAAAGCTACTATGACAAACTGTTTGGCATAATTAAGAAATGCAAGGTAGTAGTCAATCGAACTTATTAGGCACTAGTTTAATCACAGAAATAAGTTTTATTCAGCCTCCTGCAAATGTTTTCAAAGTTAAACAGACACTAGGAAACAAGCAACATTTGCCTACTCGTATATACTGAGATAGACGGGCTTTAAAAACCCCAGAGATATATCATATTCTGTAGATACTGAAAGGCTGATAAATGCAAGTTATAATAGAGAATGATTTAAATACAGATCTCTGAACTCACCAAGAAAAGATAGATAGTAGAGTACTTTCTCCAAGTACAAATACAAATACAAATAGAGTGGACGTTGTAAATGTAATTATTACCTGACAATTTTCATAATTTTCTTATTGTATATAGTTTATTAATGTAAGAAAAAGAGCCTTTTATTAGACTAAAAGGTGGAGATGTTGGAGGGTATTTTTGTGCACTTTGTATTCAAATGCTGATTTCTCTACCCAGATATCTGGCTGCAATCCAGACTCGGCATTATTTTTATGAAGCATCTCCTGTCTTACTGCTGTGTAAAAATTGTTCTCCATCATCTCCTGATTGGTCAAATAAAGAGCTGAACAGCCTATAGTTGGGTAGGAGAGATAAAGGTGAGGGGGGGTCTCAGGTGGGAACCAGAGAGAGGGGGGGGGGAGGGAGGGAGAGAGAGAAAGAGAGAGAGAGAGAGAGAGAGAGAGAGAGAGAGAAAGGAGTTGCCATGAGGACACAGATGAACAAGGAGGTGCCAGAGTGAGACTAAGATGGCAGATAACAGTCTACATGGCTGGGAAGTGGGCCAGGCCATCCTAGTCAGGTTAAAATAGCTCAGTATCTGCCCAGCTATAGTGCTTGAAGCTTTGTAATAAAAATAATAGGTCTGTGCATCATTGTTTGGGAGCTAGGGCAGGCGTAGGCGGAAAAAAACCTTGATTTTATAGTTACAGGTCTACAGTCTGTAGAATGGCAGGAAACCTTTGCCAGCTGTGTATCTGTGGTAGCTAATACTGCCTGGCAATGTGACAGGATCTAGGACGACCTAGGAGACAAACTCCTGGGCACCTGTGAGGTTGTTTCAGGAGTGACCTGGAGTGGGAACACACGGCCTAAATATAAGTGGCACAGTGTCATGGGCTGCGGCCTGGGAGTAATGCAAAGGAGAAAGCAAGTGTTGCACAGAGTTTTATATCTCCCTCCTTGCTGCCTGTGTGGTAACGTGACCATTACCCCTGCTCCTGCTCTGTGACTTCACTTCTGTGGTGACCTACGTCCCCTGGTACTGTAAGCCAAATAAGGCCTTCCTCTCCTTAGCCGTTTCCTGTCAGGTGTTTGATCACAGCAATGAGTATAACATCGGATGTGAGGTTAGTATGTAGACGCCATAAAGAACTTTAACCCTGAGACTGCAGGGAGGCTCAGCAGTCAGACGCACTGGCCACTCTTCCAGAGGACCTCAGCTGATTCCTAGCACCCACACGGCTGCTCACAAACTTCTGTAAATCCAGTTCCGGGAGAATCTGATGCCCTCTTCTGGAATCCAAAAGTACTGCATGCACATGGAGCACAGACACATATGCGGGTAAAACAACCAACCATACACATACAAAAATTTAAAAAATTAAATAAATAAACAAATTCTGACAAGCAGGGCATGTGTGGTGCTCATCTTTAATCCTGACACAGGAGGAAAAGGTAAGAGAACCTGTCAGTGAAAGGCGAGCCTAGTCTACATATCATGTTCCAGGCCAGTGAGGGCTACACAGTAAGATCCTGTCTGAAGAAGAAAAGGAGGAGGAGGAGGAGGAGGAGGAGGAGGAGGAGGAGGAGGGGGAAGAGGAGGAGGAGGAGAGGGAAGAGGAGGAGGGGGAAGAGGAGGAGGAGGAGAGGGAAGAGGAGGAGGGGGAAGAGGAGGAGGAGGGGGAAGAGGAGGAGGAGGGGGAAGAGGAGGAGGAGGAGAGGGAAGAGGAGGAGGGGGAAGAGGAGGAGGAGGGGGAAGAGGAGGAGGAGGAGAGGGAAGAGGAGGAGGGGGAAGAGGAGGAGGAGGAGAGGGAAGAGGAGGAGGGGGAAGAGGAGGAGGAGGAGAGGGAAGAGGAGGAGGGGGAAGAGGAGGAGGAGGAGAGGGAAGAGGAGGAGGGGGAAGAGGAGGAGGAGGAGAGGGAAGAGGAGGAGGGGGAAGAGGAGGAGGAGGAGAGGGAAGAGGAGGAGGGGGAAGAGGAGGAGGAGGAGAGGGAAGAGGAGGAGGGGGAAGAGGAGGAGGAGGGGGAAGAGGAGGAGGAGGAGAGGGAAGAGGAGGAGGGGGAAGAGGAGGAGGAGGGGGAAGAGGAGGAGGAGGAGAGGGAAGAGGAGGAGGGGGAAGAGGAGGAGGGGGAAGAGGAGGAGGAGGGGGAAGAGGAGGAGGAGGAGAGGGAAGAGGAGGAGGAGGAGAGGGAAGAGGAGGAGGGGGAAGAGGAGGAGGAGGGGGAAAGGAGGAGAGGGAAGAGGAGGAGGAGGAGAGGGAAGAGGAGGAGGGGGAAGAGGAGGAGGAGGGGGAAGAGGAGGAGGAGGAGGAGAGGGAAGAGGAGGAGGAGGAGAGGGAAGAGGAGGAGGGGGGAAGAGGAGGAGGAGGAGGAGGAGGGAGGAGGGGGAAGAGGAGGAGGAGGGGGAAGAGGAGGAGGAGGGGGAAGAGGAGGAGGAGGAGGAGAGGGAAGAGGAGGAGGAGGAGAGGGAAGAGGAGGAGGGGAAGAGGAGGAGGAGGAGGAGGAGGAGGGGGAAGAGGAGGAGGAGGGGGAAGAGGAGGAGGAGGGGGAAGAGGAGGAGGAGGAGGAGAGGGAAGAGGAGGAGGAGGAGAGGGAAGAGGAGGAGGAGAGGGAAGAGGAGGAGGAGGAGGGGGAAGAGGAGGAGGGGAAGAGGAGGAGGAGAGGGAAGAGGAGGAGGAGGAGAGGGAAGAGGAGGAGGAGGGGGAAGAGGAGGAGGAGGCGGAAGAGGAGGAGGAGGAGAGGGAAGAGGAGGAGGGGGAAGAGGAGGAGGAGAGGGAAGAGGAGGAGGAGGAGAGGGAAGAGGAGGAGGAGGGGGAAGAGGAGGAGGAGGCGGAAGAGGAGGAGGAGGAGAGGGAAGAGGAGGAGGAGGGGGAAGAGGAGGAGGAGGGGGAAGAGGAGGAGGAGAGGGAAGAGGAGGAGGAGGAGAGGGAAGAGGAGGAGGAGGGGGAAGAGGAGGAGGAGGCGGAAGAGGAGGAGGAGAGGGAAGAGGAGGAGGAGGGGGAAGAGGAGGAGGAGGGGGAAGAGGAGGAGGAGGAGAGGGAAGAGGAGGAGGAGGGGGAAGAGGAAGAAGAGGAAGAAAAAGAAGAAGAAACCTTACAAAGAAACACCTGTCCAATCATCCAGGAAATAGATGCGCTAAGAATTCCCAATGGGAGAGATAAAAGTGACTGGGGTGCTCCGTTGGTAAACTGCCCGCCGTGCAAGCGTGAGACCTGAGGTAGACGCCCAGGCCTGTCTAACAGTCCGGGCACGGCAGCACACATTCGCCATCCAGCACTAGGGGAGCAGAGACAGCTGGCTCCCTGGGGTTTCGAGGTTGTTTTCTGGCTTCCACATGCACACCCACATGTGAGCACACATGTACACCTGCACTCAGACATCCCCCAAGACACACACAAGAGCAAACACACACACACACACACACACAAAGACCACTAGACATTTAAGAAAGCGTTCAACATCCACACTCATCACTGTAATACAAATTAAAGCTGCCGTGAGATTCCCTTCCACCCCAGCCAGAGTGGCTTTCATCAGAACAGACTGCCAAAGATGTGGGGGGAGAGATGGCACAGTGGTTAGGGCGCCAGCTGCTCTTCCAGAGGACCTCGGTTTGATCTGGCGCACCCACGTGGCAGCATACAACTGTTTGTAACTCCAGTCCCAGGGAATCCAATACCCATTTCTGGCCTCAGTGGGCAGGAAGAGTGTATGCTTGTGGTGCACAGACACATGTGCAGGCAAAACACTCATGTGCATAAAAATAATTTTTTAAAAAAGATGTTGCTGTGGGAAGGAACATGTGCATACTTCCGGAGCGGATGCCAACTCATGCGCCACTAAGGAAATCAGTACAGAGTTTCCTTAAAACAAAGAAACAAACTTGAAAGTGGATAGATAACCAGAGGACTAGGTCAGCACAGGAGACTTGCACGTCCATGTTAACTGTCACGCCACTCACAAGAGCTAAGCAAGGGAACCAGTCTCAATGTCAACCAGCAGATGACAGGTAAAGAAAATGTGGTGATCTACACACACAAAGGGGCTCCATTCAGACATAAAGGGAAAAAAATGAAATCATGGCATTTCCAAGAAAACGCATGGAACTGAGACAGTTATGATAAATGAAATTAGCCATATTCAGAGAGATGATATTCTTATTTTCTCACATATGGAATCTAGGTGTGTGTGTTGGTGTGTGTGTGTAAAGTAGAAAGGGAACCATAAGAAAAAAAGAGCTCATAAGGGATTGAGGTGTAGGAGCTGGAAGGAAACAGAACACGGAAGCTTGCCGGATCTATTCAGACAGAGGGAGGAAACCAGCAAGAGGAGGCAGGAGGACAGGGAAGGGAACTGGGACGCAGCACCAATAAGAATAGAGCAAAATGACTCGTAGGTATAAAAATGCCATAATGAAACTCATTATTTTGTATGCTTTAGGGAGGGGGCAGGCATTGCTCCACTGCCTCTAGGTCACAGTGGATTTTTTTTTTTTTCTTTTTCCTTCTGCTTAGGAAACGGGCAAGGTCATCTGACAACAGAGAAGTGTTCGGTTTTGTCCACGGTCCCACAGGCTAACGGATCACCTGTTATCACATGTTCCAGGGAGACACAACTGTAGCATGTTCATCGCTTTGCTTTAGTCACTATTATTTCATGTGTATGAATTCCAGGTGAACACGGAGGTCAGAGGGCCTACTTCAGGAGCCGGTTTTCTTCTCCCAAGGCGGGACCCGGTGATCGAACTCTTTGGGACGTAGTGTCTGCCCAGAAAGCGCCCTCCCACCCGCGACCCCGAGAACAGGGTCTCTCAGCTGCCCAGATTAGCCTGGATTCAGAACCTAGCCCAGAGGCCGTCCTCCTGTGCAGCCCTCGTGGGACGAGCCAATTCCTCCGCACCCCCTAATTGTTTACCACATAAATGCCTGGTCCACCCCCCACCCCCACCCCCCAGGTCAGAAGAGGGTATTGGATCATTTGGAAGGGAGCCACCACGTAGGTGCTAAGATTCGAAGCAAGATGCTCTCCGGCTTGGTTTGTGGCATCTTTTCTACTGTCTACTGACTGTAACGGGGTAAACGACTGTAGCGCAAGCATCGGCTTTCTCGTCCATAAAATGGGTTGCTGATGCCCGCTACGCGGGCCTGCTTTGAGGAGTAAAGCTGTAAGACAGCTGGGTTCAGTCATTTCTTCAAGCCCAGTTTTGCCAGCTGATTCCAAACAGGACGTGACCACCGGTCCTGGTGCTTGTCCCACACCCTGAATTATCGTCGGAAGGCTCAGATCTAGTCAGCCCTACCTCAGCCGGACACAGGGATGCGAAGTCGCGCGCTTCTGTGGGTCTCAGCAGCTCTGGACCACGACGCCTCAAGACGACGTCATTAACCCGGCGCCCGGAAGTCCTGGCTCCTGGAAGTGATTGGCAGGGAGAAGAGAGGCGTGCCGACGAAGAACCACTTCCGCTTCCGGTGACGCAGGCGCTTTCATTTCTCCGGCTGCTGTGACTAAGATGGAAGCGTTTTGGGAGTCGCGGGCTGGCCACTGGGCCGGGGGTCCGGCTCCGGGACAGTTTTACCGCGTCCCGTCCACCCCCAGCGCCCTGGTGGACCCGGCGGCCGCGCTCCGCGAGGGGCCAATCACTCGGACCCAGTGGGTTTGCGACTTAACCGCGCTGGGGATGGGCGGCGGGCCGGGACGTGGGGACCTGCGGGCGCGCGGGCGGCAGCACCCGGGGCCCCGGCCGCCGCGCTCAGGGACCCTTTTTGACCCGGTAGGAACCCGATGGTGACTGGGACGTCCGTACTCGGGGTGAAGTTCGACGGCGGAGTGGTGATTGCTGCAGACATGCTGGGCTCCTACGGCTCCCTGGCTCGTTTCCGCAACATCTCTCGCATTATGCGAGTGAACGACAGCACTATGCTGGGGGCTTCAGGCGACTATGCTGACTTCCAGTATTTGAAGCAGGTTCTCGGCCAGATGGTGTAAGTCGCCTCCAGGCGGAGCGGAGAACCTCCGGGGACTTTGTTGTTGTTGTTGTTTTTATTCCCGTAGGTGGGATGGAGGGGCTTGAGGCTTTGGGGAGTTGACGAGAGTCGAGCGTGAATGTTTGGGATCCTTTTCGGCAGTGCGTAGTCTGCAGGGTATAGAATTACGTGTAGGTCAAGGGGTGGTGGTGGGGACCTGACCTCCGGTATTCCTGCCCTCTCAACCAATCACTTAAGGATTGACGAAGAGCTGTTGGGAGACGGGCACAGCTACAGCCCCCGAGCTATTCATTCGTGGCTGACACGGGCTATGTACAGCCGCCGCTCCAGGATGAACCCCCTGTGGAATACCATGGTCATCGGAGGCTACGCTGATGGAGAGAGGTATTGGTAACTTCCTTGACCACCTAACGTAGCCCCTATGGAGGGTCTCGTCAGCCTCTAAGAAGTCACCCTCTTCTACTACTGTGTGGGTTCTAGGAATTGAGCTTGGGTGGTCAAGGATGGTGGTTAAGTGCCCTCACCGACCGAGCCGCACTGCTTCCCCCTCACCCCCAGACTCTCTGATCCCAGGAAATTCGCATCTTTTAATTCAAACCTTACGGTCCCCGGTCTTCAGAAACACAAGGTTAAACGCGTTGTTCTTTGATGTGTTCGTCCCTTCAGCTTCCTTGGCTATGTGGACATGCTTGGCGTAGCGTATGAAGCCCCTTCCCTAGCCACTGGTTATGGCGCTTACTTGGCTCAGGTAAATAGTGGGCTTAGCAGCCGGGGGTGGGGGAGGGGGTGGGAATAGAAATGAGACGCTAGCCTTAATCTGTTTCCCTCGGAATTCTGTTAAGAGACAGGCTGGGCTCCTGATGTTGGGCAGCAGGTTTTGTCTATCTAAGAAGAATGTGTTTGCGTGACCTTCCTGTGACAAAGTGGGAATAGGAGAGTAGCCTGTCTACACTCCTGCTGTGAGTGTGTGTGAGCTGCGCATGGTGCTGCACATATGTAGTCCTGCTGTACAGGAGGACGAGCCTAGAAGGACCATGCGTTCCAGACCAGCTTAGGCTACATAGCAACTCCATCTCAAAAGCGGGGGCGGGGGGATGACTCCCTGGGTAAAAGAAAAGCCCTTGCTGTCAGAGCTGACACAGGCAGCCCAGGATACCCATGGTGGAAGCAGAGAACCTACTCCTGAAAGCTGACCTCTACATGCACGTGCACACATATACACAAAATAAGTAAATGCCAAACAGAGCCAGCACCCAGTTCTGTTGAGACAGTGGGTAGAAGCCTGTCGTTCAGGTGGGTGCTTGTTTACAGGGGTTGGAGCGGGCTGCTTACTGTTAAGCCAGGGTCTAATTCCTCCAATGTTCTGCACACCTCTGTAGCCTCTGCTTCGAGATGTTCTAGAGAAACAACCAGTGCTGAGTCAGACTGAGGCCCGAGAGCTTGTAGAACGGTGCATGCGAGTGCTGTACTACCGAGACGCCCGTTCATATAACCGGGTAAGAAATAGGCTGAAAAGTACAAACTCTGGAGCCAGACATAGTGGCACACATCTTTAGTCCTAGCACTCAGGAGGCAGAGGCCGGCAGGAAGTTTGAGGCCAACCTGGTCTGCAGAGTGAGTTCCAGGAGAGCCAAGGTTACACAGACACTGTCTCAAAAAACAAAACAAAACAAAACAAAAAAACCCCAAAAAACTAAAGTACAAATTCTGGGACCTAGTGTGTTACATCTGTTTTCAGAGGTGGGTATGACCCTTTGACCTTTGTTCACACTGGGTATTTTCATTTTTTTTTTTTTAAGATTTATTTATTATGTATACAGTGGTCTAGCTGCATGTACACCTGCAGGCCAGAAGAGGGCATCAGATCAGATTGTAGATGGTTGTGAGCCACCATGTGGTTGCTGGGAATTGAACTCAGGACCTCTGGAAGAACAGTTAGTACTCTTAACCTCTGAGCCATCTCTCCAGCCCCCATGTTTTTACATTTTATTCACATAAACATTGAGATGCCAGAGCAAATGCTGGAGAAAGACCTTTTCACACTGGGTATTTTCATCGCACATTTTGTTTCAGTTTCAAATTGCCACCGTGACTGAAAAAGGTGTTGAGATAGAAGGACCGCTGTCGGCGGAGACCAACTGGGATATTGCTCACATGATCAGGTAATTAAAGTTACAGTAAGAAAAAATAGACAGTAGAGTTGGGAAGTTCTTGGCTTTCACAGGGCTGTCCCTTCTGAAGGCCACAACCAGAAATTCTCCATGTGGGTGATTTTGGAGGGAGCAGCTAATTCAGAAGGTGATGCCTTTGTACTTCATATTTTTCCTAAAATGTTTCTGTCTTTTTAGTGGCTTTGAATGAAACCTGGATGAACTGTCGAGTTGATGCTGACCTTCTAAACTTGAACCCGGCTCAAAGGCACACTTTTGTAAAATAAATCAGTCCTTTGACATGTTTTCTGACTTGATTTTTATTGTTGGTTTTTTGTTCTGTTTTGAAATAGGATCTTACTATGTAGCCCAGGCTTGTCTGGAACTCAGAACTCTGCTTCTGCCTGCCAAGTCCTGGAGTTAAAAACTTTTTATTCTCATGGGGTTGCACCAAGTACTGCTTTATGCCACCTGTGGTGTTTCCTTTCTTGGACAGAGAACCATTTAGCTCTTCATGTGCGTCCCCAGAGGTCTTCCTCAAACATCTTTCAATCTTATTTGTTTTGACATAATTTTAATGAACTCCAGCTTATTAATTCAGTTACGCTGACTGGCTATCAGGCCCTGGGATTTTAAGTATGCAAGCTGCAGCACATGGGTGTTGAGGGTTGAAATCAGCTCCTCAAAGTCAGAACAGTCCTTTGTGCCTCAGCCTCCCGAGTGTGGGATGGGGGTGTGGGTGGTCATGGGGGCATTTAGGCTTTTAGCAGGAATAGGATACAGTACTCATTTGGGGCTGCCCCAGGACCAGCTTCTCATAGGGCCAACTTTGAGAACACAGTTGGCTTAAGTGCAGTCAGTAGTCTTTACTTTCTCCCATGCATTAAATTTGAAAAGAATGTGTTAGGTGTCCGGGGGGTGGGGGTGGGGTGCAAACGTGACTGGTTGAAATGGCGTTTGAGGGGTGCGAGGGTATGTAGCAGAGCCACTGTGTGCGGTGGGGGTCAGCTCCTAAGCCTCCATGTGTAGCCTCATATTCAGGAGATGCTGAGCATAGACAATTAAATGATGTGTAGTGTCCAAAGTTCTAGCACCTAGCTCTTAGAAGAAGCATCCTGTGGGGTGGGGGGCTGGAAAGATGACTCGGTTATCTAAGATCAGGTACCTTGCACAGGATTTGACCTGAGTTTGATTCCCAGTGCCCATGCCATGTGGCCCAGAACTGTAATTCCACGTCCAGGGGACGTCTGATGACTGCCTCCCATGAGCACCTGCGCTCATGCACATGCCCGCATATATACACAAAACTGAACAAAATCATTAAGAAAACTTACTAAGTGGGGCTGAGGAGATGGCTTGGTTGCTGAGACACTTTCTATGTAAGTGTGAATACCTGAATTTGAGTCTCCAGAACCCACGGAAAAGCTGGAGAGAGTAGTTTAAGTATTTGTAATCCCAGGTCCTCTACAGTGCAAGAGGTGGAGGCAGGAGATGCTCTGTGAGTTGAGGGCCAGGTAGCCTGGTATAGGAAGCAGAAAAACAAACAAAATCCTGTCTTGGTGGAGAGCCAGCAGACACCCAAAGTTGTCATCAGATCACAGCACTGTACCTGCATTCACACATGAATGCACCCACAAACACAACCCTAGGATGTAGCCGAAGGCCTGAGTTTAGTCCCCACATCCCACAAGTTGGCAGGAAACTTGAGTTGCCTTAATAGTGTGTGGTGCCCACACTCAGCGTACAAACGAAAGTGAGTTCTAAGTGTAGCTGTTTCAGTTGGAAATGAGCTTTGTCCATTTTATGTGCACTGGTGTTTTGCCTGCATGTATGTGAAGGTGTCAGATCTTGGAGTTAGAGTTGTGAGCTGCTATGTGGGTGCTGGGAATTAAACTCTGGTCTTGCCCACTGAGCCATCTCTCCAGCCCCGTTTATTGGGTGTTTTTTAAATTTGTTTGTTTGTTTTTTGAGACAGGATTTCTGTGTAGGTCTGGCTGGCTTAGAACTCACTTGTAGACCAGGCTGGTCTTGAACTCATAAAGATCCACTTGCCTCTGCCTCTAGAGTACTGGTATTAAAGGTGTGCACTACCACTGCCCATCTAAACCTTGATTTTGAAAAAAATTGTAGGTCGCCGGGCGTGGTGGCGCACGCCTTTAATCCCAGCACTCGGGAGGCAGAGGCAGGTGGATCACTGTGAGTTCGGGGCCAGCCTGGTCTACAAAGTGAGTCCAGGATGGCCAAGGCTACACAGAGAAACCCTGTCTCGAAAAACCAAAATAAATAAATAAATAAAATGTAGGTCTCCAGCATGATGCTTTCCAGAGTGGCACAGACAGCTGCAAACAGGTTCACACAAGGAGAAAATCTTGAGCTTTCAATGGGAAACTTTTGACATATTTGACCTCAACACAGAAAGTTGTCAATAAATACGTTTATTGATTAAACTGAATTATAAAAAAAACAAAAACAAAAAACTTCCCTCTACTACTAAGCCATGCAGGCAGAGTCCACAAAGACAACTTGCTTGCCAAAACCCAGCCAATCCACTGTTAGCATTATCTTAAAAATAAAATAAAAAATTTTTGTTACCCATCCAAAGTCAGTTGCAGAGGCCAGGAACCCAGCTCTGCTAAGGCTGTGGCTGCTGCAGAGACGACCAGAGAGGATTAGGTTGTAGACTGAAGTGACCACTTACAGTTCTCCAGCTTTCTCAGAGGCAGGAGGTTGGCTTTCAAGTGCAGTCCGAGAATAAAATGGCATTGAGCAAAAAGCTGGGGAACAGAGGCCAGGCGGATCCGCAGTTCAGACCTCCAATGCCATGGGCTCAGGGCTGGCCAAACTTCTGGGATCGGTCCTGGTTACTATGTTATAGTGTGCTGGGAGTTAAAAAAGATAAGGGCATGGCGAGGCATGGGTGGCAACCAGCAGCACATCTGTGCCACCAAGCCGTCACACTTTGAACATCTCCCAGTCTATGAAAGCCTACTGCACAGGGACACAGAGAGAAGTTTTAAGATCCATTTCCTCTCCTCTTATTAAACGTTCCACCTGTGTACACTTTAGAGGTGAAACCACTTACAAGCTTGTGCAGGCCGCCTCCTTGGTTCACAGGAGGAAACATTGCTGAAAGCCTTAGGATGGACAAGAATGGTGTGGCTGTGGGAAAGGTAGACTTGGTTTTTTGTTCTTTTCCTCTGGTACAGTACGTTTTGGTTTATCACCATGAGTACATCATTTTCTTAAAAAAAAAAAAAAAAGTCCCTCATGCAAATGGTAGAAAACTTTTCCTTCGAGTTGGCAGTAAAAAATAAAGATTCTGTCTTCGTGTACACCTCTACACCTTTTCTTTCACATCGGTTTCTTCTCTAAACACTGAGGACCAGGGAAGCCACGAGTAAGCAAGCAGGGGTTCAAGCAGTTTTTGCAGCTCAACACTTAAACATATGCCAGCTGGTACCTGTGACGAGCAGTGTGCTGCTGGGACACGCTGCTTAACAGGACAGAGTGCGACAGAGCAGGGACTACGCTGGGGGCACGCTGATGACGGCAGACTGGGAACAGCTTCCGCCTGAGCACTGTTTGATCAACTCACTCACTCAGTACCTCCTGAATGCTAGGGACCCATGGGCTCCTTTGTCCCGAGTGAAGGGCAGTGTGAAAACTGGGAAAGGGGTCAAGGGTCGCAAGTACAAAAAAATATTGTTTCTGATGTGTTTTGGAGGAGGGTGTGAGGAAAGAAACTATCCATTCCGGATGGCTCAAGGTGGTTCATGCATTTTTAAAGCCACAATTTTCTATCTAGAGTTGCTGTAGAAACCGACACCTCTGGAAAGGGAGGGAAGGGGAGGAAAAGGAAAGAGTTCAGTGGGATTCTTTTTTCATTTTCATTTTTATATAAAAGTGTTAAGACCACAATGAAAAAAAATTATCCACATATGTAATAAACCAGTTTGTGAGCTACATATTTTTCTTTCCCATCTGCAGAAAAGTTCTCACATTAACAATGATTAGATCATGCCCAAAGACATTGGCCACACAGTAAAAAAACAAAAAGTCAGAAATCTATGATACAATTGAGGTAAAAGGGGAAACAAAACAATTTAATATCTGTCCACAAAGGATTGTTTTCCTAGATTTTGTCAGAAAAATAGCAAACACAGTGATTTAAATTAAAGAAATAGGTCACAAAAACCTGTTTTTAGCAGAAGTGAGTACACAATGGCTACTCCTCACTCAGATCACCACTGCGCTCCTGACAACCCACAAATTCACAGGAAGTGTCAGTCAATGTCAGGGGAGCGGTGGCATAAAATTAAAAATATAAACCAAGTGCCCCGCTGGTGCCCCTTCCTCCAAGCCCCTCCACCCCCCCTCAGCCTTCCTACCCGACTCCATTTGCTCTCGTGACCCTAGCACCTAAATCTCCATCAGATCCAGGTCAGCTTCCTCAAAGCCATAGAAAGACTCCGTCTCACTCTCCCCCTCAAAGAGCTGGTGAAGGCTTTCGGGCTCCACCGTCTCTTCAGGAGACGATCTGGGGCGGGGGGTGGAAGCCGAGGGCTCCTCAGACTGTTCTCCACTCAGCTTCAGCTGCTCCTCCAGGGAGGCGATGAGCTCCTCCTGCATGTCAGCATTGCGTGTCGGTGAGTTAACGTTGCCGTCGGGGCCTGGCAGAACACTAGCCACAAGGAAGGACCGCTGAACCAGCTCTGGGGCGTCCCTGATGACACCCAGCACCTCACTCAGCCAGACCAGCACCAGCTGAAGCAGGACGTCGGAAGCACAGGCAGCGTCTGCCATCTCCCGAGCCTGCGCCTTCCACTTTTTGTGCAGGAAGTTCTTAACGGTTCGTTTGATGCATACGTCTAATGGCTGGATTTTGGAGCTACAGCCTGCAGGGACCACTGCAGGCAAAGTGCTAGAGGCGCTCAGCAGGGCCAGGACCTCTTCTGACAAGTGAGTGCGGTGACAGTCCATCACCAGCATGCCTTTGCCGTGCTGGCAGGCTGTGTGCTTCTTCCACACAAGGGTTGACCAAAGCTCCATGATCTCATCATCACTGTAGCCGCTCTCTTTGGCCTCTAGCAATATAGAGTCTGGCACATTAGCAGGCCGAGTCACTTGTCCTCGGTATAAAACCAGTGTGGGCAGGACAGTGCCATCTGCCAGGATGGCCAGCACGACGTCACACCACGGCTCCCCCGTGCCCACTGTCTGCAGGGCATTCTCCTTCCGGTCGTCACTGCTCAGCACCTCTGTGTCCAGGAACAAAGAAACCTCATCAACAGCCACAATCATGGACAAAGGTAGGTCCTGATTGTGAATCTGTCGCTGCACAAACTCGATGAAGAGTCCTGCGTTCTCTGCTACGTCCTTCGGCAACGCGTGGGCTACAGCTCGCCGGGCGTGGGGGGTGAGGTGATGCCGCAGCATGAAGCGCACAGCCCACTCGTAGGAGATCTTAAACCCCCCTTCCAGGGAGCGTCCGATTTTGGTGGCCTTCTGAAACAGGGTCTCCTCGTTCACAGGCAGCTGCTGCTCTCGCTGGACCAGCACCCACTCAGCCAGCTTCTCTTCTGCCTCAAAGCTGAGATATTTGCCCTCTAAATTCTCTCCCTGAGAGGCCTGGAAGCGTCGAAGCCAACGACGGATCCGACGCTGGGGGTTTCGAAAGTGTTCAGCCGCCTGTTCCGTGTTGCAGCACAGGGCAAACAGCACTACGCGAAGCTTCTTCACAGACAGCTGCTCTTTCTTACCACCCCCACTGCCACCCCCGCCACCGGATGCGGGCTCAGGGTCCTGGGTGACAGGGCCTCCCTCCTGTTCGTCAACATTCAGACACTCAGCCCCCTGTGTGGCCAAGGGTGGCAGGGCTGAGGGCTGAGGGTGACTGGGAGTGGCTGGTGGGGTTGCAGTTGAGGCAGGTGATGGAAGTGCCTGGACCACAGGGACTGCAAGCTCCTGAGGCTCGGCTGGGGTGGCTCCTGCAGGGTTCACAGTGGCAGCTTTAGGGAGGGCGGGAGGTGGAAGATGCATACTCTTCATGTTGCGGTCATACCCCCGCTCAGGAGTCTGGCCAGGCCTAAGGGAGCGGACACAGGGCAGAGAGCAGAAGGATTGCTTCACCTTAGGAATTTAAATACTAGGAAGAGCAAACACCATGCAAAGCATACACTCAATCATAAAGTCAGTGTTACCTTGAGTGGGACATCCAGCTGAGCCCTGGGAAAGTAAGATTAGAAAAAAAAAGTTAGTTCATTGGAGGAAAAAACCCAAAAGGCATTCCACGAACCTATCCTGAGATGTCAGCATGCTATGTTCCGACAGGCTCTTCACGGGGCCAGCCTTCCCAGTCTTCCCAGATTACTTCCCAGACTACTGGTGTAGTGTGCATCTAAATAGTGACTGTGTGAGGCCAGAGAAAGATGTTCCTGGCTCATACAGTATGACCCTTCCCCCAACCCCAGTTTCTCCCACTTACCCCGGGGTAAGATGCTGCTAGATCTATGGGAGGGGTTGAACACTAAATGCTTGGCCATGGCATCTCCCACAGAGGTAGCAAAGGTACATGAAGTGCAGGCCAGCTTGATCCCACTGAGGGGTGGGGAGAGAAAGAGGACAGGAGTGTGTCAGACACATACAGCAAGAACACCGAACACAGTTCAACCCTGAGGCTTGCTCAGAGTGAGTCCCATAACCACTCCACAAAATAAAAGACGTGTTTCATTACCTGACAGAATTTTTAAACAAAGCCAAATACTTGGGGCTCTTCCGTGGGACGTGGTTGCTGACAAAGACAGAGAAGCAGAGCGTTAGCAGCCAGCGGCAACGTCCAACAAGAGACGCCTTCACAGTCCCAACAGCTTGGCCGTCAGGCGTCTCAACTTCAACACAAGCACTAAATAACCTGAGGTTCAACTACAATTCCTGTTTTCGTTCAGGTCTAGGAGGGCCTAAGAGTGATGCCCCTGGCGGTTGCTGTCTCCTGAGAGGGAGGAGAGGAGATCCATGCTAGCGAGGAGGCTGGGGTGAGAGGCGGGAGATGAGACTGCAGTCGGTTGGGATATGAGTGAAGAATTCAAAATAAATAAATCAGCATTCCTAACAAGTTCCTATCCACTGCTTGGTCTGCACTTTCAGTAGCAAAGACCCTAAGGGGTGACCTGGAGCTCAGACTAAGAAAGACAAATGGATACCGATTTGCTCTTTTACCTTCCTAGAAGAGATGGGAAAACAACTTTAAATATTGAAGACATAAACAAAAAAGAAGTGGGAGGTAATTAACTGAGTTTTGGACTTGGAGCTAGGACTCAGGCTTGACTGCGACTTACTTGATCATGTGATTGGCGTACGCTCGCGAGCAGCAGGTGCTGTAGCGGCAGAGAGAGCAGTGCACGTAGGTAGGGAAGTGGTTAGGGAAATCTGGGATCTCAAAGCTGCACTCCAGGCAAGTCTGCCGGCCCATGACGCTCCTGTGGAAAACGACACTTCCATTACTGTCTCAGGTTATCACCAAGACACTGACAAGACGGTATCTGAGCTCCTTGGCTACTAGGAAAGACCCAGCCAGCCAGTCCCCACCCGCCCAGCGCTGAGAAGGGCCACTGACATTTTCCTAACAGCTCTCTTCTGGAGGCTGCGCTGAACACGGGGATAGAGGAAGACAGGCAGGGGATCGGTGGAGGGCAGTGGTGCTGCCTCCTGCAAGGCGCTCGGTGTATCATTTGAAGACACAGGAACAGTTCGTGGCTGTCCCCGGGAAGCCCGGATTGTCACCTGAGAGTCAAGGGAGCAACAGTTAGACGGCACTCACAGTCAGCGTTACCTCCCTGGTCTGCGAAAGCAACTTGTGGCCACCTTACCTTGGTGCCTGGCTTCAAGCCTTCCAGTTGCTTAGGTTTACGGAAGGTTTTATGGTGCTGAAGTTTGTGCTCAATTTTGTCCTTGGCAAAGAGAAACTGCAGGCGGCATTTGTTGCAGTGATAAACATTTCTTTTCTGAAGGGGGGAAACCAGAGAACAAGAGAGACAAAAATCCCTTAAAGGCTTCTAGTGAATCAATGTCAGCATCTTTCCTTCCTTCCTTCTTTCTTTTGAGACAGGGTCTCTCTCTGTAGCCTTGGCTGTCCTGGACTTGCTTTGTAGACCAGGCTGGCCTTGAACTCACAGCGATCCGTCTGCCTCCACCTCCCGAGTGCTGGGATTAAAGGGATGCACCATTGCTGCCCAGCGTCTTGAGAATTTAACAAGAGAATAAGCAAAGAACTACTCAACACAAGGGAACCTATCCCTGCTGGGACGCAGGTCCCCCTCACTCGGGAGCACACGCACCGCGGCACAAGCTTGCTCCTATCATCTTGGTAGCGCAGACAGTACTACCTATCCCTGGACTCACGCTGTAGACCAGGCTGGCTTCAAACTCACAGCGATCCACCTGCCTCTGCCTCCCGAGTGCTGGGATTAAAGGCGTGAGCCACCATTGCCCGACTCCTTTTGATTATTAAGATTTATTATTTATTGTATATGAGTGCTTTATGTGCAGAAGAGGGCACCAGATCACATTATAGATGGTTGTGAGTCACCATGTGGTTGCTGGGAATTGAACTCAGGACCTCTGGGAGAGTAGGCGGTGCTCTAAACCACTGAGCCGTCTCTCCAGCCCACCTTTTGATTTTTAAAACACACAAAAATACGCACAGCGAAGGTGTTACGCAAACAACAAAACAACTCAAGGCTTCTCATCCTGGTCCCTTTCCATGCTTGGTTTGTCATTAGCCCTGATTAATTCCCAGCACCCACATGGTGGTTCACATGTGTAACTCATGCACACAGGACACAGGCACAACAACATGCATGCAGAATCCCAAAATGCAAACGTGAGCACAGGAGTGCTCGGCGCCTGTACCTGGTGCCGCATGTAGTGCTGCTGGAAGGCGTTGCCGTTCTTGAAGACTTTCAGGCAGTAGGGGCAGAGCAGGTGCCGAGTGTCTTCATGGATCATCCGAAAATGGACGTCCACCTCAGAGTAGAGGGAGGAGCGGTACTGACAGACCTGAGTTACGCAAGGAGGAAAACGCGGGCAAGCGTGAGCGGCCGGAGCGCTGAGAGGGGGTAACAGCAGAGACGGGTGGCAACTCTTACACGCACAGGCTTAGCGCTCTGTGACGGAGACCTGGTGGACCCTAAGTTTAGCTGCGACAGAAACAGCAAAGGATGCGGCGGCTGAAAACTCTCTAAGGAATAAAGACAGCCTGTCCTGAGAGGGATGCTCGGGAGACAGACTCCCCGAGTGAGCACAGGAATCTGCTGTCTGGGTCTTACTTCTGTTTTTAATTAGTTTTTTGGCTTGTTTTGTTTTTTGTGGTTTTTCTTTTTTCTTTCTTTTCTTTCTAAGATTTATTTATTTATTATGTATACAGTGTTCTGCCTGCATGTACACCTGCAGGCCAGAAAAGGGCACCAGATCTCATTATAGATGGCTGTGAGCCACCATGTGGTTGCTGGGAACTGAACTCAGGACCTTTGGAGGAGCAGGCAGTGCTCTTAACCCCTGAGCCATCTCTCCAGCCTGAGTGCTACCTTCTAGAAAGTCCTAACTACAAGGAGGTATACAGTGGGTATTTAGAAATATCCATTAGTGGGTTCTTTACAATTGGTTTAAAAACAAGCTGCCCAGTGCTCTGAGACGCGGCAGTACCTGGCACACGTAAGGCATCTCCCCAGGCTTGTGCGTGTCCTTCATGTGCTGGAGGAACAGGGGCTCGCTCTCAAACGCCCACTCACAGATCTTGCACTTGGCTGTAGGAAGGAAAAGAATGGAGACACCGCCTGGACAGCTCGCAGCCCTCAAGACCCTTTCTGACCTGCATCTCCACCTGCAGCCACCACCCGTCACCCTGTAACACTGTGCTGCGGATGACAACCAGCATCCCCGGGTCTCTAACTCAGCCTTTTACACAACGCTCTAGTCTACACTGTGAGCCGTCTACATTTCAACTCAGACATTCTCTCTACTCTAACTTGAAAGCACATCCTCCTTTTACCATTTCCTACCCCTTGCTTCGCTTTCCCACCCGACACCACTGCTGGCTGCATCCAGTAAGCCACAACTGTCAGCTGTTACGCCAGGCAAGAACTCGGTAGAGACGCTCATGACTTCCAGCCATCCCTCGGCTTCCAGTGCCGCCGGCTTGACCCTGGCCGTGGAATGAGCTCCTCTAAACACTACATGACTCTATGCATCTAAGAACCAAGATCCTCACTCAGACATAACCTGTCAACATCTACCGCCCATCAAGTACCAGGAAGAGTTTGTGCTGAAAAAGCTGAACAAAAACAAAAAAAGTTTGTTTCTGCTTTCGTGACAGGTCTGTCTACACAGCCCTGAATGGCCTGGAATGTCCTATGTGCATTAGATGTGCCTCTGCCTGCCAAGTGCTAGGATCAACGCTGTGTGCCACCACGTCCAGCTGAACAGATGTTCTTAACCATTATGTCATTTCTCTTTCTGTATGGATAGATTCAAGATAATTATATTATGAATTGGCCAATTAGTCAAGCTTGATTAAAAGAATATTATTATAAATTTTTGCTAAAATTTTTAATTGCTTCATAGTTTGAATTATAAAGTATGGCTAGAAAGGCGACCACATTTATTTGTGTTTTTTCTTTGTTCACTGGTGTTTCAAGTTTTTGCAAATATGGACATTATATAGACTTTAAGTTTTAAGTATTTATCAGACAATGGCCCACCCCCTGAAGCTATCTAAGCCGTTCCTTTGCTTGCTTTTGTTTTTTGAGACAGGGCTTCTCTGTGTAGCCTTGGCTGTCCTGGATTCGCTTTGTAGACCAGGCTGGCCTCAAACTCACAGCGATCCACCCACCTCTGCCAGCCAGAGTGCTGGGATTAAAGGCATATGCCACCACGCCCAGCCTTGTTTTGAGATAGGTTCTTATTATGTAGTCCAGGCTAGCCTTGAACTCAGTGGTCTTCCTACCTCTGCCTTCTAAGCGCTGGGATGACAGGCACCAGCCTGTAAACTTAACATATAACATTGTCTTTTAAAGATTTATTTATTTTATTTATTGCATATGAGTGCTTTATCTGCAAAAGAGGGTGTTAGATCACATTATAGATGGTTGTGAGCCACCATGTGGTTGCTGGGATTGAACTCAGGACCTCTGGAGGAGCAGGCAGCGCTCTTAACCACTGAGCCTCTCTCCAGCCCATATAACGCTGTCTTATTCTCACACATTATAATTAATTATGTAAACTCTGATACTTAAGATAGTTTTGCTTTTTTTGTTTGTTTGGTTTTTTTGAGACATGGTTTCTCTGTTAACAACAGTTATGGCTGCCCTGGACTCTGTAGAGCAGGCTGGTCTCAAAGTCAGAGAGATCCACCTGCCTCTGCCTCCTGAGTGCTGGAATTAAGGCGTGCGCCGCCACCACCTGGCTAGTTTTTGCATTTTCAACAAAACTGGCGATCCTTTAAAGAAATTAGAAATACTCTGAAGAGGAAGGGAGAGATGGTTTGGTTAAAACATACACTGCCTCTGCAAAGAACTGGCGTTCAGCTCCCAGCAGCCACGCTGGTTGGCTCACAGCCATCTCTAACTCCAGCTCCTGGGAAATCTGACACCTCTGGCCTCCAAAGGTCCCTGCCTAGGAACACGTGGACACAGATGCAGATGACAGACACACAGACAGACAGACAGACACACACACCCCTAAAAAAAGGAAACCTTGAAGCAGAGCAGTGATTGCACATGCTTTTAATCCCTCAGGATTAAAGTGTGTGGGAGATAGAAGCAGGCTGATCTCTGAGTTCGAGGCCTGCCTGGTCTACAGGGTAAGTTCCAGAACAGTCAGAGCTACACAGAGAAACCCTGTCTCTAAAAACCAAAATCAAATAAATAAAATCCGGAACACTGGGCTCACATCTCAAAATGTCAACTCAATAGAAGTTTCAAGCAACCGGCTTCCTTATTCTGAGTGCTCGCTTGCTCTCCTTGCGCAACGCCACACTCGCTCACCACCTCCTTCACTGACAGCATTCATTTAACAGCAAAGCACTTTACAATCAGGCCTGAAAGGAAACGGAGCAGCTCCCCGTCACACTATTCCCGGCATGTAACGAGCTCTCTGCTAGTGAGACCTCACGCCCCTGCTGGAGGCCTATGCTCAGACTCACTGGTAGACTCATAGGGGCTGTGCACGCTCTCCAGGTGGCACTGCAGCTGGAAGGGCGTGGAGAACTGGCGGTAGCAGTGCTGGCAGGTGGTGTGGCCGTCCCCCTCGCCGCTCTGCTGCTCCAGCTCCACGTGGTGCTTCATGTGGTTCATAAATCTGCAGCATAGCACAAAGGCGACGCACAGGCAACAATCAGGAGTCGGCGGGAAAGGCCATAAAATTCGGAACAAACAGTATTTGCTCCCCTCTCCCAATTTCCTCTATTTGGGAAAGTCTTTTTCTGAACCCAGAAAGATGCTTCTTTTCAAATTATGTACATGTAAGTGCTGAAGGAGGCCAGAGCTGGAGTTAGAGACAATTGTGAGCCACCTAATTGGGTGGCTGGGACTTGAACTCAGGTCCTCTGTAAAAGCAGAACACTTTTAACTTCTGAGCCCTTTCTCCAGCTCCAGATAACAGGCTCCTTTTTTAAAATTGTTTTTATTTTATGGTGTTTTGTGCACGCATACATACATACATACATATGTGAGAGTGTGAGATCTGAAGAGTCTCAGACAGCCATGAGCTGCCATGTGGGTGCTGGGAACGAACCTGGGTCCTCTTAACAACCGAGCCCCCAGATAACAAGTTCTTAAAATTAAAAGTAGGTTCTGTGCAAAGACACTAATCTTTCTTTCCCTTTCTTTTTTTAGTTTTTCAAGACACAGTTTCTCTGTATCACACCTCTGGCTGTCCTGGAACTCGCTCTGTAGACCAGGCTGGCCTCAAACTCACAGAGATCCACCTGCCTCTGCCTCCCGAGTGCTGGGATTAAGAGGCTAGTCTTTCTTACTCAAACTCAAATTTTATCATTACCATAATGAAATAATTCAACACTATTATATACTATAAATTCTAACAAGACTGTATCATACCAGGTGGTAGGAGCGCACGCCTTTAATCCTAGCATTCGAGAGGCAGAAGCAGGCGTGTTTCTGAGTTTGAGGCAGCCTGCCTACGAAGTGAGTTCCAAGGCAGACAGGGCTACACAGAGAAACTCTCTCTTAAAAAACAATTATTTGGAAAAAATTTTGCACCACAGTTAATATTTTCCAAAAAGGAAAGCTTAACTGTGTAAGAAAACCTGTCTACTTCTGTGCAGGGTAAGGTCCAAGGCTGCGCCATGCTTACCGAATGTTGTTTTTCAGCCTTTTGGTACAATGAGGGCATCGGAAGGACGTGGCGACCTTAGGAAAGCTTGTGAGCTGGGCGACTTTGCCGCCATCCCGCCCGTAGTAGAAGTCGTCAACCAGCATGATGAGCTTGGTCTGCACAGCGTCTCCGGCGTTCTCACCCGGCTCCGGGGCTTTGGTGGGTGGTGAGAGAGCAGGAAGAGGCACGGAGGAGGGCGTGGGAGTGACGGGGGCTGTCTTCTCTGGGGAGGAGGGCTTTGCTGCCGATGGGGCGCTGGGCTCTGCATCGAGGGGCTTGCCTTTCTTCTGGTACTCGACCATTTCAGGGCAGCAGTACTGTGGAAGAAAGGGCATCATCACCCACTTGCCAGGCACTAGGGTAAGCTAACTATAAATACACGTGGTCACCAACGGTTCCTGGGAATGGCTTGTTAATATAGGCATTAAGGGACATTGTTGACAAACTAGGGTCTCATTTAAGTTGTTCAGGCTAGCACACTGGGGTCACAGCATCCATGTCTCAGCCTGCCAGGTAGCTGGGGCTGCGGGCACTCGTCAGCACAGCCGAGCTGGGTAAGCTGGCCTTCACCCGGCTTACTGTAGTAGGCCCAGAGTTCACAGTCCTCTTTTCTAGTCCACACAGCACTTCACGGCCGCCCTCCTGCTGTCTTAAGCCCTGCACTAGATTCATCTGACTCTGTTCTCTCTAGAGAAAGAAGTTCTAACTTCTCCATTTGGACGGGTGCCAGAGTTACAATACTGTACATAAGGAGAGCCGGGCAGCAGGTCTGCACTCTCCCCATGACAGCTAACACTAAGCTGGGAATGATCACTGCTTAAGGTCTCAGCAAACAAACGTCTGTCCTATGAGATCCGCAAGTGCTCTGCCAGGCCCCAGTTTATAGAGCCCTTTCTACAACAGACCGAAAGAGGGAAGGTTTCCAAGTCACTTAAGCATCTGCTTTGCAAGCTCTCGGAACCAGAAGAGGCCGCGTGAGCTGGACCCTTATCATGGGTGGGATCACTTACACACATATGACCTCTCAGAGCTTCAGTAACACGGAACTGAGCGTTACACCGTGGACATATCTTCCGTCCACCGTCTTGGAGGTCAAACACTGGGATGGAAGAGGTCACTGGAAGGAGAGGAGTTGGTACGGTTAGCACAGCATCCTGGGGCGAGCCTGCACACTCCCTAAGGAGAGCAAGCACGGGAGACCACTGTGTGTGAGGCACACGCCCTTCACTGCTCTAAGCGAGGCCAGGGCCAGCAGACTGCAGCCCACAGACTTTGTCAGCCAGCAGTCAGTTTCTATATTGACTTATAAGCTAGGAATGCTTTTTTTTTTTAATAAACTGCCAATCCCAGTTAAGTTCTTTTTTTTTCTTCTCCCATTTATGGCTTTGGGGTTGTTTTCATATAGCATCTTTGAACTCATGATTAACCTGCCTCCATCCCCAAGTGTCGGGATAACAGGCATGTGCAACGAGCCGGACAGACATTCTCCTTTTAGAAATCTGTAATGCAGCTAAGCAGGGAGCTGCACATGTACAGTCCTAGCACTTGGGAGGTGGAGGCGAGAAGATCCCAAGGTCCAGGCCAGCCTGGTCTGTGTATTTAGTTACAGGCCGTTAGCCTGCACAGGGAGGTCCTGCTGTAGTAAGCTGTGACCCTGTGGTGTACAGGCAGCGGTACCCAGCACCACAGCTTACACTAAGTGTGGGCTGCAGGGGCTAAGCACATTCAGGCTGTGTAACTTCCAGAATTCTTCTCGACGTACAGAACTGAAACTCTTTGGGGCAGAGTTCTGTCTGAGACATTGCCTCTTGTAGCACACCGGCCTAAGGCTCCGACCCCTGACCCCCGTGCCTCCACATGCCGAGGTCTAGGCTTACAGATGTGCCCTGCTAGCCCTGCCTTTCTGACCAGGTTTCCTCATGCAACCTTGGCTGGGCCGGACTTTGATATCTCACATCGCCTAACAATGCCCTTACATGTCCCCACATGGCATTGTGTCAAAATGACTTCCCATACATACAGGTAACATGATACGGACTGAACAGGTTATATTTAGGAATATCCATGGATAGATAAAATGCATATATGCATACAATAACAACAACGGGGAAAAGACCATAAATATGTAAGAGTGGGGAGCGATGTGATGGGAGGGTTGGAGGGAGAAAAGGGAAGGAAGAAATGCAATTAAATACAACCTCGAAATTAAACAAAAAGGATTTCAGGAAGGAAAAAAATGACTTCCTTTTTATACATAAATAACACAGCACTGTGTGAGCAGGACCCATTTTGCTTGTGCATTCGTGATCTGATGATGACTCAGGCTGTGCTCACCTTTGACCTGTGAATGACGCTGCTAGGAGCACGGGTGCACTCGTGTGTGCTCTAGTCCTCCTGGGAGCACGGGTGCACTCGTGTGTGCTCTAGTCCTCCTAGGAGCACGGGTGCACTCGTGTGTGCTCTAGTCCTCCTAGGAGCACGGGTGCACTCGTGTGTGCTCTAGTCCTGCTTTCAATTCTTTTCAATATATGCTCAAAAGCTGAACTAAAGCATATGGCAATTAAAAAATTTTCTTAAAGAAACCTCAGACTCTTTTTTCCCAGTGCCTATGCGCCGTGCCATCCCTGCCAATAGTGTACAAGGCCTGCACTCCCCTAACCTCACCTAAATGCCACCTGAGTTCACTGCGTGTGAATGGGTGTGGTCAGTGCGGTCCTTCCGTGGGTCTACAAACTCTGGCTGTCAGGCGTGGCCATGCGCGCCTGTGCATGAGGAAGCGGCTCATCTTGCCAGGCCCCATTTTGTTACTTTTTAAAACAATTACAGTGGCTGGTTAGCCGGCTCAGTTATTGAGAGCATCGGCTGCTCTTCGGGGACCATGGCTCCCCAGCACTCACGTGCG
Source organism: Acomys minous (assembly GCF_964271855.1). Classification (NCBI taxonomy): domain Eukaryota; kingdom Metazoa; phylum Chordata; class Mammalia; order Rodentia; family Muridae; genus Acomys; species Acomys minous. Next base: position 65,331,553 of record NC_140499.1, on the reverse strand, counting down.
GCTCAAACATGGTTAGCTGTAGTTCCAGGGGATCTGACAACCTCTTCTGCTTCCTGAGGGCACCGGGCATGCATGTGGCACAGACACACATGAAGGCAAAACACCCATCACAAAAAAAAAAAAAAAAAAAAAAAGTAAAATGAAGAGGAACAAAACAGCAACAAACAGGACCAATTACTGCTGCCTTTGATTATAGACTTCAGTACACGCAGCTCGGGAAGAGTAAAATCACTTGGCTAGATCAGGTTATATTTTTCTCACACTCTTAAATCCTCATTGAAGGGATCTTTTCCTGTTCTGCACTCCATTTTCTTTCTTTCTTTTTTTTTTTTTAATGTGCATTGGTGTAAGAGTGTCAGATCTTGGAGTTACAGACAGTTGTGAGCTGCCATGTGGGTGCTGGGAATTGAACCCGGGTCCTTTGGAAGAGCAGGCTCTTAACCACTGAGCCATCTCTCCAGCCCCCTGCATTCCATTTTCAATCAGCACACAAAGTACGTTCCTTACGGCCCTTCACGCCCACCCGCTCCTCTCCCTCACTGCCTGCTCCTGTTGCACCCTCCAAACCCCAGGATGCCGGCCACTTCCAGCCACATCTGCTCCATTACTCTCTCTTCACTCTGTGACCCCTACTCACCTCTGCCCACCACTTGTCCCTTCTGCCTTCCTGGCCTCCGTACACACTTATTCCTCCATAACTACACACATCAAAAATAAAGAGCAGGATCCACGAGAACCTAAGTGGGATTAACTTTCTGGTTTGGTTTGGTTAGTTGGGTTGTGCGGTTTGTTTTGTTTTGTTTTGAGACAGGGTTTCTCTGTGTAGCCTTGGCTGTCCTGGATTCACTTTGTAGACCAGGCTGGCCTTGAACTCACAGCGATCCACCTGCCTCTGCCTCCCGAATGCTGGGATTAAAGACACCTGGCTTGTTTGCTTTTTGAGTCACTCTCCGAACGGGTACAGATGGTGTTTCACCATGATTTTTACGTTTCCCTAATGATATTGACGTTGCTGGCCATCTTATGGTCCCTCCTCCCTACCCTCTGAGACAGGGTTTCTCTGTGTAGCCTTGGCTGTACTGGATTTTCTTTGTAGACCAGGCTGGCCTCAAATTCACAGCGATCAGATCCGCCTGTCTCTGCCTCCCAGAGTACTGGGATTAAAGACGTGCGCCGCCACACCCAGCTCTATTTTATGTTTAAACATTTCATGATTGTCTGTGGAGATATTTCCCCAACCCCTAACCCAGGGCCTCACATACACTGTAGAGACACCCCACCACTGCTTCTTCTCCACAAGCCCCTTTGCCTCATTAAAAACAAATGTATGTTGTGTGTCTGTCGTTCCCCCCCCCCCATAAAGTCTATGCAGCCCTGGCAGTTCTGGGACTTCCTGTGCATGTAAGCCTGGTGGCTGGCCTTCTATTCATAGAGACTGGCCTGACTCTTGCTTCCCAAGCCTTGGACCAACACAACAGCACAAGGATAAAAGCCCAAATGATTTTGTGTGTTTGCATGTGTGCCACAGAGGTGTGCAGAGGCCAAGGGACTACACACGGCTCACGCCAGCACGGAGGTGCAGGCCGTCGGCGCTGGCGGCAGTGGCGCTGAGCCTCATCTCCAGCTGGTTGGGCTTCTTACTGCTGCAGAGTGGAGGACTTGTTACATCTCACTAGTAACCTCCTAGCACTGCATCCGCCTCCCCACTCTACAGCCTACTGTATACGCCTCCCCACTCTACAGCCTACTGTATACGCCTCCCCACTCTACAGCCTACTGTATACTCCTCCCCACTCTACAGCTTACTGTATACGCCTCCCCACTCTACAGCTTACTGTATACGCCTCCCCACTCTACAGCCTACTGTATACTCCTCCCCACTCTACAGCCTACTGTATACGCCTCCCCACTCTACAGCTTACTGTATACTCCTCCCCACTCTACAGCTTACTGTATACGCCTCCCCACTCTACAGCCTACTGTATACTCCTCCCCACTCTACAGCTTACTGTATACTCCTCCCCACTCTACAGCTTACTGTATACTCCTCCCCACTCTACAGCTTACTGTATACTCCTCCCCACTCTACAGCTTACTGTATACTCCTCCCCACTCTACAGCCTACTGTATACTCCTCCCCACTCTACAGCTTACTGTATACTCCTCCCCACTCTACAGCTTACTGTATACTCCTCCCCACTCTACAGCTTACTGTATACTCCTCCCCACTCTACAGCCTACTGTATACTCCTCCCCACTCTACAGCTTACTGTATACTCCTCCCCACTCTACAGCCTACTGTATACTCCTCCCCACTCTACAGCTTACTGTATACTCCTCCCCACTCTACAGCTTACTGTATACTCCTCCCCACTCTACAGCTTACTGTATACTCCTCCCCACTCTACAGCTTACTGTATACTCCTCCCGACTCTACAGCTTACTGTATACGCCTCCCCACTCTACAGCCTACTGTATACGCCTCCCCACTCTCCAGCCTACTGTATACGCCTCCCCACTCTACAGCCTACTGTATACGTCTCCCCACTCTCCAGCCTACTGTATACTCCTCCCCACTCTACAGCCTACTGTATACGCCTCCCTACTCTATAGCTTACTGTATACTCCTCCCCACTCTACAGCTTACTGTATACTCCTCCCCCACTCTATAGCTTACTGTATACTCCTCCCCACTCTACAGCCTACTGTATACTCCTCCCCACTCTACAGCCTACTGTATACTCCTCCCCACTCTACAGCCTATTGTATACTCCTCCCCACTCTACAGCTTACTGTATACTCCTCCCCACTCTACAGCCTATTGTATACTCCTCCCCACTCTACAGCTTACTGTATACTCCTCCCCACTCTACAGCTTACTGTATACTCCTCCCCACTCTACAGCCTACTGTATACTCCTCCCCACTCTACAGCCTACTGTATACTCCTCCCCACTCTACAGCCTACTGTATACTCCTCCCCACTCTACAGCCTACTGTATACTCCTCCCCACTCTACAGCCTACTGTATACTCCTCCCCACTCTACAGCCTACTGTATACTCCTCCCCACTCTACAGCCTACTGTATACTCCTCCCCACTCTACAGCCTACTGTATACGCCTCCCCACTCTACAGCCTACTGTATACGCCTCCCCACTCTACAGCCTACTGTATACGCCTCCCCACTCTACAGCCTACTGTATACTCCTCCCCACTCTACAGCCTACTGTATACTCCTCCCCACTCTACAGCTTACTGTATACTCCTCCCCACTCTACAGCTTACTGTATACTCCTCCCGACTCTACAGCTTACTGTATACTCCTCCCCACTCTACAGCTTACTGTATACTCCTCCCCACTCTACAGCTTACTGTATACTCCTCCCCACTCTACAGCTTACTGTATACTCCTCCCCACTCTACAGCTTACTGTATACTCCTCCCGACTCTACAGCTTACTGTATACTCCTCCCCCACTCTACAGCTTACTGTATACTCCTCCCGACTCTACAGCTTACTGTATACTCCTCCCCACTCTACAGCTTACTGTATACTCCTCCCCACTCTATAGCTTACTGTATACTCCTCCCCACTCTACAGCTTACTGTATACTCCTCCCCACTCTACAGCTTACTGTATACTCCTCCCCCCACTCTACAGCTTACTGTATACTCCTCCCCCACTCTACAGCTTACTGTATACTCCTCCCCACTCTACAGCTTACTGTATACTCCTCCCCCACTCTACAGCTTACTGTATACTCCTCCCCCACTCTACAGCCTACTGTATACTCCTCCCCACTCTATAGCTTACTGTATACTCCTCCCCACTCTACAGCCTACTGTATACTCCTCCCCACTCTACAGCCTACTGTATACTCCTCCCCACTCTACAGCCTATTGTATACTCCTCCCCACTCTACAGCTTACTGTATACTCCTCCCCACTCTACAGCTTACTGTATACTCCTCCCCCCACTCTACAGCTTACTGTATACTCCTCCCCCACTCTATAGCTTACTGTATACTCCTCCCCACTCTACAGCTTACTGTATACTCCTCCCCCCACTCTACAGCTTACTGTATACTCCTCCCCCACTCTATAGCTTACTGTATACTCCTCCCCACTCTACAGCTTACTGTATACTCCTCCCCCCACTCTACAGCTTACTGTATACTCCTCCCCCACTCTATAGCTTACTGTATACTCCTCCCCCACTCTACAGCTTACTGTATACTCCTCCCCACTCTACAGCTTACTGTATACTCCTCCCCCACTCTACAGCTTACTGTATACTCCTCCCCACTCTACAGCTTACTTTTTTACTGTGTTAGTGTTCTCTGATGGACATAAGTTTACAGTTTCCAATTTAGCAATTTTTATTCTTGACTGTGCTTGTGACATCCAAGAAGGTGTCAAACCTAATATTGTAACGCTTTCTTCTAATGCATTCTTCCCGGGAACTTTTGGTTTCTGTCAGCTGTTTATGGCATGACCTCACATGTGCTACAGCAATATTCAGGCACTGGCTTCCTCACTACGACGTTATAAGCATGCGGTTACCATATTTGTTTTTCAGATAGGATCTCAGCACTGCCCAGACCCGACTGTATGAGCACAAAGCATCCCCTTTTGTTGGCCTGCTGCTCTATTTACAGGCATGTGTAACTGTGTCAACTATCTTCCCATTTCCTGTTTATACGTGGTATAAACGTGTGTGTGCTATGCATGTGTGGATGCGCTCTCTCTGTGGAGGCCAGAGTCTGACCTGAGGGCTCCTCTGCAAATTACTTCTGAGACAAGGTCTGTAACTGACCTGGCAGTTAACGCACCGCTTCGGCTGGCCAGTGAGCTCCACGACCCTCAGTGCGGAGGTCACAGTGCGTGCCACCAGCATGCAGTGCCATGTGGCAGTGAGGATCCAAGCTCAGGCCCTCACGCTTAGACAGCAAGCAGACTGGGTTATCTCCTCAGCCCCTGCCCTCAGTTTGGTGGGGTTTTTGTTGTTGTTTTGTTTTGATTCTTGAGGTAAAGTCTCACTGTGTAACCCAAGCTGGCGTCAGGCTCACGGCAAGGCTTCCCCCTCAGGCTCCTGAGTGCTGGGGCCGCAGACATGTGCTACCACGGCCGACTCCATGTCCAGCCAGCTCTCTTCTCAGTCTTCCGGCTTCCACGTTTGCTTAGGCTTTGATTTTGTTGTTGTCCTCACTGTGTTGTCCTGGCTAGCCCACAACTCACTCTATAGACCAGGCTGGCTTCAAACTCAGAGAGACCTGCCTGTCTCTGCCTCCCAAGCACCAGGTTAAAGGCATGCGCCACCACACATGAGTTTGAATTCATTTTTATGTTGCATAGAAAGTAAGAATTTCAATTTTTGTGACTACCAGTTTTTCAATGTATTTAAAAAGCTTCAACATTTTTAAGTAGTTGAAATAAAAGCAAAGGAAAAATTGAGGCACTGGAAAAGTGTAAAATTCTAACTTCAGAGCCGTTAAACAACTTTACTGAACATGTCCCGCTCCCATTCGCTGTATGTAAGTACCTGGACAGGACCATGCTGTGCATGGAGCTTGGATAGTCACACAAAGGTACAGACCCCGCCCTGGACTACTGAACAACCTCACAATCGTATTCTCTTTCTTCCTGAATACCTCTCAGGCACAACTTTCAAACTTTACCCGGGAGGGCTGGAGAGATGGCTCAGTATTTGGGAGCACTGGCTGTTCTTCCAGAGGACCCAGGCTCAATTTCCAGCACCCACATGGCAGACACAACTGTCTGTGACTCCAGTTCCAGGGGATCTGACACCCTTACACCAATTCACATAAAATACAAATTAAATTTAATTAATTAAAAATAAAAGATTCACCCCAGAGAAGCCAGAGAGATAGATGGCTTAGAGGTTAAAAGCACTGGCTGCTCTTCCAGGTCCTCTGCTTAATTCCCAGCACCCAGAGTAGATCACAACTGTTACAGTTGTAGTCCTGTGAGACCTAACGTCCTCTTCTGGTGTACAGATGTACATGAAGACAAAACGCCCACATACATAAAATAAACAAATCTTAACAAAAATTCACCCCAGAAAACCCACCTCCTCCATGGAAACACCTATGATGAACCCGTGCACGTCACCGATCGGCCCCCAGAGCTGCTGCAGCTCCGCACGCAGCATCTTCCTACACTGCCTCCTCTGTACAAACAACTCACAGCACCTACATCCTACTTATGCCTCCATTTCAGAATAGTTTCAATGCAATAAATTCTTTATCAGTGTCTTCTGAGTGACCGACTGGTGGCTCAGCCTCTCACATTACCTTTCGTTGAAGCCTCGGGTCCAGTGGCTCTGTGAGCAGGACTGCTGCTGGGCACCAGCACTGGCCCAGGACTCTGGCCCAGGGAAGGGATAGTGTTAAGAGTATTCACCAATTTGGCCACTTCGTTGCTATTTTCACCTGTGACCCCGGGCCGCTTCACAGTGACGAAGCTGGCAATGCTCACTGCAGGCGGAGAGGGGAAGGAGGGAGCTACGTTGACCAAGTGAAATCACCTGTTTCCCACCCCTGCCCCATGCTGTGCTGCCGGCTCCTCAGCCCAAGTCTCACCTAGTTTGGGATTCGAGGTCTGGCTGGACTGGCCTGGAGGCTGGACAGCTAGCTGCCCCAGTGAGCTTGGCTGTGTGGCAGTGGGAGTGGTGGAGGTGCTGGGAGTGGACTTGGTCTGCTGGGACTGGGGCTGTGGGACAGTGCTTCGGATGGTGAGGGTGGCTGGGATGACGGTGGTGAAGGTGTTGGTGGTGGGCCTCACAGGCACTGTGGAGCCTGGCCTCACGGGGGTCATCTGAGAGAACACTTGTGGGACGCCAACTGTCGGCTTAACAAACTGTGTACCTGGGGCTTTTAAAAAAAGAGACAAAAGAAGTCCCAAGCCTTCATCAGTGAGCTCCCTTATAACATTTTTCCTTGCCTTTCACAGAAACCCAAGAACAGGAAAGTTATTTCCCTAAACTAAGTGACCAACAGGGTCACCCGGAGTCCTACTGATCTTCACATGGAGGCCAGCTGCAGCTGTCCACTGGACGAAGAGTTGTTCTGAGTAACGTTGGGAAGACAGCTCCCAGCAACTGCTCTCAAACACCTTCCGCACCACCTTTTTACCTCAAGAATACGAACAGTAGCTTGGCCTCGGTTTCAGAACTGGAAGAACGGGGACATAGAGGCCAAAGGGCAGATGTGGTCCTCCAAGTCCTTCTTCAGAATTCTAAAAGAATTTTCCATTTTCTTCTATACGTTCAAACAGGGCAGGCGATCTACTCTACTAGAATATGTGCCCAGGGGATGTTCTTCTAGAACAGTTGGAAACAATTCCACTGAGAAATATTTATGGAAACAAGAATGTTATAGAGAAATCTGATCAAACTCATGGCCTAAAAAGCCCCGTGGGCCCTAAGATCAAAAACAAAACAAAACAAAACCCAAAAGTTCTTTAGGAAGGTAGGCTACAGAGGCCCCTATTGTTTCTTATATATATGTGTGTGTGTGTGTGTGTGTGTGTGCGCGCGCGCGCGCGCGCGCGCGGCATGCACACCACTGTGTAAAGTGGAAGCCAGAGAACACCTTGGGGAAGTGGTTCTTTCCTTCCATCACGTGGCTTCTAGGAGTGAACACAGGGAGTCAGGCTTGGAGGCGAGTCCCCGCGCCCTCCTGCTAGGCCTGAGGACCCATTTACACAATTTAACAAAGCTACTCTCTTTTTGAGCTGAACTGTAGAAAACCTAATACATAAGAAATGTGACTTGGGGGAAATTACACATTTTTTTGCGGAGTTTTTTGGGTACTGTAAATTGAAGCCAAGGCCTTGAGCGATGTTGAGAGGGCACCTGCCCTGCTACTCTGCAATCCCAAGACCTTTGCTACTATACTACATGGTCATTGGCGGTGTTGTCCTCACTACATGGTCATTGGCAGTGTTAATCTCAGGGATGTGTCGTTTACATAATTTACATCTAAGTCCTCACGACCTCTGCCTTGGTTTGTTTGCTTCTTGAGTCAAGACTGGCCTTGAATTCACAGTAATCCTCCTGCTTCAATCTCCAGGAGTGTGCCACCGTGCCTGGCTGCGTATCCAAAAGCTATGCTTTAAAATTAAGGTAAATTCAACTTATGGTCCTACCACATATATGGAGCATTAGATCCGTGAGTTGCATTAACAACATTCTTTCAGGAGTACCTGGTAGTAGCTGACGTCATCAGAAGTGATAATGAGAAGATAAGACTCATGTCACCTCATGAAAGGCAGTGAAAAGCTACACATAGAAATAAAACTAGCCCTGGCCGGAGGTTACAAACATTTTTAAAAACTGGGCTTAAGTTGTTAAGATGGTATTTTGCATTCTTCTTTAAATACATGCTTTCAAATAACCTGGAGCACTGTGAGACAGTAAGCACAGCTCTCTGGACACGGGTCATTCCACACGGTGAGCACCGCCTTACCTGGGACCAGGGTAATTGGTCTAACTGTTTGGCCCTGCTGTACGTTCAGCACAATCCCAACCTGGTTCATCGCGTTCTGCACAGGCCGAACATTCCTTACAGGAAATCCCTGCAATGAAAAAGGCAAAGCGGCCTTTAATATGGAGAGCAACTAGCCCTGACCCTGACAGATGGCTAGCGCCACATTATTTTTTGGGAGGGTGGGGTGGAGGGGGTTGTTTGTTTGTTGGAGACATGGTTTCTCTATGTTAGCCTTGGCTGTCCTGGACTCACTTTGTAGACCAGGCTGGCCTCGAACTCACAGCGACCCGCCTGCCTCTGCCTCCGAGTGCTGGGCTTACAGGCTGCGCCACCATGGCTGACAGCTCCATGTTCTTACCTAATGGTTCTCTCTCTAGAGTTACAACAGCTTTTAAATGACTGAAATGGAGAATTTTTGGAAATTCTGGCATGCTAGGTTTTTGTGAGGTGGGTTTTTTGTTTTGTTTTGCTTTTTTTGCTTTTTGAGATGGGTCTTGCTATGTAGCATAGGCTGTCCCCCAAGGTCCTAATTTTGGCAAACACCTTTGTTTTGAGACAGGGTTTGTGTAGCCCAGGTTGGCCTCAAACTTACTATGTAGTTCAGGTTAACCCTGAATTCATGACAATTTTGCTTCACTCTCCTAAGATATGTAGCACTACAACTAGCATGTTTAGCAAACTATTAGGTAACCAAACCCAAAAGCCTCTGTATCCACAGACTGGGACTTTGAAGAGGAGAACCCAACATTACAACAGTGTTTAATCTACAATCCCAACACATAGCCACCCTTTTTTCTATGTTGCTCCCAAGCCTCTGATGAACTGGAAAGAGATGACAGAAATCAGGAGGCCTCAGGCATGCGCCTGCCAGCACCACTCAGATCCGGGCTTTTTACTTCCATCCGCACCCTGCATGGCAAGCCTCCCCTCCTCAAGACCACTGACTTTATACGTGGATCTTCAAAAGTCAATGACTTCACCGAGGGGGCAGAAGCAACCCAGGCAATGGTGAGGCATGCAAGGCAAGTGTGCAGACTTTAAAAGACATTTTTTCCTTAAGGTTGACTTTCCTTGTCTGAGTGTTTGCCTGCATCTATGCACATGCACCTCGGGAGCATCTACAGAGGTCAGAAGACGGCATCTGGCCCTCTCACCGTGAACTTACAGATAGTCGACATGTGGGTGCTCTGCAAGAGCAGTAAATGCTCCTGAAGGGTTAGCCAGCTCTCCACCCCGTGTGAAGGCTTTCTAATTCTACCTCCCAATGATTTCTGCCCAGACTTCAATCAACTCAACAGATCTCTAAGGAGCACAGATAGGAAGTATCACACAGCCATGATGCTATGCTGGGCATTCCACATCGAGCAGCACAGAGAAGCTCAGGTCCGCAGACAGGAGTCACGTGGTGATGAGGAGCCTGTCCAAGGCAGCGCCGCTGCAGGCTCTCACTCCACCTCCTCTGCCAGCCCCAGAATTCCAAGTCCCACTCACCTGGGTGGTGATGAATATAGGTTGTGAGGCCACAGGGGAGCTGGTCACATGATTGGCATTCTGCATGACCTGGACAGGTCTCAATACTGGTTGAGTAACCATTGTTCCCAGACCTGGTGCTGGATTCTGGGTGAGAATGAGTGGCTGTCCACCTTGCTGGACCAAAGTGTTACCAGCTAAAGGGTGAAAGGCGGGCAAAACAAAGGAAAAAGAACAAGAAAGGGATGTTAGCAGAAACCTGTGTTCTGTAAGGAACATTTTGTCTCAGTTATCAAAATCACTTAGCTGCCACTACTCACCTCAACTGTCACCAACTCCCCAACTGTGAGCCTCCCCAACTCTACAACTGACAGGCTACAGGGGCCAGGGCAGGCTGCTAACCCTTAGCCAGGCCTTAACCAAAGCTGAAAGACACCAGGGTCTAACTTCACACCAAGGATTTACGTGACCACATAATTCTCCCCAACAACAGAGAAGGTTAAGACTTTAAGTAAAATCTTTTTGTAAGAAGCTAACATGTTGCTAGTAATTCCATTAAAACCCTTTTTTATAAGTGTGTTTGTGAGTGTGACCCGTGCCCTCTGTGTAGAGCAGGCAGCTCTCAGGTCCTCAGGCTGGGCGGCAAGTGTCACAGGGCCACCCTGCGGGACCTAAACTTGCTTGTTGTTGAGAAAAGGGTTCATATAGTTTGATGCAAAATAACATCAGACACTGTTCTATAGGACCCACAACTGGAGTGGTTGGGTAACAATGGCGCTACAGGATCGTATGATCAAATGCTTGGGCCCTAGTTAATAGAACAGTTGGAGAGGGAAATGGGAGGGGGCCTTGTTGAAGGAAATGTGTTCTGAGATATTCTTGACTCAGCCTCCTAAGTGCCGGGATGACAGATAATATATGCACTTATATCCAGTGCTCATTTTAGCTCTTTAGAGGTGAACCATCAATGTACCTTTAAATAATTTATTGTTAACACATTAATTATATGAGAAATGCAGTTAGCAAAAATGTTACAAAGTGCTGGAGATGTAGTACAGTTGGCAGAGTGCTTGCCCAGCATGCACAAGGCCTTTGGTTCAAATCCCAGATGTGCACACGTCAGGCTTGTGGTGCATGCCTGTGATCTCAGCAGGGTCAGGGGTTCAAGGTCATCCTGTTGCTATAGCAAGTTTGAAGCCAATTTGGAAAACAGGAGACCCATGCTCAAAACAAAACAAACAAAAATGTGTGTGTGTGTGTCTTACACCTTTAGCAGGTGAGTGATAAGGCGCTAAGTTCAAGGTTAGCCTGAGCTGTATGAAACCTGGTCTCAAAAACAAAACAGAGGGCTACAGAGAGAGCTGGCTCAACAGTTAAGAGCTTCTGTTGCTCTTACAGAGGATACGCATTGATTCCCATGGCAACCACTTGTAGCTCCTGTCTGAGGGGAGCCAATGCCTTCTTCTGACCTCACAAGGGCTCCAGGCGCACACACGGAATACAGACATATGTGCATACAAAACACTAACACACAGAGAAGAAACTAATTAATTTAAGAAACAAAAGCCAGGCATTGGGGCATACATTATTTTAGTCCAGTACATGGGAGGCAGAGGCAGAGGCAGAGGAATCTCTCTGAGTTCCAGACCAGTCTAGGCTCCGAGTGAGTTTCTGGCCAAAGTGACATGGTAAGACCCTATCTAAAACCAAACAATAAGACAATTAAGGTTATCAGTATAGATTAAAGTGACAAAATATTCACTAAGTATTACATGAAAAATAAAAGTAGGGCCGGGCGGTGGTGACGCACGCCTTTAATCCCAGCACTCGGGAGGCAGAGGCAGGCGGATCACTGTGAGTTCGAGGCCAGCCTGGTCTACAAAGTGAGTCCAGAACAGCCAAGGCTACACAGAGAAACCCTGTCTCGAAAAACCAAAAAAAAAAAAAAAAAAAAAAAGTAGGGGAAATGTAGTCTGTACGATCCTATCTCTGTAAAGAGCACATTAGCACGCGTCTCCAAAAGCGCATAAAAGAACTATTTGCATAAATGAAGCACTACAAAGCCATTCCACGTGACAGGACAGTAACTTCCACCTTGGGCCTTGTTGCCTAGATACTCTCTAATTTTCTTCTCTCCTACTCCATTTTTTCTTCCTTTTAAAAATATATTTATTTAGCCAGGCATGGTGGCGCATGCCTTTAATCCCAGCACTTGGGAGGCAGAGGCAGGCGGATCGATTTGAGTTTGAGGCCAGCCTGCTCTACAAAGTGAGTCCAAGACAGACAAGGCTACACAGGGAAACCTTGTCTCGAAAAAAAACAAAAAACAAAAAAAACAAAACTGTATATGAGTAATCTGTATTCACACACACAGAAGAGGGCATCAGATCCCATTACAGATGGCTGTGAGCCACTATGTGGGTGCTGGGAATTGAACCTGGTCCTCTGGAAGAGCAGCCTGTGCTAGTGGTGGTGTTTTTTGTTTTTTTTTTTAAAGATTTATTTATTTATTGTATATACAGTGCTCTGCCTGCATGTGTGCCTGCCTGCCACAAGAGGGCACCAGATCGCATTACAGATGGCTGTGAGCCACCATGTGGTTTCTGGGAATTGAACTCAGGACCTCTAGAAGAACAGACAGTGCTCTTAGCCTCTGAGCCATCTCTCCAGCCCCATGCTAGTGTTCTTAACCACTGAACTATCTCTCCAGCCTGTTACTCCATTTTTTTCTTTAAGGCAGGTCTTGTTATGTACCGACTGACCTTGAGCTCACAATCCTGAGTACTATGATCACAGGCATGTGCCAACCACACACCTTGCCCTGTTTCTAGCATTCTCTACAATGCACGTCTTTTTATTTTATGTGTGCATGTGTAGGTAGGCATGCATGCTGGTGGAGGACAGTGGCCGGGCTCAGGTGCTGTCGGAAGGCAGTGGCCAGCCTCAGGTGCTGGCTGCCTTGTTTTGACCTTGGATGGGTCTTTCACTAGCCTGGAGCTGGGTGAGAAGGCGGGGCTGGACAGTGAGCCCCAGGGACACCTCTCTTTCCATCTCCTTGGTAGATGGGACTTTACACGGCTCCTGGGACCTAACAAGTCCTTGCGCTTATGTGGCAAGCACTAACGAGCGCGGTATTTCCCCAGCCCTGCTCTTCTTCTGTGATAGGGACCCATGAAGCCTAGGCTGGCTACAAATTCACTATGTAACAAAAAATGACCTTTAACTTCTGATGTTCCTGCCAATTGTGGTGTGCTGGGATGTTAGTGGTGTGCGACCACACTCAGTTCATGTGGAGCTGGGGACCTGACCCAGGAACTCCATCCCTAGCCCTACACATTTATTCTTTTTGTTTGGTTTTTCGAGACAGGGTTTCTCTGTGTAGCCCTGGCTGTCCTGGCCTCACTTTGTAGACCATGTTGGCCTTGAACTCATAACGATCCTCCTGCCTCTGCCTCCCAAGTGCTGGGATTAAAGGCACCTGGCTTACCCATTATTCTTACAGCAATAAAATTTATTTCTAAAGGAAATAAAATCCCTACTTAGGCGAGGAAAGCAGGAGCTGAGTTCAGGGCCGGCCTGGGTAGTTTAGCTAGACTCTACCTCAAAATAAACCCTTAGGAAGGGGCTAGGAGATGGGAGTGTAGCCCAAGTCTAGGTCTACCCTAGTGTCAGTGAGGCCTTATATTTCAATTCCGTGTGTGTGTGTGTGTGTGTGTGTGTGTGTGTGTGTGTGTGTGTGTCACAACTATGCTCAGTGCCTAATCTCTCTCTCTCTCACGCACGCGTGCACGCACACACACACAAATACACCAGAAAACAACGTGGTAGTAGCATGTCCTTTATTCCCAGCATTCAGGAGGCAACTACAGGTTTGAGACCAGCCTGGTCTACATACTGAGTTCCTGGCCATCCAGAGCTACACAGAGAGACCCTATCTCAAAAAAACCAACCAACCATTAAACAAATAAATTTCTTGTTGCAATACAATGAGTCTGTGAAAGCAAGTATTGCTATGAATTCTAAAGTAGAAACTAGGAGGAATCCTCTTCAGTGTGTAGGAAGTTAGCAGCCATGAGACAGAAGCTGGTTACTGATGGCACAGTAGATGGAGGAGAATCAAGAGTTCCAGGCTAGGGCTGCAGATGGTTCAGTCGCTCTTACAGAGAACCCAGGTTCAATTCCTAGCACCCACACGGCAGCTTATAACCATGTACAACTCCGGTTCCAGGGGCCAACACCCTCAGAAGGTGTCAGACATACATCCAGGTAAAACACCCGTACACGCATTAAAAAAAAAAAAAAAAAGAAAGGAAAGAATGAGTTTCTGGCCAGCCTGGTGTTTCAAAAAAGACCAAACCAAACTAAGTAAACTTTATTTAGCTTCTCTAATTGATAAAAGCCCCGGAACGTGCTGCTATCTGCTGTCCTCTTCATCCTGGTGGAAAACAGCTTTCTCTTCAATACCGAGCGGCCAGCAGCCAAGAAACCTCCCAGAGCAAACACGGCGGGAAGCTGCCTGGGAAACTCCTAACCAAACGAAAAGGACGCTTCTGATTTCAAGTGTGTGTGTGTGTGTGTGTGTGTGTGTGTGCGCGCGCGTGCGCACACACACGTATGCGTGTGCACGAAAGAGCACACGTGTGTGAACAAACAAAACCAACCGACCGACAGTCCCAGCTCTCTAGAATAGTTAACAATGCTGAGTTCACCTTTCTCCTCCAGCACCGACCAGCAGTGAGCACCTGCTGGCCTGACTCAGTCCAGCGTGACAGAAGCAGAGTTCCTTCCACAACAAGCAACAGCCCCTAAAGACACTTCCGGCTGGCACAGCTGTGGGACTGCAGGGACAGCTAGCTGCAAGGTCGTTGTTTTCTCTCGTGCCTCTATCCCAGGCTTCCCAACAGGTGCACTTACCATTATTGTTGGCAATTAGTGTGACGAGAGTCTTCTTCGCACTGTCGCTGCCCTGTGCCCCACCGCTGACAGCAGCAGGTGTGGAGAGGGGCCCAGCAGCAGACGCATGGGCAGCAGGGGGCACTGGAGCTGACACTGGCTGCTGGCTCACAGAGACTGTGGGGAGGGAAGGCACAGTCACGTGGGGACAGGGACAAGGGACACTAAGGACTCTGCGTCTACTCCCTTCGGTCTTCATGCCCTCTCCTACTGCTGTGATAAACACCCTGACAGAAGCAGCACACGGGAGAATGGCTTCTCTGGCTCACAACCTCAGACCACAGCCATCCCTGTGGGGAACTCAGGGCTGCAGAGCTTGAAGCTGCTCATCACATCCTCCTGCTCGGCTCAGCTTACAGTGCAGACCCTGTTCTCCTCTTGGGGAACGGTGCCACTCAGATGGGTGGGCAGGACTTCTGACATCAGTTAATGAAGACATTTCTCCACAGATAGGTCCACAGGCCAATTTAGGCTCCGGTGAGTCTAGATTATGTCAATTTGACAAGTAAAACTAACCATCATACATTCTTTGTCTTGCATTTCCTGATTAACTAAGTTAGGTCACTGTGGGGCTGAGGGATGGGTCAACAGTTAAGAGTTCTGGCTTCCAGAGGACCCAGGTTCAATTCCCAGCATGCACATGGCACTACAACTGTCTGTAAATTCATTCCAAGGGATGCAGTGCCCTCTTCTGGCCTCTGTGTGCACCATATATGCATGTAGTACAGACATACATGCAGACAAAATACCCAAACATATTAATAAAAACAAAAACAAAACAAAAAAACTCAACAAAGTTAGGTCACTGACTCTGAATTAGACTCGAATGTTTGCCTTCTATGGCACTAGCGTATCCTCAGGACTCCCAGCCTTACCACCACCACTGCTGGTTATAAGCCTTCAAAACAAGCCATCTGTAAAACCTGCAATGTGTCCTTTTCAGCCTAAATCAATGGTATCTTCAGGTCTCATGGAAAGACAAAAACCAAACCAAACCAAACAGCAACTGTTGCTGTTTAGAAGAAAATCCCTACTTTTTGAATTCAGGGCAATCTAGAATTTACCCTAATCACTGATAAAATAGAAGGTTAACAAATCTTAATTTATAACCAGCCACTAAGACAGACACAAAGAGATCTGTTTTCGTCTCATAAAGGAAACAAAATTCAAGAAGAACAACAAGTGCATCTCAGTAGGGACACACAGCAGCTCTAATGCACCGCACGTTACAACCTGTCCTCGGGTGACTGTAGGGATGCACAGCAGCTCTAATGCACAGCACTTTACCACTTGTTCTCGGATGGCTGCTAAGAGGATATTTGATTAATTTATCCATTTCTCGATGTTTTGAGTGAATTAAATAGTATTTTACAAGCTTTATGAAGAATCAGGTACTCATATGCTACAGCATGAAAAAACGTAAGACCAACACCATAAAAAGGCAACCCTAGAACCGGGCAGTAGTGGCGCACGCCTTTAATCCCAGCACTCGGGAGGCAGAGGCAGGCAGATCTCTGTGAGTTCCAGGCCAACCTGGCCTACAAAGCAAGTCCAGGACGGCGCACGCACGCGCGCGCGCGCACACACACACACACACACACACAGAGGCAACTCTAGGTACACACATGCATGCAGATATTCATTCTTAATTTCTCAATCAATCTCTCTCCCCCCTCGCTGGCCTGGAACTCATGTACCTCTAACTTGAGGCACTCTGTCTCAAGCGTCCAAGAGTTAGGACTATAGTGGCTCTTGCTGCTTTCTTTCTTTCTTTCTTTTTTTGAGACGAGGTCCCATGCGTCCCAGAGTGGTTTCAAACCTGCTGTGTAGCTGACACGCCCTTGTTTGTGATCTTCCTGCCTCCACCTCCACTGCTAAGATGCCAGGTACTATCACATCCCTAGCGTAAGAGCCAGGCAAACACTACATATCTGAGCGACACTGCAGCCCTCTCTCTGGACTCCTAAACTCCTTCTCTGTATCACACACTGTTAACAATCTGACAGAATTAACAGAACCAATTTAAGAACAAAGGAGCAATAGGTACTTGGAGGAGTTTTATCCACTGAATTGTAGTCTTCCACTACAGAGTCCTCAATGACGTCACTGATCTTCTGCCACGGCTCCAGTTCTTCCTCCTCACATTCCATAAACAGGTCGGTGTCCGCCATGCTATGAGAAAGATAAAGTTAGTAAGATACTGATCCAGAATTGGAGAAATAGCTTTATACCAAATGTGAAATATATATTTGTTTAAAAGAGAGTCTCATTCTGTAAAATGGGATAGCTGGCTCCTGGGATGTTGCCCAAGCTCGTCTTTAAGTCATGGCCATCACCTTGCCCTGGCTTACGAACTGCAGTGACAAGGACAGGACTGCAGTGACAACAAGGACACGGTGACATATGTGCAGTGACAACAAGGACAGGGTGACCTATGTGCAGTGACAACAGGACAGAGTGACGTATGTGCAGTGACAACAGGACAGGGTGAGGTATGTGCAGGAACAACAGGACAGGGTGAGGTATGTGCAGTGACAACAGGACAGGGTGACGTATGTGCAGTGACAACAGGACAGGGTGACGTATGTGCAGTGACAACAAGGACAGGGTGACGTATGTGCAGTGACAACAAGGACAGGGTGACATATGTGCAGTGACAACAGGACAGGGTGACGTATGTGCAGTGACAACAAGGACAGGGTGACCTATGTGCAGTGACAAGGACAGGGTGAGGTATGTGCAGTGACAACAGGACAGGGTGACCTATGTGCAGTGACAACAAGGACAGGGTGACCTATGTGCAGTGACAACAGGACAGGGTGACGTATGTGCAGTGACAACAGGACAGGGTGACGTATGTGCAGTGACAACAAGGACAGGGTGACGTATGTGCAGTGACAACAAGGACAGGGTGACCTATGTGCAGTGACAACAGGACAGGGTGACGTATGTGCAGTGACAACAAGGACAGGGTGACATATGTGCAGTGACAACAAGGACAGGGTGACATATATGCAGTGACAAGGACAGGGTGACCTATGTGCAGTGACAACAAGGACAGGGTGACATATGTGCAGTGACAAGGACAGGGTGACCTATGTGCAGTGACAACAAAGACAGGGTGACATATGTGCAGTGACAAGGACAGGGTGACCTATGTGCAGTGACAACAGGACAGGGTGAGGTATGTGCAGGAACAACAGGACAGGGTGCCGTATGTGCAGTGACAACAAGGACAGGGTGAGGTATGTGCAGTGACAACAGGACAGGGTGAGGTATGTGCAGGAACAACAGGACAGGGTGAGGTATGTGCAGTGACAACAGGACAGGGTGACGTATGTGCAGTGACAACAGGACAGGGTGACGTATGTGCAGTGACAACAGGACAGGGTGAGGTATGTGCAGTGACAACAAGGACAGGGTGACGTATGTGCAGTGACAACAAGGACAGGGTGACGTATGTGCAGTGACAACAGGACAGGGTGACGTATGTGCAGTGACAACAAGGACAGGGTGACCTATGTGCAGTGACAAGGACAGGGTGAGGTATGTGCAGTGACAACAGGACAGGGTGACCTATGTGCAGTGACAACAAGGACAGGGTGACCTATGTGCAGTGACAACAGGACAGGGTGACATATGTGCAGTGACAACAGGACAGGGTGACGTATGTGCAGTGACAACAAGGACAGGGTGACATATGTGCAGTGACAAGGACAGGGTGACCTATGTGCAGTGACAACAAGGACAGGGTGACATATGTGCAGTGACAAGGACAGGGTGACCTATGTGCAGTGACAACAAGGACAGGGTGACATATGTGCAGTGACAAGGACAGGGTGACCTATGTGCAGTGACAACAGGACAGGGTGAGGTATGTGCAGTGACAAGGACAGGGTGCCGTATGTGCAGTGACAACAAGGACAGGGTGAGGTATGTGCAGTGACAACAGGACAGGGTGACGTATGTGCAGTGACAACAAGGACAGGGTGACCTATGTGCAGTGACAACAAGGACAGGGTGACGTATGTGCAGTGACAACAAGAACAGGGTGACGTATGTGCAGTGACAACAGGACAGGGTGACGTATGTGCAGTGACAACAAGGACAGGGTGAGGTATGTGCAGTGACAACAAGGACAGGGTGAGGTATGTGCAGTGACAACAAGGACAGGGTGACGTATGTGCAGTGACAACAAGGACAGGGTGAGGTATGTGCAGTGACAACAAGGACAGGGTGCCGTATGTGCAGTGACAACAGGACAGGGTGACGTATGTGCAGTGACAACAGGACAGGGTGACGTATGTGCAGTGACAACAAAGACAGGGTGAGGTATGTGCAGTGACAACAAGGACAGGGTGCCGTATGTGCAGTGACAACAGGACAGGGTGACGTATGTGCAGTGACAACAGGACAGGGTGACGTATGTGCAGTGACAACAAGGACAGGGTGAGGTATGTGCAGTGACAACAAGGACAGGGTGAGGTATGTGCAGTGACAACAAGGACAGGGTGAGGTATGTGCAGTGACAACAAGGACAGGGTGAGGTATGTGCAGTGACAACAAGGACAGGGTGCCGTATGTGCAGTGACAACAAGGACAGGGTGACGTATGTGCAGTGACAAGGACAGGGTGACCTATGTGCAGTGACAACAGGACAGGGTGACCTATGTGCAGTGACAACAAGGACAGGGTGACCTATGTGCAGTGACAACAGGACAGGGTGACCTATGTGCAGTGACAACAGGACAGGGTGACCTATGTGCAGTGACAAGGACAGGGTGACGTATGTGCAGTGACAACAAGGACAGGGTGAGGTACGTGCAGTGACAACAGGACAGGGTGCCGTATGTGCAGTGACAACAAGGACAGGTTGACGTACGTGCAGTGACAACAGGACAGGGTGAAGTATGTGCAGTGACAACAGGACAGGGTGACGTATGTGCAGTGACAAGGACAGGGTGACGTATGTGCAGTGACAAGGACAGGGTGACGTATGTGCAGTGACAAGGACAGGTTGACGTATGTGCAGTGACAACAGGACAGGGTGAGGTATGTGCAGTGACAAGGACAGGGTGACGTATGTGCAGTGACAACAGGACAGGGTGAGGTACGTGCAGTGACAACAAGGACAGGGACAGATCTGTTTTGTCCATTATAAACTGTTTCCCATAACTACTGATATTTTTTACTATTACATGATTCGCTTATTTAGTGTATATATGGACACAGGTACATGGGCCCCAGCACGTATGTGGAGGTTAGTGGACAACTTGCAAGAACTGATTCTCTCCACCACATAGGTGCCAGGAACCACACTAAGTTGGCAGGCTTTGACAGCAGCATGTTCATCTGCGGAGCCATCCAGCCAGCTCAACACTTTTTTGGGGGGAGGGGAGGACACAATCCTAATTGGTGTTGAACTTACGACGGCCTTGAACTCATGGAAAGCCACCTGCTTCAGTCTCCCAGGTGGAGAATTAAAGGCACATGCCAAAAATGGCATGCACTAAGTGACATGAAAGCTCAAAGGAGGCTAGAACATGGGGGTGGGCAGCAACGGCTGAAAGGGACAGGAGGGAAGAGCTAGGAAAGGACCCGAGTTCAGTCCCCAGAACCAACATACAAAACTAAACAAACCCAAACCAAAGAAACCAAACAAACAAAACACATGGTGAGGTACTTTTATCAAAGCCCTGGAGAAGGGAGAAGATGGGCAGATGCTGTGGTCTCGCTGACCAGCTCAGAGAGCAGCTCCATCAGTGAGGACCTTGTCTGTGGGAGGCAACCGAGGAAACACGTGACACCCACCTCAGGCCACACATATACTCACACACGCTCACAGCCTCTCCCCCTCTCATGCACACATTCTCTCTCTCTCACACACTCACTCACTCTCTCTCACACACACTCACTCAATTTCTCTCATACACTCTCTCACACACTCTCTCTCTCATACACACTCTCTCACAGACATGCATTACACAAACTTTGTTGGGAAATGCCACAGTGAAGCCCTGATGCTGTATTTTAAAGTAGCTAACGTGTATGCAGTGCTGCCAGCATGTGCAGCGCTCTCTAGCACACACACAAATTAAAGCTGTACTACAACAGTACTTAGTGAATGTGATACACAGGGCTTGGGTAGTGTTCTGTTTTGCTTTTGAGATACAGTCTCACTAGGTAGCCCTGGAAATTGATCTGTAGACCAGGCTGGCCTTAACCTCACAGAAATAGGACAGTATCTGCCTCCCAAGTTCCTGTCTGACTCAACTTAGTTTTTGTTGTTTTGTTTATGGTTTTTTTGGTTTGTTTTTTTTTTTCATTTTTTTCTCCTTTATTAATTTATTCTTGTTACATCATCTCAATGGTTATCCCATCCCTTGTATCCTCCCATTTTCCCCTTATTCCCCTCCCCTATGACTGTTCCTGAGGGGGATTACCTCCCCCTGTATATGTTCATAGGGTATCAAGTCTCTTCTTGGTAACCTGTGTTTATGTTTTTTTTGGTTGGTTGGCTGTTGGTTGGTTTGGTTTTTCTGAGACAAGCTTTCTCTATGCAGACCTGGCTGTCCTAGAACTCACTCTGTAGACCAGGCTGGCCTTGAACTCAAGAGACCCACCGCTACTAAGTACTGAGATTAAAGGTGTTTTCCTCCATGCCCAGCCTTGACTCGATACGTTTGTCATTAATACCATCTAGAGTCATAGGAAGAGTCTCAGTGAGGGGGGCTGGAGAGATGGCTCAGCAGTTAAAAGCACTGACTGCTCTTCCAGAGGTCCTGAGTTCAATTCCCAGCAACCACATGGAGGCTCACAAGCATCTATAATGTGATCTGATGCATACTGTATACATAATAAATAAATCTTTAAAAAAAAAATCTCAGTGAGGGACTGCCTACATTGGGTTAGCCTGTGTGCATGTCCTGGGAAACTTTTTTTTTACTTATTTTTTATTTCATTTTATGTATGAGTGTTTTGCCTGCACCGATGTCTGTGCATCACTTGTGTCTTGTACCCTAGGAGGCCAGAAGAAGGTGTCAGGTCCCCTAGAGCTAGAGTTACCGACTGTTTTGAGCCTCCAGGTGGGTGCTAGGAATTGGAACCCCAGAGCTCTGGAAGAGCAGCCAGTGTTCTTAACCACTGAGCCTCTCTCCCGCCCATGACTGGCTTCGTTAACTCACTAATAAGGGAAGACCCACCGTTCCCCAGACTTTGTAAGCACATAAGAGCTGAGGCAGCAGCAGTAAGAGCACAGGCTGTTCTCCCAGGGCCCAGGGCCCAGGACCCAGGTTCAGTTCCCAGCACCCACATGGCAGCTCACAACTGTCTGTGACTCCAGTCCCAATAGATCTGGCACCCTCTTGTAGACATATATGCAGGCAAAACACCAATGCAAGTAAGATAAAAACAAGTATGTCAGAAGCCGGGTGTGGTGGCACACGCCTGTAATCCCAGCACTCGGGAGGCAGAGGCAGGTGGATCACTGTGAGTTCGAGGCCAGCCTGGTCTACAAAGTGAGTCCAGGACAGCCAAGAGACCGTGTCTCGAAAAACCAAAAAAAAAAAGTATGTTAAAAAAGAAAGAAGGAAAGAAAGAAAGAAAGGTACAAGCGAGCCAGTGAAGGGGTATGTGTCCTGTCTTTCCTGTTCTTGACTGGGGTATGATGTGACTAGCCATTTAAGTTCCTGTCTCGACTTCCCTGAAATGACACTCAATAACCTGTAATTATAGGAAGAAATAAACCCTCTCCCACCTAAATGCATCTCTGAAAGATTTACTTTGTAGCTGGACATGGTGGCGCATGCCTGTAATCCCAGCACTCAGGGAGGCAGAAGCAGGAAGATCTCTATGAATTTGAGGCCAGCCTGGTCTACAAAACAAGGCCAGGACAGCCAGGACTACAAGGAAAACTGTGTCTCGAAAAACCAAACTAAACCAAAGAAAAAAACAAAGCGAGTCCAGGACAGCCAAGACTACACAGAGAAACCCTGTCTGGGGTGGGGGGGGGGGGGGAGAAGAAAATTTACTTTGTGTATATCAGGGGTCTTGCCTGCAATAGCACAGCATGTGTACCCGGTACCCACAGAGGTCTGAAGAGAAAGTCAGACCGCTTGGAACTGGAGTCATCATGGGTGACTAAACCATCACCTGAGTGCTGGGAACCAAAGCTAAGGCCTCTGCAAGAGCAGCAAGTGCTCTAAGCACTGAGCATCTCTCCAGCCCCTACAGCGCTTTCTTGTTTTGTTTTGAGACAGGGTTTCTCTGTGTAGCCCTGGCTGTCCTGGACTCGGTTTGTACACCAGGCTGGCCTCGAACTCAGAGATCCAACTGCCTCTGCCTCCCCAAGTGCTAGGATTATAGGAGTGCGCAGCCACGGCAGGCTCCCCAAGGTGCTTTATGCTGAAGGATTTCTTTATCACAACAGCAGGAATAAAGCTAGGGCTGGGATTACTGCCTCTGCCTTCAAATTTGCACCTAAGGTAAGACCCCACTTTTCACACTCCAGTCCTTCCTGTCTAGGATCCTGTAAACTGTCCCCAGGACCCTGAGGCTACTTTAATTTGCAAACACTGCCTACATTATGCACATCTTTCCAAAACAAAGCTTTTGTGTGTTTTTGTTTTGTTTTTTTTGAGACAGGGTTTCTCTGTGTAGCCCTGGCTGTCCTGGACTCCGTTTGTACACCAGGCTGGCCTCGAACTCAGAGATCCTCCTGCCTCCAACTCCCAAGTGCTGGGATTAAAGGCGTGCGCCACCACACCCAGCTTCAAAACAAAGCTTGTAAACTGTGCTACACAGTGCAGCTGGTGCTGTGCCTCCAGTATGAGCAGAGAAGGGGTCAGTTTGTCTTGAGCAAAAGTAATGTTATGCAAAAAAAAAAAAAAGAAAAGAAAAGAAAGTAATGTTATGCTCACTGCTCACACAAAGCCTTCATAGCAAAGGTTATCCATGTCCGCAAGAGTCTTAGAACTTTCTGTACCAAATCCACAAGCCTGTAACAGCAAAACAGAACAGCCAACCAAACCATTCTGTATATCAACGTATAAACTTGACAGCCATACTTTGGGCAACGCCCAATAGATGGCACTGTTGCCTTTGAAATTGTAAAACATCCCACAATACCTCCATGAGTCAGGGACAACCAGGAGCCCAGTTGGGAAACTCGTTTTTTAACTGCTAAGATGTTTACCTTGACTCTAGGGGGCTCCTAATCATCTGTTTAGTTATGCATGTCTCCTTAAACCAAAACCAAAGGGAAAGCTGAAGAGCAAACCATCTACAGAATTACTTAATTTTCTCATTCGCCTTAACGCACATAGACACTAGGCAACGCTAGCCAGAAACTGAATTCCAGGACCTGGAAAACAAAGCCATGGGCTGAGACAGCTCAGTAGGTAGAGACACTCTACACCCAGCCGACAGCCTGGCTGGCAGCCTCGGCACCACACGGTAGGAGGAGAGGAGAGCGCGCTCCCCAGCTGTCCTGACTGCCACAGGCACACTCCAACATGGGTCCTGTTTTGGGGGGGACAACTTTCAAGCAATTAAACGCTGTTTCGCCACTGCTCTTTGCTGTGTAACTTCATACTGTACAACCTTCATCCAGTCTAAAACCCAGAAAAGGGACAGTTACAGCAGCCTGGGCAGATGTCTAAAGGACACTATTTCAGAGGTGGCCAACTGAAAACAGTCACACGGATGCTAACCACGACACACACACAGCTTCCTTTTAAATAAGCAGAGCTGCCTGAAAAAAAAACGTGATCGTCATCCTACGCCTGTGGATAATTTAGCAGCATATCCTAAAAGGCTGGTCTTTTTTGTTTGTTTGTTTGTTTGTTTTTTCGAGACAGGGTCTCTCTGTGTAGCCTTGGCTGCCTTGGACTCACTTTGTAGACCAGGCTGGCCTCAAACTCACAGTGATCCGCCCACCTCTGCCTCCCGAGTGCTGGGATTACAGGCGTGCACCACCATGCCCAGCTTAAGGCTGGTCTTTTTATAGCAAGTATTTATATGCTTCCTCCCCTTCCTCTTTGCTTCCTCTAACACAAGATCTTGCTTTGTAGCTCCGAGCTGGTCTCAAATTTGCAATCCTTGTGCCTCCAACTCCAAACCCTTAGGCTTACAGACTGCACCACTGGGCCAGGCTAGAACTCCATTTCTTAAGACGCTCTACATAACTGAGATACATGTTTGGTTTTGTGAAATAATTAATTTAAATGACACAATTTTTCCAGCTGGTTATGTTGTTTCTCCCATGAAAAAGGCTGACTCTAAAACTAAAGAATGACTGGAAAAGCAAGATGCTCACATTTTAACTAGTTTGAAACAAGAAAAAAAAATTCCTTCACTTCTAAGTACTGCCAAGTAGCCAACACAATTAAAATCGTCAAAAATTTTTATTTATTTATTTTTATTTTTTTGGTTTTTCGAGACAGGGTTTCTCTGTGTGGCCTTGGCTGTCCTGGAGTAACTTTGTAGACCAGGCTAGCCTTGAACTCAGTGATCCACCAGCCTCTGGCTCCCGAGTGCTGGGACTAAAGGCATGCGCCACCACGCCCGGCTGGAAAATGTATTTCAAAATACTTGATTCTAGTCTAAGCTGGTATCTCAGAATGTGACCAATTCCTTTGACTTCAGCAAATCATTTAGGGTAAAAAGAGGCTGCAGGAGGTAGCAACATAAATGAAATACTTGTTGAACTTTAAAATTAGCAACCTTCTTGTATTGCAGTTTATCTTCAGGGCTGGGTGATAACTGAGCAGAGGTCAGCAGAGGAGAGAGGGAGACAAGAGGGCCCCTGGGAGTGCTGGCCAGCCCACCTCCCCCTCAGGTGAGGGCCCTTGCCCCTGGGCCTGGTTCGAAGGCCGGTGTTAAAGAGTGTAGAATGCTCTTCCCGAGCACTCTAGTTCTGTCTTTGAGATCCAATGCTGTCCCCTTGGTGGGCACCTGACTGTGCGTCCACCCACACAGACACACATACACACACAGCTCCTTTTGTTATTTTTTAATGAACGGTGGTATCACCTCGGAAACACAGCTAAGGTTGTCTTTTACACACATGCACATATACAAACAAGCACACATGTCCACACCAAAAGAAAAGGAAAAACTCTTGAGTGATATGATACAATGACAATGAAAATTCAAGAAAGAAAACAAGCATTCCTTTCAATGGCCACGGAGTAGACGCTCCCACTGTTCTACGATTTGTTGTTTCCCTTTGCTCTTGGACAGGGGCTCATTCTGCAGTCCTGGCTGCTGTCCTAGACCAACCAAGCTACCCTTAACTCACAAACCACTCCCCCGACTCTACGTCAGGAGTGCTGGGATTAAAGGTGTGCACCACTACACCTGGCACTATATTTTATTTTAAAATAAAGTATTATCAAATATGCAGCATGAAAAACGTTACAAATATTGCCAAGAGGTACAGGCATATGTCATTAACCCCAGCAGTTGGGAGGCAGAGGCAGTCAAATCTCTTGAGTTCAAGACCAGCTACAGAGCGAGTTTCAGGACAGCCAGGGCTACACAGAGAAACCACCCTACTCTTAAAAAAAGAAAAAAAAGATGGAGGGAGAGAGAGAAAGTAAAAATATTATTGCTGGACACATGGCTCATGCCTGTAATCCCAGCACTCAGGGAAGCAGAGGCAGGCAGACCTCTGTGAGCTCGAGGGCAGCCTGGTCTACAAAGTGAGTCTAGGACAGCCAGGCCAGAGCTACACAGAGAAACCCTGTCTCCAAAAACCAACCCAAACCAAAGAAGAAAAAGAAAGTACAAATATGTCTAAAACATCATCCCCCTTACATTTAAAAACCTTTCTATGCCAACCGGTTATTGGGGTGGGGGTGCGGGGTCCGTGTACATAGAGGGAACACAGTTGGACAGGGTCTACGTTGACACTGCCCTGGATCCAGGAAGTCCTTGAACCTGTGACCCACGTCAACTCAAAGAAAAATTCCATACCCACAGTATGTATATCTTCTGGAACCTTAAAGGAAAATCTTACTTGAAACGCCCCCTTCTAGCAAGTAAGCACATGACTCAGGAGCTGCTCTCCTTTATGTGTGTTATATGCAGATGTGCATGTGTGTCTGTTTCTGTTCAAGTATGTGTAGGTGTCATCCTTAGGAATGTCACCTACTTCCTTCCAGACAGTCTCTCAATGGCCTGGGGATCAACAATGAGGCGACACGGGCTGGCTTCGGGCCCCAGGGCTCCCCCTGGTGGCTCCAGCCACACCCCCAGCTCCCTCGGATCCACTTCCTCGCCCTGCTTTCCTTCTTGTGCCATCGCTGTGTGCGTTCTCTCTCCTTTCCGCAACAAGCTACCTGGACTGTTGCCATCCTTTATACATAGTTGTACATTCGTGGTTGGGCTGGCTCCGTGGTAAAGAGCACGTGTTGCTCTTGCACAAGACCCTGGTTCAATCCCAGCACCCACACGGAGCTTGCACCCATCTGTCACTCCAGTCCCAAGTCGCGCCCTCTTCTGATCTTTGAGGGCACTAGACATGCATGTGGTGGTGCACCTGGGTGCAAGGAGGCAAAACACTTGATACATTAAGAAAACAAAAAACCAATATACATTTTAAACATATCATGCTTTTTGTTATCTTTCCATTTTAAAAATTAATTTTAAATTTGTGTATGAGTGTTTTAACTAAAATCCCATGGGCACCAGAGCCTCGGGACTAGAGTTACAGATGGTTGTGAGCTACCATGCCGGTGCTAGAAATCAAACCCAGGTCCTCAGGAAGAGCAGCCAGTACTCTCAACTGCTGAGCCATCTCCAGCCCATTTTTATTTTATTTTAATTATTATTATTGTGTGGGTACTCTGAAGAATCGTACCCATGTAGAGGTTAGAAAACTTTGCGCAAACTATCTGTCTTAGCCAGCAGGATACTGTCTGATCACCACAAAGATATCAAATAAAACTAAACTTGAGCCAATGAGATGGCCTAGCAAAGGTGCCTGCCACCAAATCAGAAGACCTGAGTTCAATCCTCAGGACACACAGTGTGGAAGAGGAAAAAGGACTTTCTCAAATTGCCCTCTGACCTCCACACATACTGCACACAAAATAAAATATAATAAAAAGTTTTAAAACTATTGCTAGCAGCCGGATGTGGTAGTGCACGCCTTTAATCCCAGCACTCGGGAGGCAGAGGCAGGGGGATTGTAGTGAGTTTGAGACCAGCCTGTTCTACAAAGCAAGTCCAGGACAGCCAAGGCTACATAGAGAAACCTTGCCTCAAGAAACCAAAATCCAAAACCAACCAACCAAACAAACAAAAACTATTGCTAGCAAAAATGGCTGGGGAGAAAATTCAGCATTAAGAGCAAACATTAGTTGGGTGGTGGTGGCGCACACCTTTAATCCCAGCAGTTGGGAGGCAGAGGCAGGTGGGCCTCCATGAGTTCAAGACCAGCCTGGTCTACAGGGAGAGTTCCAGGACAGCCAGAGCTGTTACACAGAGAAACCTTGTTTTGAAAAACCAAAAATAAATAAATAAATAAATTAATTAATTAAAAAAATTTAACCTTGTAGAGGACCCAAACCCAGTTCCCAGGCCCCATCATCAGGAAGTTTACAACTTCATCTAACTCCAGCTCCAAAGCAGCCCCATGTCTTTAGCATCCATGGACGCCTGCACTCACATGTGTACAACACACACACAAACACACACTTCAAAATATAAGAAAATCTGTTTTGTAAAAAAGGTTTATATACACCCTGACTTTGTCTTTTCCTTTTCCCTCCATTCCTCCTGTACTATGAGGAAGTGAGATAAATCTAGAAATGCCCTACAGAAGTGATCCGTGAAAGGACAGACAGGCTTATGAGCTAAATCTACAGGAAAATAACCAGAAACGCGGAGTATGGGACAGTCTATAAAACACTAAGACCGCCTCTTTGAAAATGTCAGTGTCACAAACAGGTGGCAGTGAGGAAGACACCACACTAGAAGAGGCTGAAAACACAGAAGCAGATGAAACACACAAACCTCCGCTGGGTCTTGGCTCATCAGAGGGCTGTGAGAGGCACTGTGGAACCAAGTGACAGCAAAGGCCTCTAAGCCTAGTGACTGGAAGGCGGAGGCAGGGGAACCACATGTTAAAGGCTAAACACAGAGCTAAGGCTCCGTGAGATTCTGACCCTCAAAAACAAACCAAGGGCTGGGGAGACAGCGCGGCAGCTGTGGAGTTCAACGTAGCTCACGGCCACCCCACCTCCAGCCGTAGAGCCTTGGCCCCTTTCTTCAAGCCTTGGTGGGTATCCAAGCATGTGGCACATCCACGTGCACAAATAAAAAATATGGCTTTAAAAAGATATTTGGGGAACAGTTGGACTATTTTAATAAGACTATACACTGGCCAGGTGGTGGTGGCACACACCTTTAATCCCAGCACTCGGGAGCAGAGGCAGGTGGATCACTGTGAGTTCAAGGCCAGCCTGGTCTACAAAGTGAGTCCAGGACAGCCAAGGCTACAGAGAAACCCTGCCTCGAAAAACAAAAACAAAAAACAAAAAACAACAAAAAAAAGACTATACACTGGAAGACATTCCAGAATTTATTTTATTATATAATGGTATTATTGTTACACAGGATAAAGTACTTATTCTTGGCAAATACATAAGTAATAATTGGACCTAATAAGTGGAAATGTCAGAAATGTGACTTTAATATGATTTAACAGATATTTTAGCCTTTGTATAGCAATTTGTCAACTTTTCACATCTGGCACGGGATAAAATATTAAAGTCACTGTTGTCGAGGTCACATACAGGTCCCTGGTAGGTGTCAACTTGCATTCTTCAACCTTCTCTACATGCATGGAATGAGGCTGGGTGTAGTAGCACATGCCTGTAATCCCAGCACTCCAGAGGCACAGGCATGCAGATCTCTATGAGTTCAAGGCCAGCCTGGTCTACAAATCAAGTTCCAAATGAGCCAGGGCTACATAGAAAGACTTTGTCTCAAGAAGAAAAAAAAAAAAGGCCAGGCAGTGGTGCACGATGCTTTTAATCCTAGCACTTGGGAGGCAGAGGCAGGGGGATCGCTGTGAGTTCAAGGCCAGCCTGGTCTACAAAGCGAGTCCAGGACAGCCAAGGTGATACAGGAAAACCCTGTCTCAAAAAAATAAACCAAAAAAGAAAAAAGAAAGGGGAAAAAAGGGGGCAGGATAAGGAGACTACTACCTGTATCTTTCTAGCTAGTAACAATTTTCGCTGAATTTTTTAATTTTTTCTAGAAGAAATTATCATGAGGCTTATACATATGCATTTCTCAGACACTAAAAAATAATCAAGAACTCAGAAATGGGGGATGTTAAAAAATGAATGCTAGGTAGAGTCTATAGGCCAACAAAGACATACTGTGTGATACGCTGTCATGCATTAATCCATAATTAACATCTTGGCAAACTGGCTGGCTTCTGTATTTCACAGTAATAACTTTACTGGCAACACAGTTTTTATGCAGTGAATGGGCTTTATTTAACAATGCAGTTCACACGGTCTTATCTTTGGCACTCATGCGCCATGTGCCTAGCATGTGCCGGGCCTTCATTTCAATGCTCAGCACTGTATATATATATTTAATGCTCACTGGCGTAACTTTTATTTTGGCTGGTTCTCTTTACTTCTGTAAAAATGAAAACAAATAAAAATCTGCTTATGTGTACATGAGTGCAGATGCACATGCTTCTGTGTGTGCTTCTGTGTACGTGAGTGCAGGTGCACATGCTTCTGTGTGTGCTTATGTGTACATGAGTGCAGGTGCACATGCTTCTGTGTGTGCTTATGTGTACGTGAGTGCAGGTGCACATGCTTCTGTGTGTGCGGGGGCCAGGTCCTCTTCTATCACTGTCCCCAAACCTGGAGCAGCATCTTAGCCCTGCAGATGCTTCTGTCTCCACTATCAGCAAAGCTGGGGTTACAGGTTTGCATAGGCTGCCCAGCTTGTTAAGGGGACTCAGTTAGGATCTGAGCTGTGGTCCTCAAGATTTCAGTACAAACCCTCAACTGCTGCGCCACCTCTCCAGGCCCTGTCCTCACATATTTTTACTCCTGACGCTGATTACATGGACAACAGAGTTATGTCCACTTGCCAAACGGCGTTTGATCATGCAGTACTTTTTTAAGATCTCATGCACAGTGTAATCTCCCTCCTCCCCTCGATTTTGAGGCTCTCTCCAGGGAGCCTGGAGCTCACCCTGCCTCGGCCCCCTCACTGGCATTACCAGCATGCAGCACCACACTCAGTTACATTTGTAAAGTCAGTTAGTAACTATGGCTATTTTTTTTTTTTTTTAAGTTTTTCACGTCCTGGGAAGATGTTAAATCTCAAACTGTTAAGCATTTTATCGATCTAATTTTCCTATAATTCTATCACTGGACACAAATGTCCATTGTTTTCCTAGTACGACAAAAGTCACTGCCCTCATTTTCCAGAAGAAACACTGATGCGTCAGGTGCAGTCTGTCAGCTACCCTCTCAGGGAAAGTGCATCTCTGTGGAACAACAGCTAACAGCAACCCAACCCCACAAATGCCTTTCCTTACGACAACAATCCCACCTCCAAACAGCAGTGGTGTTACCTTCATAGAATAGTGCTGTGACTGATACAGGGTGCTCAACCATTTTCTGATTGAATCTGAGGCCTCCTTCACAGGAGGGAATTTATATCTCGTACTTAAATCTCATCAAAAGCTTGTGGTGAGGAGGTCACAGATCTAGTGGGGACGCCACCACTGGACATTACATGCCCATCAAGTGACCTCCCACTCTGAATGTTCGTGCCCATGGTGCTGCTGTCAGCCTCGGCGGGAGAAGCGTCTTTCTGCAGCGTTTCACCAGGGACTCATCACTGGCAGAGCTGAGCATACGAGGCTATAGGAGTTCTGCGTGGAGCTTCTCTACGGCCACTCCAAGGCTCAGGGCGCATCACGGAGAGGAAGCAGCAAGAATGCTAAGAGGTGGGCTGGAGAGATGGCTCAGAAGTTAAGGGCACTGCCACTTCTCCCAAAGGTCCTGAGTTCAATTCCCAGCAACCACAGGGTGGCTCACAACCCTCTATAATGAGATCTGGTATGTTCTTCTGGCCTGCAGGCATACATGTAAGCAGAATACTGCATAAATAATAAATAAATATTAAAAAAAAAAAAAAAAGAACGCTAAGAGCTGAAGAACAGCAGAGTGCGCTCAGGAGCAGACACGCACGCACACTCTTGAACGCACTGCGACTGCTGCACAAACCCATGCAACCACGTCACACGCCACCATGGAAGGACCTACAGCAGTTCATGGTTGTCAGGGTAAGAAGAGACATCTCCTTCAGGGTAAGTTGCACAAAAACAGTAGGGAGTTTGAGGGAGGGTAATGTGGTGTGAATATAATGAAAATACACTATATACACACGTAAACATGTCATAATGAAACAATACTCATGTTAACGAATACATGTTAGTGAAAAACTTTAAAAACACCTCCACAGAGGCTGGAGAGAAGGCTCAGCCATTAATAGCACCTGAGTTCAACTCCCAGCAACATAGTGGCTCACAACCATCTATAGTGGGGCCCAATGCCCTCTTCTGGCGTGCAGGTCTACATGCAGACAGGGCATTAATAAACATGAAATACATAAATCTTAAAAAGCAAAACAAAAAAAAACCCTCCATAGGCAATATAAATGCTTTATATATGCCTTTCACTTTCTTATTTTTGTTTTTTCGAGACAGGATTTCCCTGTGTAGCCCAGGCTGGCCTCGATCTCACAGCGATCCTCCTGCCTCTGCCTCCTGAGTGTTGGGATTATAGGCTGTGCCACAGCATCCAGCCATGCCTTTCACCTTTTACTAGATTCTTAGAAGTTAAAGACTCCAAAGCTGCAGTCTAATAATAAGAGCAGCCTCATGACAAGCCGCCACGCTCTGTCAGCGACAGTAGGTACACAAGAACTAGTGTGCTTTACCTAGCTAGCTTTTGCTTGCTTTACCTAGCTTCGCTTTTGCTTGCTTTACCTAACTTCGCTTTTGGGTCACCAGTGCAAAAGTCATGGAAGAAGGGGAAAGGCTTTACTTATAATTCTGAAAAGTTACGGTCTCAAAACATCCCTGAAAGGGTCTGAGGGTACCCCTGGGATCCGCGAACCACCATGTGGAACTGCTTTCCTGGATTAGACCCTCTGTTCCACACAGGAGCGGCAACTCTCAAGCCCGTGTTCACGCTCAAAAATCCATTCTATTTTTGTTATTTCAGTTTGACATACTCTACCAATATAGGAAAAAGAAAAGAAATCAAGGGCACAATCTAATTTCATTTATTTATTTAGTTAGTTTTTTTGAGACAGGGTTTCTCTATGTAGTCTTGGCTGTCCTGGAACTCGAACTTATGTAGACCAGGCTAGCCTCGAACTCAAAGACCTCTTGCCTCTGCCCCCCCCCCAGTGCTGGGAGTAAGTCATGCTCCACCACGATCTTGCTCAATCTAATTGTTTTAACATTATATTTTGACCGCCTTTCCACAGAACCAGTAATTTCTAATGCACCAATTATCTTAGTTAAAGGTTGCCCATTATAGAAATGATACCAGCCCTCCACACATAAAAAAGCCTTTCAGGCACAAAGTACTTGAGTTTCACGTTTAATAACCAAGTAAGTCGCCCCCAGGCTCCCACTTCCAGAACACGGAAGGGGGCTTGGAAGTCACGGCGGAAGCGGCGACAGGCCCCCTCCCTTTCCCCTTCACCTGGGCAAACTCCTCTAAAACCACGTTTCTGTGGCGTTTTGTGCTGCAAAGGGAGGCGAACAGAAGTGTGAAGAAAAGGGCTACCCTCTGCACTGTTATAAAACACTACAATTCGATCTCCATTTCCTCCTAGGGAACGCAAGGGTCAACAGAGACCCAGCCTCTTTTTTTTTTCCTGCTTAAGATAAGTGAGACTAGAAACGTGCAGTGTTGCTGACAGTTTGCAGGAATTCAACAACCCGAGACAGGAAACCAGGACCACGGGCAAGAAACGAAGGGGAAAGCAGGTGGATCGATGACATTTACTCTTTTTCAGTAGGTGCTGGAAATCTCAAGAAAATAGTCCTTGGGCTAAACATGGCGTCCACAGCGGCAGGACATAATCACCAGAAAATAGATTCTGCCCCATCCCATTCTGTAAATCACGGCGCCATCCTTGCATGAATTTGGGGGCCCGAGGGAGGAGACTCCGTCAACTAGCTGCAGAGGCCCGGGATGTCCTCGCAGCTGGAGCGGGATTACATAACGGGGGGGGGGGGGGTGGAGGGGGGAACCGGCAGAGCAATCACTCGCTTCCCTCCTCCCCGCTCAAAACCAGGGCTCACGCCTCCGCGCGTGGGCGGGGTGGAGGGGGTGGGAGAGCGGCGGGAACCCCGGGTTCGACCGCTCCGCAGCTGCCGGCCCCGCTCGGCCCCCGCACCCCGAGCTCCATCCCCAGCCGCCCGCGCCGCCCACTCCTCCCGAGACGCTCGCGCCCGGCGTGCTCGTGGACGTCGGCGGTGCGCGGCCGTGGGGGCTTGGAGCGCGCGCGGCCCCCGCCCGAGGGGGGCGAGGGGAGCGGGGGGGGGGGGTGAGCGGGGGGATGGGTGGGCGGCGGGGCATCCCGGGGGCCTCGGGCCGGCGGTGGCCCGGGGCGCGCAGCTCCGTGGCCGGGGCGCACGCGCACGCGCACACACACACACACATACACACTCGCGCGCACACGCCGCGCCCCACGGCCGCCGCCGCCGCCACTCGGGGACCGCGCGGGCGCGCGCCCGGCCCCTCCCCCCTCCCAGCCCGCGAGCGCGAGCGCGCGTTTCCCCACCACCACCATCATCCCCTACCCACCCCCCCCACCCACCCACCCCTCAATCCCTGTTCTCATTGTCTCGCTTCGGAACGCCTCGCCCAGCGAAAAGATAACGGAACCCCCGGGAGAAGGGGGTGGGGAGCGCCGGGGCTCGCCCGCTCACTCACCTCCCGTGGTCGCCGCCGCCGGTAGTCTGACCCGAGGAAGGCGCCGTCGCCTTAAAGGGACCTTGCACCCGGCGCCGGGAGGAGTAGGGGGTGGGAGCAGGGGAGGGGACGGGGGTTCGGGGGAAGGGAAGGGGGGGGGAAGACGGAGACAGGGAACCGTTGAAAGCTCCTCTCCCCGAGGGTGAAAGGAAGCCTCCCTCGGGTTCGAGTGATTGGGGTGGATTTTTTCCCCCGAGGGGGGCGGGGAGGGGGGCCCCGAGGGAGGGGGTGGGGGGGGCAAGGAATGCGGCTCCGTGTACGGGAGCTGGCGCGGGGGAAGAGAGACTTCGACTCCCCCCTCCGACCCTCTCGCCCTGCGGAGGGATACCTCTCGTCACTTCCGCCCTCCCCTCTTTGCGCTCTTCCGACTGGCTGGGCGGCGTCGCTACGTCATCGATCAGCCTAACCCTTGTCCGGGCTTCTTTTCTAGTCAAGTTTGTCTGGGCCTGCAAATAAATAAATAAAAAAGATTTCATGGAGAAAAGAATAATTAGCCTCACAAACACCACCCAGATTTTGCTGAGAAAAATGGCATGCCCAAAGAAAATATCTCCCAGTTTACTTTCTTAAGACTTTTCCAGACCAATTTGGACTTTTCCCCACTTTCCACTCAAGGTTTATATTCCCAATTCAAGAGAACTCCATGCCACAAGCAAGATGGTGAGTCCCATTGGCACCAACAATTGTCGTTGCCACTAAGAGCAAGATCGCACTCCTCTTTAAGACACGCTGGTTGGGGTAGCCTTTTGTAATGGCGCCCTTGTCTAAATGAAACACTTTCTTGGTTTTGAGTTTTGTTCTTTGTTTATCGGTTTTGTTGTTGTTGTTGTTGTTGAAGCAGGGTCTTTCTACAGAGCCCTGGCTGTCCTGGAACACACCATGGAGACCAGGCCGACCTCGACCTGCCTCTGCTTCCCAGGTGCTAGACCTAAAGGGATTCATCTCCACACCTACCTAATGAAAGATTTTTAAAACCAGTTGTATCAATCTCCTCTGGATTCTGGGGAGAGACCCCTTGTGATTGATTAGCAAGGTTACTCTTCTGATGGGAAGTTCTTCAAAACCATTGTGAGAAGTCTCAAAAGCAGTCCCCAATCTCAGAAACCAGAGCTTCCACGGCCCTGTTAGATTGGTGCAAATAAGTTGATTAATCCACTCAAAACTATTTACCACTTTCCACACAGACAAAAACTGACTTCTGATGGCTAAGAAGTTTTGTACTTTATTGTGTCCTGAAAAGATAAAAATTTATTACTTTCCTTGGGTATTTGAGAATGATCTTTAAGCCATCCATTGATACTTGTTCCAAACTAAATTCTAAATAAAGGCTCTTGGTGCAGGGACGGGCAGGTGGAGATCCATATTTACACCTTTGAATGTATTTTTTCCCAAACTACCAATCAGTCACTTTCTGCCAATGAAAGATAGCTCAACAAATCGTGCCATGTTTTGTTGACCACAAAAACCATTATCACATCATGCTGGAGACGGACCGTGTGCCGTTGATGTACCATTATTTCATTCCATATTTATTGCCTATGCTTCATGTTCCAAACACTGTTCTTGGAGCTAGGAATACAGTAACCAAGTCCCTGGTGCTGGGGAGATGCCTCGTTGGATAAGAGCTGTCCTAGCTCTTACAGACCAGAGTTCAGTGCCCAGGATCCTATCCTCCTGCTCCGGTGGATCCAGTGCCCTCCTCCGGCTGGATGGGTGTCTACACTCAAATGCATGCACCCCCACACCTCCCTCCCACATATATATAATTAAAAATAAAATCATAAAAGATAAAGTTTTCACTTAAAACATAAAAACAGAGAAAAACAAAACCCCTAAATATGTGAAACTTACACTCTACCACGGAAGAGACAGGAAATATACACATAATAAAACAGGCGTGGTGACGCACACCTGTAATCCCAGCACTTAGGAGGCAGAGGCAGGCAGATCTCTGTGAGTTCGAGGCCAGCCTGGTCTACAAAGTGAGTTCCAGGACAGCCAAAGCTACACAAAAAAACCCTGTCTCGAAAAACAAACAAACTAATATGACTTTCTTGTCTCTCGTGACTCAGGAAGATGACTGGCTGAGCTCACTGGTTCTCGCGTTTCTAATTGGTCAGTGCTGACATTATCTCAGAAGCTTCCACGTGTTTGGAAGCTATGGGGCTGGACCACAGCTGGGCTATTTGGTCAGAATGTTTGCAAGTCGTCTCCCTGTGTGACCTTTGCTTCCTCTATCAGGATGACTAAATTCTGAGATGACCAGGTAGAGATGGGTAGCTTTTGTGACCAGGACATTTATCTGCCTCCTAGAAATACAAAGCATCAACTGTTACGCATAAGCAAATATGTAGTCTGGTGAGTGCTTTGGCAGTGGGTAGGGCTCTGGGCTGGATGTCTTGTGCAGGGAATGGTAGGGAAGTGACGTCTTTATGTGGAGTTGTTGGAGGGAAAGTAACACATGGACAAACTCTGAAAAGAATGAAGCAAACTGCAGGCTTAGTCCTGACTAAGCAAAACCAGTGGAGGGTTTCAACCCCTTATGTGAAGTCACCTGTTGCTTTTAAAGATCCCTGTGGCTGTTTGTTGGGAGTGGGTGCGTACCTGGTAGGCGCACAGGCAGCCGGGAGACCAGTTAGGATACCACCGCATTCGTCTTGGTGAGAGATGACTGTGGCTTGGACCAGGCTGGCAGCAGTGACATTACCTCTGCAGCCCAGTGAGTTCTGCAGGGTTTTTGTTGTTGCTGCTGTTTTGGTTTGCTTTTACTTTCCCATAAAAAAAACCCTGTTTTTCTGTCATTTAGTCTGTGTGCTGGGAGACACTTTTGACTCATGACAGCAAACAAAATTGTGTGAGTGATGGTGCTATGACTTCCATAAAGAAAAAGAAAAAAATGGAAGAGCACTGTGCTGAGTGTAAAAAACAGGAGCTTTCCTAAATCTGGAGGCGGCTTTGGAGAGGTGGGTGGGCAGAGGGAAAAGGCCGGCGAGCACAGGGTGGAGTAGGGCACCATCGTACTCAGAACTAATGAGCGTTTCAGTGATGGATGGATGGTGGGCGAAGGAATTTTGTAAGGAGAGTAAGCTGCAAATTACCACTTCAGGGCACTAGAACAGCATCTCTAAGGGATACAAGCGCTCAGATCGCCCTGGGCATAGAGTGCCTTTGAGGCCAGGCTTGGGCAACAACCCTACAGTCCACGTAGTCCCTGTGGACTGTGGACAGTGGAGGGGGAACGTCATCCTCACTTAACGCGTGTGTTTCTAGACTGCAGAAGGCTGATGGCTTGGGTTCTCTCTTTTGAACCATCTTGATAATGATGAGAAATAAAAACAAGAAAACAACTTGGAGCAAGACCTCAGAAATCAAGTTACATGTGCCTCAGAAGCGTGCTGGCCAGGGGTCTAGACAACAGTGTAGCTGGATTTATTGAAGAAACCAGACCCTAGTAGTAATACCCCTTAAAAAAAAAGAAAGAAAGCCGGGCGTGGTGACGCACGCCTTTAATTCCAGCACTCGGGAGGCAGAGGCGGGTGAATCGCTGTGAGTTTGAGGCCAGCCTGGTCTACAAAGTGAGTCCAGGACAGCCAAGGCTACACAGAGAGACCCTGTCTCGAAAAAAAAAAAAAAGAAAGAAAGAAAGAAAAAGTCTACAGTCTTCAGTAGCCAAGTGAGAAACATTGAATCCTTCCCATCTGGGTTTCTAGGAAAGAGAGTGAAAGGTTAATGGTAGTCCCCAGTGGAGCTTTTCACAATTAGGCAGCAAGAGGGAGTTTCCTGTCCATTTATGGAAACACTTATTTGCTTCCCTGCCTTACGGTTTCTGCTACAGGTTGAATATTGAGGCCACCTGTCGCTTGGAAAGTGTCAAATGCTTCCAACAAGTCTTCAAAGGCAGAGGTGGGCTCTGTGGTGTCTGACTAATACGCACTGGTCGCTAAGGTTCAGTGTGAGGTGGCCTGTATGAGTTGCTGTGGGCAGTGTGGTTGGGAGTGCGCGGATGAGACTGTCAGGTCAGTCCAAGCAGAAGGTAGCTTTGAAAGAAAAAAAAAAAGAAGAAGAAGGTAGCTTTGAGGGACAATGGCACCTCTATTTAAACAAACAAACAAACAAACAAACAAACAAGAAAAAGACAGACACCTGACCCTCCCTAATGCCCTCAGGGCAGTAGAATCTGCAAAGTAAAGAGACTTCATTTGGGGAAATGAAAGCAGGAAAAACAAAAACAACAAAACTTTTCACCATCTGAGCAGCTCTCAACTTGAAAAGATTGACAGCGTACTGCATTGTAAGGTGGGGAGTCAGCACACAAAAGCAGACTGGAGGGATGGGGGGGTGTGGAGGGGGGGAGGGGAGGGAAGCCCGACCTCCTGGGAAATCATTAGGAAGTAAAAGGCTAGAGGAGATTGTTCTAAGCGGGTCACGGAGTAAGGAGCTTAGAAGCTGTGGCTGGCTTTCACTTGCAAATATTATTTGCCACCACCTGACATTCAAGGGGCTCAGGAGGTGAGGAAAAGCCCAAGAACCTTGCAGACTGGGTTCTGAAAGAAAGGGAAATACCTCACTAGATTTTAGCAAGGAACAATTAAAGGTCTCTAGTCTCAAAATATATTTGGGAAAAAAACATTCCATAAGAGCACTTCTATCACTCATCGAGATTTCACTTGGAATTACTGCCTGATCTCATAGGCGCCAATGACCTAGGGTAGCTGCATCTTAACATCAATTAAGAGTTACCCACGAGCAAAACCCATGCTGTTGCTATGGCGCTGGCCAGGTGTGATTATCTAGTAATTCAATTAATGTTGCACAGCTTCATGGAAATATAAATTGGATTATTTTATAGATACTTGGCATCTAACTTGCTCAAATTTATAATGGGCTACTGAACAACATGTAATCATTTTCCTCTTTTTTCTAGGTTACATTCTTCTTAAATTTAGCAGTATTTGCATTTTGTTATAGGCATGAGTTATTTCTAGAAAGCAACCAAGAAAAGCAAATAATCTACCAACTCATTCTATTGAAGGGCTTTGAAGATTAATCATTGTAGATGAGAGAGAATCCTTCAGAATCAAGATGCAGAGGTTTGTAGTGTACACAGAGGTCAGCCTTCTTCTCAATATGTTTCTCTCTTGTCTGTGTCTGTGTGTGTGTGTGTGTGTCTTGTCTCTGTGTGTGTGTGTTTGTGTGTCTGCATGTGTGCCTTGCCTCTCTGTCTCTGAGTTTCGGTCACACTATGCATCTAAGCTCTCTTCAGACTTGCTATGAAGACAAAGCTAGCCTTGATATTGGAGTGGTCCTTCTGCCTCAGCCTCTGGAGTGCTGGGCTTACCAGTCCATATCACACCACAATGTTCCACCAGTCTCTTGTTATTGAGGATGTACAGTAAAAGTACAAAAGAAAATGAAGCCATTGCTCATGATAGTAAAAGAATACATTTTGAAGCCGGGTGTGGTGGCGCACGCCTTTAATCCCAGCACTCAGGAGGCAG
This sequence comes from Acomys minous, assembly GCF_964271855.1. Classification (NCBI taxonomy): domain Eukaryota; kingdom Metazoa; phylum Chordata; class Mammalia; order Rodentia; family Muridae; genus Acomys; species Acomys minous. The sequence goes on along the minus strand of NC_140499.1, from coordinate 65,291,080 downwards.
AGGCAGACGGATCGCTGTGAGTTCAAGGCCAGCCTGGTCTACAAAGTGAGTACAGGACAGCCAAGGCTACAGAGAGAGACCCTGTCTCGAAAAACCAAAAAAATAAAATAAAATAAAAATAAAAAAAGAGGGGGCTGGAGAGATGGCTCAGAGGTTAAGAACACTGTCTGTTCTTCCAAAGGTCCTGAGTTTGATTCCCAGCAACCACATGGTGGTTCACAACCATCTGTAATGAGATCTGGTATTCTCTTCTGGCCTGCAGGCACACATGGGGACAGAGTACTGTATAAATAATAAATAAATAAATAAATAAATAAATAAATAAAATCTTTAAAAATAAAAAATAAAAAAAATAAAAAAAGAATGCATTTTGAATATCTTTTATGTTCCCTGAAACACAAAGGTAATAAACATCTGTCAGCCAAGATTTTTGAATATTAAAAAAAGAAAAGAAAAGGATCTCAATATTCATGATAATCCTCCTGCTTCAGTGCCCTGTCTGGGAATACACCAACACACATGGGAGAACACCAACACACATGGAAGGACACCAACACACATGGAGTACACCAACACACATGGAGTACACCAACACACATGGAGTACACCAACACACATGGAGTACACCAACACACATGGAGTACACCAACACACATGGAAGGACACCAACACACATGGAAGGACACCAACACACATGGAGTACACCAACACACATGGAGTACACCAACACACATGGAGTACACCAACACACATGGAAGGACACCAACACACATGGAAGGACACCAACACACATGGAGTACACCAACACACATGGGAGAACACCAACACACATGGGAGAACACCAACACACATGGAGTACACCAACACACATGGAGTACACCAACACACATGGAGAATACCAACACACATGGGAGAACACCAACACACATGGGAGAACACCAACACACATGGGAGAACACCAACACACATGGAAGGACACCAACACACATGGAGTACACCAACACACATGGAGTACACCAACACACATGGGAGAACACCAACACACATGGAGGACACCAACACACATGGGAGGACACCAGCACACATGGGAGGACACCAACACACATGGAGTACACCAACACACATGGAAGGACACCAACACACATGGAGAACACCAACACACATGGCTTGAAATGCGTTTACAGAAGGAAATCACTTTGCTCTCCTCTGTGCAGGAAGTCATTCTCCTTGCTGAGTTTGTATATTCGCAGTTAGGCGGTGACTCCAGCTTGAATACAACCGCTTTCCCACCTGACTGCCTGGCAGCTCAGGTCTCTTCTTCCAGTAGAAGACCCTATTTCTAGCCAAGAAAACCTTTAAAAAACCTTTTCTGTAGTCAGCATGGTGGCGCACGCCTTTAATCCCAGCACTCGGGAGGCAGAGGCAGGTGAATCTCTGTGAGTTCGAGGCCAGCCTGGTCTGTAGAGCGAGTCTAGAACAGCCAAGGCTACACAGAGAAACCCTGTCTCGAAAAACAAAATAACTTTTTCTGCATCTGAGCCCCTTGAACATCATTTTTAAAAAATATTTATCTATTATGTATACAGTGCTCTGCCTGTATATATACCTGCACACCAGAAGAGGGCACCAGATCTCATTACAGATGGCTGTGAGCCACCATGTGGTTGCTGGGAATTGAACTCAGGACCTCTGGAAGAGCAGTCAGTGCTCTTAACCTCTGAGCCATCTCTCCAGCCACCTACCACTTGCTACCTCAAACATCTTGATGAAAAGGATAGACCATCTTTCCCAGAAAAATGCACACTTGAACAGCCTGAAGATTTTGCTGAACTTTCAGACTCAATTGTGAGTCTGCTGACCCCGAGGTTCTTTGGATAAGATTCTTTTCTTGATAATCATATGGCACATGTAGGCAAAGAACTGAAGGCTGTTCTGATCACGAGTGGCTTCTCATGATTACCCCATCGCTCACGTAGGATGTCGCTTAATATCTGGGATGTTGAGGAGCCTCTAGGTCCCAACAGTTGACCAGGAAGCCCAGCAGCTTCAGTGACTTGAACTGATTGTCTTTGGCGTGCAGGAAAGCCGCTCAGCTTCCACACCCCTGCAGGTTTGGAAGCTCTTCTGGAAGGCCTGGTCGTAGTGCAGTACCCGAGCCACGACTCAAGTGGTTGAGTATTTGTGCAGACTGCTCTGCATCCCCGAGAACCTGCTCCTGTTGGTATACATTGTCACCCTGATGGATGCAAGCGTCACCTAAGAGGAGGGAGTCTCAGCTGAAAGACGGCCTAGATCGGACGGGCTATGGCCATGTCTGTGGGATTATTGATTGATATGGAGGGTTCAGTATAAGAAAGATGAGCACAGCACAACGCCTTTAATCCCAGCACTTGGGAGGCAGAGGCAGGAGGATCGCTGTGAGTTTGAGGCCAGCCTGGTCTACAGAGTGAGTCCAGGACAGCCAAGGCTACACAGAGAAACCCTATCTCGAAAAACCAAACTAAACAAAAAACAAAACAAACAAAAAATAAAAACAGAGAAAGAAAGGTGAGCACTGGAGAAGAAAGGAGCAAGCCAGTAAGCAGCTGTCCTCCTGGGTCTCTGATTCTGGTCTCGCTTTCAGGTTCCTGCCTTGAGTTCCTGCCCGCCCTGACTTCTCTCAGTGACTGATTGTTATCTGGAATTGTAACCTGAAATTAACCCTTTCTTCTCAATTTGCTTTTGGTCGTGATGTTTATCACAGCAACAGAAAGCAAATTTGAGCACCTCTCTTGCAGCTGAAATAAGACTTCAAGAATCAGTTACGCTCAGAGCATTTGAGAGTTAATTTCAAAAACCACCAGCCTGGTGGTACACACCTGTAACCCCAATATTGGTTCCAGAAGCCAAGGCAGTAGGATCACAGGTTCAAGGCCAGCCTGAGCTACATACATAATTCTAGGCCATTCTGGGTATAGCAAGATCCTGTCTCAATGAACAAACAAATGTGATAGGCCCCCATCGGTAAGAAAGTACACCCCTGTCCCCAGCACTTAGGAGGCAGAAGTGGGCGGATCGCTGTGAGTTCGAGGCCAGCCAGGTCTACAAAGTGAGTCCAGGATAGCTAAGGCTAACACAGAGAGACCCTGTCTCGAAAAACCAAAAAAAAAAAAAAGAAAAAAAGAAGAAAGAAAGAAAGTACACCCCTGTCTTAGTTTCCATTCCACTGCTGTGAAGAGACACCATGCATGACCAAGGCAACTCTTATAAAAGAAAGCATTTGGGGCTGGAGAGGTGGCTCAGAGGTTAAGAGCACTGGCTGCTCTTCCAGAGGTTCTGAGTTCGATTCCCAGCAACCATGTGGTAGCTCACAGCCATCTATAATGTGATCTGGTGCCCTCTTCTGTCATGAAGAAATACATGTGAACAGAGTACAAACAAATAAATATTAAAAAAAAAAAAAAAAAGATAGGGTCCTGCTACGTAGCACAACTTGAGATCCTACTGTTTTGGCCTCCTAAAGCGTTGGTGCTGCAGGTTGAGTACCCTTTGGCCCTGCTAAGGCACATACCTGCACAGCACTCTGAACATTTTACCTAGAGAGTCCTGAGAGCAGTTTCCCTCCGGCTGTCTGTTTGCAGGCAATTTATCCCCTTTCACCTGGTAGGCCAGGAGACTGCTGGAGTAGGCCTGGTATGCGTCAAATGTCACTTAACAAGGTAAGACTATAAGGTTCTGAACGCTCTCACAGATGCCAAACTGTGTTTTAGGGAGTTGGCATTTAGGAGCAAAACTCATGCTTAGTGCTCAGTGAGTGCGTGAGAGCAAAGTGAAAGGACCAGGTAGAGACGAAGGCTCCTACCCGCATCCGTCTGTGTCAGCCTGAGGCAGGTGAGTCAGACTTCTGATGCCAAACCCTGCCTGGACCACCGGTTATCACGTCAACTTATCCAGGCCACCTTTCAGAGGAGACAGTTATAAGGCAAATTCATTGTCTTAAAGCATGTACAGTGTGAGTGCAGACAAGAACTGATGGGGCTGGAGAGATGGCTCAGTGGTTAAGAGCACTGGCTGGGGGCTGGAGAGATGGCTCAGTGGTTAAGAGCACTGCCTGCTCTTCCAAAGGACCAGGGTTCAATTCCCAGCACCCACATGGTGGCTCACAACCATCTATAATGAGATCTGGTGCCCTCTTCTGGCCTGCAGGTGTACATGCAGGCAGAGCACTGTGTACATAATAATAAATAAATCAATCTTGAAGGAAAAAAAAAGAATTTACTAAATTTTAACTATGAAAATAACTAAGGCTGGGTGGTGGTGGCGCACGCCTTTAATCCCAGCACGCGGGAGATAAAGGCAGGTGGATCTCTGTGAGATCAAGGCCAGCCTGGTCTGCAGAGTGAGTTCCAGGACAGTCAAGGCTACACAGAGAAACCCTGTCTCAGAAAACAAACAAACAAAAACAAACAGAAAGAGAATTCAGTCCCAAATCACAGGCCTGCTTAGCACAACCCTAAGCTCCTTTAGCTGAGTGGGGACAGAAGCAAATTCAAGCACCTCAAACTTCCATGTTCCCCAACAGGTGGGTGAAATTGTAGAAAAGTGTCAGCAACAGTGGAACAGGAGGAGCCAGAGACAGGTCACGCTACACGCAGAAAATTGAGACGTTCATTTCGGAGACCTCTCTACCGCGGCGAAGCCAGGGCTGTGCCACAGAAAAGAACTTCAGGGTAAGCCAGTTCAGAGCAGAGTAAGAGGCTTAAATTATTAATTTTTATGTTTTATTTTTTTGAGACAGGGTTTCTCTGTGTAGCCTTGGCTGTCCTGGACTCGCTTTGTAAATCAGGCTGGCCTCGAACTCACAGCGATCTGCCTGCCTCTGCCTCCCGAGTGCTGGGATTAAAGGCGTGCGCCACCACTGCCCGGCTTAATTTTTTAAAAAATTCTTATTCTGAGTGTGTGTGCACATGCCTTTGCACACATGTGGGGGCCAGAGGGCAACACTATGAGGCGGGTTCCAGGGTACAGCTTAGGTCACAGGTTTGCTTGGAAAACACATTGTCACTACCCCAGACACGGACTTTATTAAGAGGAGACTTCAGGATAGATTTGAGTATAGAAAAGAGATCAGAAAAAGGCTAGTTCACACCCAAGCATGCTGTGGGCTTCTCAAGAAAGAGTGCTGCTCAGGCATACGTATAAATCAGGTGGCCTCTCAATAGGTTGCTAAGAAACCTTTTTAAAAATTTATTTATTTATTGTAATGAGGTCTATCGTGTAGTCCTGAGGTGTGTTAGATAGGATTGCAGTCTAATAAATTAAAACCATAGATCATGGGCTGGAGAGATGGCTCAGCAAGTTAAGAACACATACCTGCCGCGCCTCCTTCGACCGGCAAGAGCAAGAAAAACGCGACCACCGGTTCTTCTCCTAAGCAGCTTTATTCAGGCCTTCTTTCTCGGAAAATCCCCCAAGCCACTCCCCTCACGCTCATTTATACCCCAAACAACCAATCACACTAAGCTACGTCTCACGTGCTGATAGGCTCGTGAGCAGCGGGCCTTTTTCAAATAAGGGGTTGTTTGTTTAAATCGAGGCGGCTCCGGCTGCATGCCAGGCGCCATGTGGAGGCGGGGGTCCACAAAGGGCTCTGTGGCTCCCCAAACATACCGCTCTTTCAGAAGATCAGAGTTCAGTTCCCAGATCCTATACAAGGAGCCGCATAACCATCTGTGACTCCAGGTCCAGGGGATCCACTGAGTCTCAACTCTAAGGCCACTGGTGCTCATGAGCACACCCCTCACACATTTACATATATATATATATATATATATATATATATATGGTTTCTCTCTATAGTCCAGGCTGGCTTCGAACTCATACAGATCCCTCTGCCTCTGCCTCCCAAGTGTTAGGATTAAAGGCTTAAAAATTCTGTCTCAAGCCGGGCGTGGTGGCACACGCCTTTAATCCCAGCACTCAGGAAGCAGAGGCAGGTGGATCTCTGTGAGTTTGAGGCCAGCCTGGTCTACAAAGAGAGTTCCAGGACAGCCAGGGCTGTTACACTGAGAAATCCTGCCTCAACCCCTGCCCCCCCCCAAAAAAAATTATGTCTTGGAGCTGGGCGTTGTGGCAGGTGCCTTTAATCCAGCCCTCAGGTAGGCAGAGGCTCCAGGACAGCCTGGTGTACAGAGAGAGTCCAGGACAAGCAAGGCTACACTGAAAACCCTGTCTCAAACAAACAAACAAGCAAAAATAGGAGTAGAGGAGCTAGAGAGATAGTTTAGTGGTTAAAAGCACTAATTGCTCTCCTACAGGGCGCAGGTTCAATTCCCAGCACCCACATGACTGCTAACCCTCTTCTAACCTTTGTGGGCACCAGGCGTGCACGCATGCGTGCGTGCGTGTAGGCAAAACATACACATAAAATAAAATACATAAAAAAAAGAGAGGGTAGAGATATAGGTTAGTTAATAGAGTACTTACTTAGCATGCAGACCCAGCATCCATAAACAAGGCATGGTGGCTCACACCTGCAATCCCAGTACCCAGGAGGCAGAAGCAAGGAGTTCAAGGTCATCCTTGGCTCCATAGCGAATTTGAGACTAACCTGCGCTACTTGAGACCTTGTCTCATAAAAACCCAAAATCACACTAAATAATAACAATAATAATAAATAATAAAAAAAAAACCCCAATTAAAATAGATTCACAGGGTATTTGAGTCCACGATAGCCCAGCAGCCCAGGCTTCTCTGAGAGTCCAGGGGTGAAGGCGGGAGAAGCGTGTGATCTGAGCTCATTTGAAATGTGTCCATTGTCCAAGAGACAGGACAGAAGGAGAAGCTATAGAAAGTGAGGAGCCTGGCAGAAGTGCCTTCCTATTTCAATTTATAGCCTTCCTAACTGAAATAATAGCTCTAAGGAAAGAAATTATTCGCAAAATATTCAGAGCAAACGTTGAGATGCAAAGATGATAAGAAAGATAATTAAGTCTGCACTATTCTTAAAATGAAACCCTGTCTAAGCAGAGGAATAAATTAGATGCCTTTTCAAACCTTTCAAATCTAAGCATCCTAAAAATATTAAGTGCACTGTGTAGCGTGGTGGTTTTCAGACTTTTTTTTTTAAAGCAGCAGTGCACAGTCAGACACACATCCTAGGGCTGGGGGGGGGGGACACAGTTCGGGCGTGGGACACTTGTCTGGCATGTGTAAGGACCTTGGTTCAAGGTCAGCGCTGCAAAAAAAAAATTATTATTGTTGTTCTTGTATTCTGCATCTTGATTGCATACGCACAACGTTCACTCCATATTTTCATGATTTCTCCATTCAGGTTTCATGAGAAAGCACAGATCCCGAATATGAAATCTTTCTTTTATCGCCGTCCTCCTCCTCCTCTCTTCCTAACACTCCTTTTCAAGCTGATTTTGCCAGCCGTTTTGACAAACGCAGGTCCAGTGGAGTTTCTTAATCATTAAATATCTCTGCAGGTGTACCCACCCACAATATGGAGACAATTTAGCAGTGCCTGAAAGGGCAGCGTGTAGATGTGTCATTTGTATTAAGCATGCAAGAATCCCTTCTCTGGAGACGTGGCTTTCTCGACCACTGAAAACTGAGGACTTGGAGGCAGAGCTTGACAGACGCAAGACCTGCGAGTCTCGAGACGACCATTTGTCTAGCGGAATCTACCCTCCGTCAATATTCTTTAACGCGTCTTAAGTGTTCAGCGCCAACGTGAAGACTTAATAATTAACCAACAACCACTACTCTGGCTCTTCACAGAGTAGAGAGAGAGCACTGTTTTTTTCCCAGACCCTGGCTCTCCAGGGTTACCCCCGACCTTCCCCCCCGGGGGCCCCCAGACCGGCTCCAGCCTCAGGTAACTTTTCCCTCCAGTTTGGTGGAAGGTTACATTGGAAGAAAATAGTCCCTACCGTCTAGAAAGTTTTCAGGGAAAAAGAGGGCGTCAGCCGTGCCTGCGGTGCGTGTGCCCCGCCGCTGCTGCTGCTCCGCGGACCCTGCACCCCGGAGCCCCCCGGCGCCCCCCGGCGCCGGGCAGCGACGCAGCGGGAACCTCCCGCAGCTGGAGCCCGCTGCGCTTGGCCACCACAAGTCTTTCCTTACTGATCAATTCCACTTCATGCACTCGGAGCCTTAGACTGTGCGGACAGAACCACAGTTTGGAGTGCAGAAAACGAGGTGATTTGGACAAAAACAATAGTTAGAATATAGATTTTTTCCCCCCTTCTTTCCCTCCTCACCCCCCCCCCAAAAAAAAACCTAATTTGCACGCAAATTTCGTCGTGACAGGCCCTCAGACCCTGGCAGGCCTTGTGGTCTGCACCAGCATAAGATTTTAGTGTGGCGGTAATTTTCCCAAATGGAGCCACACTCTCCAAAAAAATATCAACCGGGAGGGGGCGTGGCGGATGATGGCTTTGTATTTTGGTTCACTTCTTGCCACGCCCCCAAGCCCCTACCCCACCCCAGACAGAGTTTCTCTGTGTAGACTTGGCTGTCCTGGAATTACTTTGTAGATCAGGCTGACCTCGAACTCACAGCGATCCTCCTGCCCTTGCTGGGATTACAGGGTTTCATTTCTTTCTAATATGTGCCCTTTGTTTCAAACTGTAAGGCCCTACACCTAGCTCAACTCCGTGTAACCCAGATCAATTTTTAAAAATTTACTGATAAGCAATTTACATAACTTCGATTCATATTTAGGCGGTGTGGTTCTTGCCGTGTTAGTGTAGCAGAAAACGGCCTCATTCTGCCTCTTGACGATGTCAACAACAGACAGTCAGGATGTTGTTGGGTACCCCAGATCGCACACCTGACATACTTATCCACAGCATTAAAACAACATTAGGAGCAGCTGGCTGTGGTGGCGCACGCCTGTAGTCCCAGCACTCGGGAGGCAGAGGCAGGAGGGTTGCTGTGAGTTTGAGGCCAGCCTGGTCTACAAAGCAAGTCCAGGACAGCCAAGGCTACACAGAGAAATCCTGTCTCAAAAAAAAACAAAACCAAAAAAATATTTTTTTGGTTTGAATCTCTAGTGAGATGGAGTTCATCTCACTGCAGTGCTGTGCAATTAAAGAAGCCTGGGGGGGGGGGGGGAAGAAGCCTAGGAAATAGTACATATTTATTGATTGATTGATTTATATGTTGATTTATTTAAATGGATGTCTCCCAAAATGCTTTGCGTATGTAAAATAACAAATACCGGTTCAGAAGGGTGAAGGCTTCGTACTGCAGACTGTACACGTGAGAGGGGACTGAGGATGGGGACCTGCTCGCGCAGTAGCCATGTCACTGAAGAGTCCTGGTGTGGTCCTTCACCAGACGTCGGCCCTCTTGACCTTGTGATGTAGCCACTTAAACACGTTAGGGGGAGGGAGTGTGTCTAATCTGCAAGTAGGACCTCCCCTCCTGCCAGCATGGAGCCAGAGAAGTCGGTCTAAACACGGAAAGGCTAAGCTCATTTGATGAAGATCAAGGGTAAAAGAATTTCTACAAGTTATTCAAGCTATTGATGTCAAAAGCGATTAGGGCCCCGGCTTCCAGGCCATCGTGTAATGGAAAGTATTTTCCGGGAGGCCTGAAGTCATGTGACTTGCTGGGGGACTTAAGTCTGGATTTCTCTGCCTTGAACTGTATAGAGTTTCTGGGGTGTGTGGGGAATGACCGGAGCCCAGCTTGCTGCGGAGCTGTTTATTTTCGGGCTGTCAGCTAAACTGCGGAAACTTGTTGAAGAGATTTACTGCGCTGTTTGCTTAGATTAAGACTTCAGCGAGTTAATTAAAACAGGTTCCGAGAGATAGAATGTGCCAGACCCCTACTGGCTCCTAAGATTGTGCTTTCTTACTGATATGAGGTAACAGCTGAGCTCAGCACGTGGGACCTGCCGGGGAGTAATTCAAGAGCCGCCGCTAAGTTCAAAGGCGTGCAGGTGTTCAGAATCAAGCCGGCCCTGAAACCCCGGTCCAGGGAACTGGACTGTTGGCTTCTGCTCAAGCAGCCTCCGCTCAGACTGACAAGAGGCTGCTGCGCCATTTGCCAACAAAGGAGTCACAGCTTCAGAAGATTAACTCAAGGCCTCCCGTGTGCTAGGCCTCGCTCTATCACTGGCCCATAGCCACACCCCTTGTTTTGTTTTTTTCTTTCTCTCCCCCCCCCTTTGTTTTTTTTTTTTTGAGACAGGGTTTCTCTGTGTAACCTTGGCTGTTCTGGACTTACTTTGTCCAGGTTGGCCTCGAACTCACAGAGATGCGCCTGCCTCTGCTTCCCTAGTGCTGGGATTAAAATTGTGCGCCACCACCTGGCAAATATTAAAGCACTCTTAACCTTCTCCCGAAATGGGGGCAGTGGGCGGGGAGGGAGGGGGGCCTCAATATTCAGGTCTGGCTAGTTTTGAAGTCACATTCCTTCTCATGAAAACACCAACCTCAGGGCTGGGCGTGGTGGCGCACGCCTTTAATCCCAGCACTCTTGGGAGGCAGAGGCAGGTGGATCGCTGTGAGTTCGAGGCCAGCCTGGTCTACAGAGTGAGTCCAGGACAGCCAAAGCTACACAGGGAGACCTTGTCTCAAAAAACCAAAAATCAAAGCAAACAAACAAAAACCCCCAGAAAAACAGAGAGACACAGAGAGACAGATCTTTGTGATAGAGATTCATTCATTTATTTACTTCTTTCTTTCTTTCTTTCTTTCTTTCTTTCTTTCTTTCTTTCTTTCTTTCTTTCTTTCTTTCTTTCTTTCTTTCTTTCTTTCTTTCCTTCTTTCTTTCTTCCTCCAGACAGGGTTTCTTTGTGTAGCCTTGACTGTCCTGGACTTGCTTTGTACAGGCTGACCTCGAACTCACAGCGATCTGCCTGCCTCTGTGTGTCCTGAGTGTGGGATTAAAGGTGTGCACCACCACGCCCAGCTAAACTGTTTGTTTTTTTACACAGAGTGTCATATGTGATTCTTTTTGTTTGTTTGTTTGGTTGGTTGGTTGGTTACGATTTATTATTTTACAACATTCTACCTGCATGTGAGCCAGCCTGCCAGAAGAGGGCGCCAGATCTCTTTCTAGATGGCTGTGAGCCAGCATGTGGTTGCTGGGAATTGAACTCAGGACCTTTGCAAGAATAGCCGGTGCTCTTAACCTCTCAGCCACCCCTCCAGCCCAATATATAATTCTTATTGGCCTGGAACCCACTATGTAGCACAGTTTGGGTTTGAACTTGTGGTGCTGCTCCTGCCTCTGCTTGCCATGAACTGGGGTTACAGGCATGTATCACCACATGTAGTCATAAAGTCATTTCAGTCCACTGTAGTGAAAGCTGTGATGAGCAAACCATAAAGTACAAAGGGTGTACACAGATTGGGCCTCATACCTTTGTGTCTTCCCTTAAATCCCATATACTTCTGGGGTTTGTTTTGTTTTTTTTTTTTTCCAAATCTTTCCTGCCAGTTCTTATCCAAAGCAGATCATCCCTCTTTTTCACAGCAGCCTCTGTCTGTGCCTCTGCCAGCCAGAGGTCTATTAAAAACGTGTGTCAGGGAGCTGAAGAGACGGCTCAGCAGTTAAGGGCACTGGCTGCTCTTCCCGAGGACCCAAGTTCAGTTCCCGGCACCCACGTGGCAGCTCACAGCTGGGTATAGCTCCAGTTTCAGGGAATCCTATGTCCTCTAGCTCCCGTGGGTACCAGGTGTGCACAGATATAGATGTGGATAAAACACACAGTTGGCATATAAGCTGCTTGCCTCCTAGGTTGCTTAGCAACCTCTGACATCATGCCCTGTCTGACACTAAGTGTGTGCCAGGGGTCCAGGATGAAAGGGCAAACTCACCTGCATTGCTCTCTTACTTTGTCTCTCTTTCCCTTGCACTTTCTCTAAGGGTGCCTCTCTCTCTCTCTCTCTCTCTCTCTCTCTCTCTCTTTCTCTTTCTCTCTCTCTCTCTCTCTCTCTCTTTTTCTCTCTCTCTCTTTTTCTCTCTCTGTCTCTGTCTCTGTCTCTGTCTCTCTCTCTCTCTCTCTCTCTCTCTCTGTCTCTCTCTCTCCTGTGTGTGTGTGTGTGTGTCTGTCTGTCTGTCTGTCTCTCCCTACCCTCATGGCTCACTCAGGTCCTAACTCTTCCTCATTCCCTTCTTCCCAAATCTCTCCATATTCATATCTGTGTCCTGCCGCCTCATCTTCAAATCATAACACACACACACACACACACACACACACACACACACACAAAGTATGCCTGGCCGTTAGTCCCAGCACTCAGGAGGCAGAGGCAGGCGGAACTCGGTGAGTCTGAAGCCAGGTCTACAGGGCAAGTTCCAGGACAGCGAGGGCTATACAGTGAGACTCTGCCTCAAAACAAACATAGAAACAAAAAACAAACAAAAAGTGCTTGTCAAGAGATGTCACTCCCGGGCTGGAGAGATGGCTCAGAGGTTAAAAGCACTGACTGCTCTTCCAGAGGTCAATTCTCAGCAACCACATGGTGGCTCAGAACATCTACATGTGATCTCTGGCCTGCAGGTATACATGCTGATAGAGCACTGTGTACATAATAAATAAGTAAATCTTAAAACAAAACAAAACAAAACAAAAATCCCAGAGGCTGGAGATGGCTCAGAGGTTAAGAGCACTGACTGCTCTTCTAGAGGTCCTGGGTTCGATTCCCGGCAACTACATGGTGGCTCACAGCCATCTATGGTGTGATCTGGCGCCCTCTTCTGGCCTGTAGACAGAGCACTGTATACATAATAAATAAAAATCTTTTTAAAAAAAAAATACCGCTTCTTCTTCTTCGGGTGGTGGATGACGCCGGTGCAGCGGGAGGGCCCGAAGTACCCGGGGCCCAGGATAAGGAGGGCGAGGCGGCTTCCGCGGAGGACTTAGCAGCAGTCTTAGGGGCCGTGGTTGTGGCCGAGGCCGTGGCGGTGGTCGAGGCCTCAGGGCTTGTGGAGATAAAACCAAAGACAAGGCGTGGATCCCCGTCACCAAGCTGGGCCTCCTGGTTAAGGACATGAAGGTCAAGTCCTTGGAGGAGATTTATCTGTTCTCCCTGCCCATTAAGGAATCTGAGATTACTGACTTTTTCCCGGGCGCATCCCTAAAGGATGAGGTTCTCAAGATCATGCCAGTGCAGAAGCAGACACGGGCTGGCCAGCCGACCAGGTTCAAGGCTTTTGTCGATATTGGGGACTGCAATGGTCACGTTGGTCTTGGTGTTAAGTGCTCCAAGGAGGTAGCCACTGCTATCCGAGGGGCCATCATCTTGGCCAAGCTTTCCATCATCCCTGTACAGAGAGGCTACTGGAACAAGATTGGCAAGCCACACACTGTTTCATGCAAGGTGACAGGCCGCTGTGGCTCTGTTTTGGTGCGTCTCATCCCTGCCCCCAGAGGCACTGGCATTGTCTCTGCTCCTGTGCCCAAGAAGCTACTGATGATGGCCGGTATTGATGACTGCTACACATCAGCCAGGGCTGCACTGCCACCCTGGGCAACTTTGCCAAGGCCGCTTTTGATGCCATTTCCAAGACCTACAGCTACCTGACACCCGATCTCTGGAAAGAAACTGTGTTCACCAAGTCTCCTTATCAGGAACTCACTGATCATCCTGTGAAAACACACACCAGAGTGTCTGTTCAAAGGACCCAGGCTCCAGCTGTGGCTACCACATAAGGGTTTTTACAAGAAAAATAAAGTGAATTAATTCTGTTTTTTAAAAAAAATCCCAGCACTCCACAGGCGGAGGCAGGCAGATCACTGTGAGTTCAAGACCAGCCTGGTCTACAAAGTAAGTCCAGGACAGCCAAAGCTACACAGAGAAGCCCTGTCTAGAAAAACAAAAAACAGAAAAACAAAAAAACATACACACACTGGAAAAGGGGGAGAATTTAACAGAATCTCATGCTGGGCTAAAAAACCAAAAGAAATCTTTTTTTTTTTTTTTTAAAGACAGGGTTTCTCTGTGTACCCTTGACTGTCCTGGACTCACTTTGTAAACCAGGCTGGCCTCGAACTCACATTGATCTGCCTGCCTCTGCCTCCCAAGTGCTGGGATTAAGGGCATGTGCCACCATTTGCATATGTTTATATGTATTTATTTATTCTTTAGTGTGTGTGGTGGGCTCCTGGAATTGAACTGAAGTCAGCAGGCCTGGCCCAACTCACCAGTCCGTCCTGCGTTTTAAATGTAGAACTTTGAATACAGAAGTTGGTGACTGAAGCACACATTTTATAATCTTTTTACACTCAATACTATTATTGGCTGACATATGAAGGAAAGTAAACGGGAGTAAAAAGAAACTGGAAAGAAAGTAGAAGGAAAACAGAAATTCAGATGCTAAGAGTCCACTGGGCAACAGAGGCTGGGAGGATGAGTGGACGGGCCGTTGGGACCACACACTTTGTATCACCACACGCTTGCCTGATGTGCACGCAGCGTGCTGAGTTAAGGTTTTAAGTAGGGAGTGGCATCTTTTTTTTCCCCAAGACAGAGAAACCCTGTCTCAGAAAACCAAAAAAAAAAAAAAAGAAGAAGAAGAAGAAGAAGAAGGAGAAGGAGAAGAAGAAGAAGAAGAAGAAGAAGAAGAAGAAGAAGAAGAAGAAGAAGAAGAAGAAGAAGAAGAAGAAGAAGAAGTAGTTAAGCTCAGAGGCCAGGATGTAGCTCAGCAAGCATCAGCAGTTTGCTTAAAGTCACATAAGGGGGCCCAGTGAGACGGCTCAGTGAGTAAAGGCACTTACCACCAGGTCAGGCAGCCTGAGTCCAGTCCCCAGGCCCCACATGGTGGAAGGAGAGAACTGACTGAGGTCCTCTGACCTCTGCATGCTAAGCGGGGGCAGGGCTAGATTCAAACCTCGTACGCTGTTTGAAAGTGAGCATTTTCCACCCTGCGCCCCAGAACCTGATGCAAGCTCGAGAGAGTTGGTGCAAGATGAAGGAACAAAAGAAGAGAGCACCCCAACCTCTCACTCCTGGCCTGGCCTTCAAGTCCTCAGAGCGGAGGAGCTTCGTCCCTCTCGCCCTCTTGTGGTCATAGGGCTCACCGTAGGCTCTGGGTTTTCAGAGAAAGCCGGAGGGGCTGGCTAGCCTAGCAAAGAGCTCATCGCTCTGCTCCTCTCAGGGGCAGTGGGCTGTACCAGATGAGGGGCGGTTAGCAAGTTCGAAGGACCATGCCTGATGCCTGCTTCTTTACTTCTTTTCTTTTTCTCCCCGTTTCTCTCTGTCTCTGTCTGTCTGTCTGTCTCTCCTTCTCTCTCTCTCTCTCTCACTGGTCTCCCGTGCTGCCCAACTTCCGAGTCCCAAGTTCACTTACAGGGACAGGAGTGTCAGGTCAGCCTGCCGTAAAGATGAGGCCCAGAAAATGCTGGGCGGTTGATAAGATTTTTCCTGAGGACGCTACGGGGCTCCCAAAGGGAGAAAGTTGTCTCCTCACCTCAGAACTCACCACGTAATGTGAATCTACTTGAGCAACCAAGGGGCAGGATGACATGTGGCTAAAAGCAGATTCTAGAGCCAGACTCTGTGTGACCTCGGGCCGGACACCTATGTCACTTGTTTCTTTCCCCTAGGGCCCGGGGATGGAGGCGCTGGTCCGGGCTTCCCCTAAGGCTGGATCTATGGAGAAAGAGCACAGCGCCTTCTCTAAAGTCAGGATTATGGGAGTCGGAGCTGGTAATGGCCTGGGGCCAGGGCCCTGGGGGGGGGGGGGGCTGTGGCTTCAGATCCTGAGAACCGGAGGCTTCCCACTCTGCGGGGCTATGGTTATCAGTCCCAAGGCTGCTGGGAGCTCAGTCTGTAATGTTCTTGAGATAGCCTGTGTTCCCTTTGTGCAACATTGTTTAACTTCCCTCTGACCTGGTCCCTTTAAGTGATAGTTCCTGCTGGCTCTGTCCCATTTGCCCACTGTAAATAGTATACAAGATGCTGTATTTGTTTCTTTGTTGTTTTGTTTTTTGAGACAGGGTTTCTCTGTGTAGCCTTGGCTGTCCTGGACTCACTCTGTAGACCAGGCTGGCCTGGAACTCACAGCGATCCGCCTGCCTCTGCCTCCTGAGTGCTGGGATTAAAGGTGTGCGCCACCACGCCCGGCTCAGATGCTGTACTTGGCATAAGACATAGCTTGTGCACGACCTCTCACCCTGAGCTCATCCACCCTCTGATCTTCTGGTTTCCTGGTCCTGTCTCTCGGGACCTGTCACTGAAAAATGACCTGCTTGTTGAGGTCAAACGGAAGAACACTTGCCTAGCATGGACAAGGCTCTGGGTTTAATCCTAGCATCATAAGTAAGTACATACATAGATACATACATACATAGATACATACATACATACATACATACATACATGTTTCTTCACTTAAAATTGGGTTAATATAGCTGGGCATGGTGGTGCATACCTTTACTCTCAGGAGGCAGAGGCAGGCAAATTGCTGAATTAGAGGCCAACCTAGTCCACAGAGTGAGTTCAAGGACAACCAGAGCTAGACAAAGAAAACCCTGTCTCAAACAAACAAACATTAAAATAATAAATAACGGGGACTAGAGAGATGGCTCAGAGGTTAAGAGCACTGGCTGCTCTTCCAGAGGTCCTGAGTTTAATTCCCAGCACCCACATGGTAACTCACAACCATCTATAATGAGATCTGGTGAGCATGTGTCGTGCAGGAAGAACATAAAAATAAATAAATAAATCTTTAAAAAAATAATATTCTTAAAGATGGGGCTAATACCATCTACCTCATAAGGTCACTAAAAAGATCAAACAAGATATGGAGGCTGGAGAGATGGCTTAGCAGTGAAGAGCACTGGCTGCTCTTCCAAACGTCCTGAGGTCCCGAGTTCAATTCCCAGCAACCACATGGTGGCTCACAACCATCTATAATGAGATCCGGTGCCTTCTTGTGGCAGGCAGGCACACATGTGGGCAGAATACTGTACAAATAATAAATATATCTTTAAAAAATAATAAAGTAATTAGAATTTAATTAAAATAGTAACTGCTTAACATTTTTTTTCCAAGACAGGGTTTCTCTGTGTAGCCTTGACTGTCCTGGAACTCACTTTGTAGACCAGGCTGGCCTCGAACTCACAGCAATCCACCTGCCTCTGCCTCCCGAGTGCTGGGATTAAAGGTGTGCACCACCCCAATGACAAGTACTTAACGGACAGGGTTGGGCCAGGGAGAGAGGTGAGAAGCCATCCTGAAGGTCAACAGGCAAGTGTCCAGAAGCAGAACAGAGCGTGGCTCAGGCCTAGGCGGGCAGGAGGGAGAGCAGGCAGTCCCAAGGCTGAGACCTGCTTACACTTTGCAAGCCGGATCTGCTAGGCTGGTGATGAGGAAAATGTTCAGACTTTCCAGAGGCAAATGACGTAACAGAGAGGGTGCTTTAGGAGAAAGGAGGAGGGAGGGCTATTAGGAATTGATCACGGTCTGAATCTGGGACCTTAATTTATGCCACAGATGTAAAGGAGAGGCGAAGAATTTGATGGATACGCTTTCACACTTATTTTCAGAAAATAAGTTTTCCTTAGAGTAAAATCATCAAATAGCACATTAAGGTATAAAAGGGGAAACAGGGTTGGAGAGATGCCTCAGCAGTTAAGAGAACTGGCTGGAAAAAAAAAAAAAAGAGAGAACTGGCTGGATTTCCAGGAGACCCTTATAACTTCAGCTCCAGGGGACAGATGCCGTCCTCTGGCTTCTGTGGACACACTCACACGCATGACCTACACTCTCTCCCTCTATCTCTCACACACAAATACATGTAAGTTAAAAAAAAAAAAAAGTAAAAATAAGCCAGATGTGGTGGTGCACACCTTTAATCCCAAGACTTGGGAGGCAGAGCTAGGTGGGTCTCTGTGAGTTCGAGACCAGCCTGGTGAGTTCCAAGACAGCCAGGGCTACACAGAGGAACCGTGTCTTGAAAACCCTTATGTTGATAAACTGTTAGTATTACTAAATAAATAAATATTTATGATGAAAAACAAATTTTTCTTTCTTACTCCCAGTGCAGTTCTGCAGATGTGCAGAGTTACAAGCACGTACACATCACACTAAGGAGGCAGAGGCAGGAGGATCACTGTGAGTTCAAGGCCAGCCTGGTCCACAAAGCTAGTCCAGGACAGCTAAGGCTACACAGAGAAACCCTGTCTCAAAAAAACAAAATAAAAAACAACAAAACAAGCTGGGCGTGGTGGCGCACACCTTTAATCCCAGCACTCGGGAGGCAGAGGCAGGTGGATCCCTGTGAGTTCGAGGCCAGCCTGGTCTATAAAGTGAGTCCAGGACAGCCAAGGTTAC
The DNA here is from genome assembly GCF_964271855.1 of Acomys minous. Taxonomy (NCBI): domain Eukaryota; kingdom Metazoa; phylum Chordata; class Mammalia; order Rodentia; family Muridae; genus Acomys; species Acomys minous. The sequence continues at coordinate 65,272,802 of NC_140499.1, read as the reverse complement.
ACAGAGAGACTCTGTCTTGAAAAATCAAAATAAATAAATAAATAAAAAACCAACAACAAAACAAAACACGAAAACAAAAAAACATGGCGGCAGCTGTGTCAAAGAGTAGGCCTCAACAATTTCTGCCTGCCTCTGCCTCCCCCAGTGTGGGGGTTACAGGCTTTAGCCATCACTGCCTGATTTGTCTCGCACATTTTAAATTGACCAGTGTGCGAGATGTGTCCACTTACACTCATCTCCTGGGATGCATTTTGCGGGCTCCCTAACACTGAGCTCACAGGTAAGTCACGCCGAAGGAAGCGAATCTAGTAAACGCGGAAGGCGTCTCCGGCCGAGGAACTCGACACTGCAGTTCCACGGGACCCAGAGGATCATTTTAAATAACCACCCTGCCAAGCATGTGTCACACTAAATATAATACATTAGAGAAAGAGATGCTTATTTATGGAGTGAGCCAGGGGCCAAAACGAGAAGCAATGTTGCCTCATTTGACCTCAGCTGGTAATGTAATAGCCGGTGACATCCCCACTCCCCACCCGTACATGTCCATGAACGACCATGTAAGCACTCTGCGTCTCGTTTGGGAGATTATAAAATGATTTTAGCGCGTAAGACGAACCGGCAAATGCAGAATTAAATAATGACAACCAACTGCGTGTGGCGGGAGGCGGAGCCTCGTGGGCACGTGACCTGTGCTGGTGGGTTCCGGCCTTGCCTGGAGCTTTGCCGCAGTTATGTATGCTGGGGACTCTTGGGAACACGGGGCTCCTGCCCTTTAATTCTGCACTGAGCTGGGAACTATGGAGCTGTTCCTGCGTGTCTTTAACTTCACGCCTGAGACCGTATACACACACCACTCTGAACTTGGCTTCTCCGGCCCGCCCTGTCTTTTCCGTCTTTAAAGAACTCGGGCAATCTTATTGACACGTACAAATCTGTTTCCTTCTAACAGCCCAACACCTATGGTACAGGTAGGGGCACTATAATTTTTTTTTTTTTACTCATAAGCAAAATCTATTTTATTTAATAAAGATCTTTCCACATTTCCAAGGCAAGCACAGCCGAAGGAGAACACCTAACCTACATGCGGTGTAGTTAGAAGCTCCCTAGGACAATACAAAGTGCGCGAGCGCATCGCCGCTTTCTTCTTCAGACCTGTCTTAGGGATCCTTTGATAGGATTCGGGTCAGCGCTGATGTCACTGAAGAGAGCGAGGGAGTCAAGCTGGAAGCTCACAACACTTTCTCGCTTTGCTGCTCTCTCTTGCCTGCGAACACTTAGAACACTGTGTGGCCCCATCACAGTGAATCCTACACTGGTCCTCCTGACTCTGGAGCGTGCGGTGAGGGCGCCAGGCATCACAGATTTCCCATGGGGCTTCTCCTTCAGCTACTTCATCTGCTTCAGCTGCTTCATCTGCTTCATCTGCTTCAGCTGCTCCAGCTGCTCAGCGCCCATCTCTTGGCTTTTTCCAGACCCTTTGTTCCCGCTCAGCTCTGTCTCATTGTGATGTACTGGAACCAATCGTGGAGGGACATCTTTCTTTCTTTCTTTCTTTCTTTCTTTCTTTCTTTCCTTCTTTTCCTTTTTGGTTTTTCAAGACAGGGTTTCTCTGTGTAACACCGCTGGCTACCCTGGAACTCGCACTGTAGACCAGGCTGGCCCCGAACTCACGGAGATCCGCCTGCCTCTGCCTCCCGAGTGGTGTGCGCCACCACCACCTGGCCACGGGGGGACATATTTGTTAGACGCTCGTTTTACAGATTTCTTCCCTACAGCCTCAGACTGGCCTTCCTCTCCTTCATCTTCCTCTTCATCCTCAGAGCTCAACTTCCTCATATTGCTGGGATGAATGAAGCGGGCCATTCTCACCGAGGTCGGCCGTCCCTGCAGTCGTGACCAGTTTGTCAGCTTGATATTTCAGGGTTTCGGTCCAAGGTCCAAGTCTTTCTAAAACCGTGCGAATTTCCACCAACCTCAACACTGCAAGGTGTCCCCGCAGGGTTCCTCCAAGGCTTTGTCAAGGATGAGGTGGCTCAGGTCCATAAAGGTACTTGAGCAACGGCTGGGCTTTCACTTCCGGGAAGCGCTGACCGCTGTCTGTGGAGAATGTTCCAGCTCGAACCGTTTCTGTCAGACTGCAGTGTAGTTGTGCAGTCACAGCCATCACTGGCACCTGGAGGTCTTTCAAAAGTGTCATCAAACCGACTCCAGCGCCTCCAGAGCCGCCATCTTTGCAGAGGCCCCGCCCCCCTTAGTCCATAATGTATTTATTGACCCTTACTTTATTCATAGGTTTGGTTGGTTGGTTGGTTGATTTTTGGTTTTTAGAAATTATTGATCTGGGCATGGTAGCATATGCCTTGTGATCTCTCGGTACAGGCAGTCTAATTATGGGTAGCCAGCACCATATAGAAGCACATAATCTCAAAAAACAAAACAAAACAAAAACGTGGGGCTAGAGAGATGGCTAGCAGAGGACCCAGGTTAGGCTCCCACCATCCCTCTAGTTCCAGGGAATCTGACTCTGTGTTTTTGACTTCCATGGGCAACTAATACACACATGTTACACAGACATACATGCAGGCAAAACACTCATACACTGAAAGTAAAATAAAATTAATAAATAAATCTTTTCTTTTCTCCTTCCCCCAGACAGGATTTCTCTGTGTAGCCTTGGCTGTCCTGGAACTCCCTCTATAGAGCAGGCTGGTCTCGAACTCACAGAGAACCGCCTGCCTCTGCCTCCCACCGAGTGCTGGCGTTAAAGGCGTGCGCTACTACCACCTGGCATAAATCTTCTTTTTTTTGTTTTTCATAGACCAAGTCTTGACTTTTATTACTTAAAAAAGCTACATATTTATTTTGCTTTCTGACTCTGTACTTGTGCCTTCAACACTTTCACAACGATTTTCTGCTCCTCAATAAGGAAAGCTCGCTCGATCCTGTCTCGGACACACTTGGCACACGTGGAGCCACCGTAGGCCCTGCTGACATGCTTCTTAGTCTTGGACAGCCTCATCAGGACTTTAGGCCTCACAGCACGAACCCCGCGCAGTCTGCCTGAGCACACAGCGCATGCGGATTTAGATGCGTTCCCAACCTTCTTGGTGTACAGGTAAGCAATCCTGTTGCCAGGGGTTCGAGACAGCCTAGTTTTGTTAGAGGCTGTACTGTAGGAGAGCCTACAACGGTATGTCCAATGTTGGACCATTTTAAGTGCCTCTAAGCACTGTCCCCAGAAGAGCAAATCTTCTTCTTCTTTTTTTTTTTTTTTAAGGGAAAAGACTGTGGAGAGCCACAGATAGCAGCGCCCCCTGCTGCTTCCCTGGCACAATGCGCCCTTTTTGCGCATGCGCAGTGAGTAAACCTTATGCGCATGCCTGAAGACATGGCGTGAGGTGGCGTGATCCAAACGCACCAACCAGGAGGGACAACGTGGCAGTCTCTGATAGGACCAGGCACACTATAAAGGTTCTGTGGGCGCTTTTCCCGGAGTCACTCCGGTAGTCCAGGATCCTGAATAAAACTGCGGCAAGAAGAGTTCCCGGTGTTGGCGTCTTTCCTGCTGGATGGGGCGGCATCGACAAAAGACTGTGTCTTCACACACAGCGTGCACTCTGTCATACCTCAAAATCATGGTCATCCACCACTGTAGCAACGGGACTTGTGACTGAGTCAAAACGTTGTATTTCAGGTGACAGTTACCGGATGGTTGCTTACCAAAAAGATCGTGACTTCCACTCCCGACAAGAATATTTGAGATTGCCCGTTTTCTCACAGCATGCTCCCTTCAGAAATTTCCAGATCTTAAAACAAAGCAGTGGTGCACACCTTTAACCCCAGCACTTGGGAGGCAGAGGCAGGTGGATCGCTGTGAGTTCGAGGCCAGCCTGGTCTACAAAGTGAGTCCAAGACAGCCAAGGCTACACAGAGAAATCCTGTCTGGGGGAAGGAGAAAAGAAAAGATTTACTGATGTGCCTGCCTCTGCCTCCCCAAGTGCTGGGACTGCAGGCGTGCACCACCGGACCTGGCCACCCTTTTCATTGCTAATTTAGTGGGGGTTTTTTTTGTTTTGTTTTGTTTTTTTGTTTTTTTTACCCCATTCCAGATTCCAGGATCCTGGCCAGGACACCATATTTTTTATTTTACTTATTCATATTTCTGCTGCTTGTTTTTTTTTTAAAGTGCTTGATTTATTTATTGCATATGAGTGCTTTATCTGCAGAAGAGGGCACCAGATCTCATTATAGATGGTTGTGAGCCACCATGTGGTTGCTGGGAATTGAACTCAGGACCTCTGGAAGAGCAGGCGGCGCTCTTAACCACTGAGCCATCTCCCCAGCCCCCTGCTGCTCGGTTTTAACAGGTGAATTCCTGCTGCTTGTAGACAGTTACCGTTTCCTGTTGATTCTCTGACTGGTCAGAGCACAATCCCTTCTGTAGAGCCCTGTCTAAGACAGGAACCAGCCGGAGCCTGAGTCCAGGCTGCCAGCCTGGTGCTGCCTCCCACCCCTCCGTCTTCTCTAGGCTCTCAGAGACTTTTTTTCCCCATGTTTGTGCCCTGTACAGTCTGACTTAAGCCTAGCAGTGGTAAATCTTCTCTAAAGTCCCATGCTGCTTCCCAGCCTGCTTTGCCCAAGGCTGAGACTACTCTGCACAGTCCATAAAGTCACCCTGCACTTAAGTACTGGCTTGTTTTAAATGTTCCATATTCAAGGTAGCTAGCAGGTGGTTGCTAGCTTGGTTTGGTTTAGTTTGTTTGTTTTCTCTTTGATTTTAAATTTATTTTTATATCATTTGTGTGTCTATGGGGGTGTGGGGGGGGTATATGTGCATATGAGTGTAGGTGCCCTCAGAGACAAGATGAGGGCGTCAGGTCCCTTGGAGTGGTGGACACAGCAGTCTGTGAGTATCTAGATGTGGGTGCCTGGGTTTCTGTTTCTCATGATTGAGCAGCGAGCTCTGTTAGCGACTGAGCCATCTCTTCAGCCCTGGTTTGGTTTTTATCATCATCATCATTATCAATTTGTTTAAGGGATATGGTGTTTTGCCTTCACTTATGTCTGTGCACCACATGCCTGGTGCCTTCAGAGGCCGGAAAAGGGCATTGCATCTGTTGGAAGGTACAGTAGGTACTTTGTAAACATGAACCGAGTGGGTACATCTATGTTGTCAGCAGGTCAGTCTATGCTGGTGGACCCATAGGGCTTTGTCATCTTTTTTTTTTTTTTTTTTTTTTTTTTTTTTGGTTTTTCGAGACAGGGTCTCTCTGTGTAGCCTTGACTGTCCTGGACTCGCTTTGTAGACCAGGCTGACCTCGAACTCACAGCGATCCTCCTGCCTCTGCCTCCCGAGTGCTGGGATTAAAGGCGTGCGCCACCACGCCCGGCCTGGCTTTGTCATCTTATTGTTATAGTTGATTTTGTTGTTGGGTTTTAGTTTAGATTTTATGTGTATACATGATTTGCCTGCATGTATGTATGTATGTGTGCCATGTGCATGCCTGGTGCCCAAGGAAATCAGGATTGGGCATCAGATCCCCTGGAGCAGGAGTCCCAGATGGCTGTGAGCCACCATGTGGGGGCTGAGAAATGAACCTGGGAAGTCCTCTCAAAGAGCAGTAAGTGCTCTCAGTCACCGAGCCGTGTCTCCAGCCTCTCTGCTTTGGCTCTTTTGAGACAGGGATCCACTCAGTAGCCCAGGCTGCTATAACTCACAGCAGTCCTCTGATAGCACAGGTGTGGCCACAGTGCCTATCTGGTTTTCCCAATTGCTAGCCTCTAGAATAATCTAAAAGAGTCACTCACCCCAAATTTGGATGATCAGGGCTCTGAGAAGTGGACAGATAGCTGACGTGTGGCAGAAGTTCACACACCTAGTTTGTGCCTAATCAGAGGTCAGGTACGCAGGTGCAGTGGCAGCAGAAAGCAGCAAACAGATTTGGCCTACGGATTATGGCGAGGTCGGGGTGGAGGGAGTGGAGAGTTGTCTTGATTTAGAAGCCAACTTGGAAAGTATGAAAGTAAATAGGCACTGAAGGAGAGGAGCCAGGCACAGACCAAAGGGAAGACCTTTCCCAAGGTGAGGAAACAGGGGAGAAACACCGCAGATGGTCCAGGGGAGGGCCCGGAGCCGGGGAGGAACACACACACACAACAGCAGTTGCAAAGCCAAGGAGGAAAGAGGGCAGACGCCTGGGACTAACCCACAGGTTACAGCCCACCAGAGTCCAGCTTTTAGTTTCCCCACAGGAGGAAGCCTAAGTTCGGCCCAGGCAGGCGGACAGCCCTGCTTGACTTCTGCTCCCTACCCTGAGCCTGAAACAGTGTTGTACCTGGTGACAACTCACTGACTACTGCCGGATGGCGGGGAAGAGCAGGCTAGGAGGGTAGGCAGGCAGGATGCAGGCAGGAGATGTTTCCGCCTAGTCCACAGGGAGTATTAAGCCTCATGCAGGAGCCAGAGCTACTGCGGAGCTAAGGGCAGAAATTCTTGCTGCTCCCACAGCGAGCGCTGGGCTGGGGTCCCACTGAGCCCCCTGCATTCCAGCTGAGCCCTGAGTATAGCAGGGAGAGAGAGAGAAAAAAATGACAGCGTAGCAACAAGATTGCCGTTAATGAGCTAGTGAGCACCTGCCAAGTGGGTGGGTAAGAAGTCGCTTTTCTTCACTACTTTTGCAGATTTTCTGTGTGTGTGTGTGTGTGTGTGTGTGTGTGTGTGTGTGTGTGTGTGTGTGTGTGTGTGATTTTGTTTCATTACTCAGGGTACAAATGTGTGAGCTGATAAAGAGGTCAAAACCCAGGACAAACAGATCCACCCTGCACCTCCAAACTCTGCACTTGCTATCTTGTGTGGAGGAGAAATTCCATGGATGTGTACACACACGGGAACTTTCCCACAGTACACTTTACAACTGGAGTTTACCATATGTCGACCATACTTTAATAAGCCATCTTTCTTCCTTTCTTTCTTTTTCTTTTCTTTCTTTTTTTAGTTTTTCAAGACAGGGTTTCTCTGTGTAGCCTTGGCTGTCTTGGACTGGCTTTGTAGACCAGGCTGGTTTCAAACTTACAGTGATCCATCTGCTTCTGCCTCCCCAGTGCTGGGATTATAGGCGTGCGTCACCATGCTCGATTTAAGCTATTTTTCAAAAGAAAATAAGAAAATAAAAAAACAAACCCACTGAACCTATGTAAAAAATTTAATTCACTTAATCCCAACACTCAGGAGGCAGAGGCAGACAGATCTCTGAATTCGAGGCCAGCCTGGTCTACAGAGTAGGTTCCAGAACAGCCAAGGCTACACAGAGAAACCCTATCTCTAAACAAAAAAAAAAAATTTTTTTTTAAATCACACAGCTTAGATAGTTAATTTATATATGTTAATTTGCATATTAGAATGCATCTAATTCATGTTTGTGCTCAAACAAAAATTTGTTTTGGGTTTTTTTTTCCCCTCCTGATGCAAAGAAAGCAAGCCAGGGCCTCTCCCATGTTAGATAGTGCTCTTTCTCTGAACTACACCATAGCCCTAAGATTAAATAATTCTTTGAGAGGAAAACAAAGGACATCTCAGAGAAACAAGGATTTCTAGCCACACACGAGGAGGAGGAGGAGGAGGATCTCTCCCTTCTCTAGGAACCAAAGAGACGTCTTTGTGAGTGGGATGAGGGTGCCCCTTCTTTTTGTAAACAGTTTGTAACTTTCATTTAACTGGCTAGCTTCCTCCTGATACCAATCTTTTCTTTAATCTACAGAAAACCCTCCCTTTTACAGCCCCAAGGAAAGGGAGGCGCTCTCCTGGGAAAGCCAGAGGCTCTGGCGTTCTGCTGGCCGAGGGTCCTAGTGTGCTTGTCCTAGTGTGCTGTAGGATGCAGTGACCAGCGTAGCCCACTCCGCTCCTAGTGTGCCCAGGATGCAGCAGCTTGTCTGAGGAAAGCTTATTTTAGACGTTCCCAAGAGCTTTTGGCCCCAAATTTAAACACCAGTTGTCAAGAATTGAAATGGCTTCTGGTTGGGTCTCTGTCATTGTGGTCTTTGGGTTTTGTTTTGTTTTGTTTTTTGAGACAGGGTTTCTTTATGTTATCTTGGCTGTCCTAAAACTCTCTTTGTAGACCAGGCTGGCCAAGAAACTCACAGCGATCCACCTGCCTCTGCCTCCTGAGTGCTGGCACTAAAGGCGTGCGCCACCACGCCTGGCTCAGTCTTTGGATTTTTATGCCAGACTAAAAACACAAACGCTTCTGGGTTCTGTTTTTAATTCTAGAGACAGAAGTTAGTTTTCTTCTTATTTTTTAGGCTTATTTATTTGTGTATGGGTGTTACGCCTGTGGTGTGTCTGGGCACCACGTGCATGCAGTGCCCAAAGAGGCCAGAAGGGTGCAGCGGGATCGCTTGGAACTGGAGTTACAGCTGGTGCGTTGCAGTGTGGGTGCTGGGAATTGAACTCGGGTCCTCTGCAGGAACAGCCAGTGGTCTTAACCTCTGAGCCATCTTGCCAGCCCTGCAGCCAGTGTTCTTAACCACTGAACATCTCTCCAGCGTGGCTGCTCTTCCACACCCCAAAACACAAAGCTTTACTTTTTAAAAAGGGTTTTAAAATCATGGCATGGATGTACTTATTTACGGAGGAGGTGACTGCGGTGCACATGTGGGGGTCAGGGGTTGACTGAGGTGCACATGTGGGGGTCAGGGGGTGACTGCAGTGCACATGTGGGGGTCAGGGGGTGACTGCGGTGCACATGTGTGGGTCAGGGGGTGACTGCAGTGCACATGTGGGGGTCAGGGGGTGACTGAGGTGCACATGTGGGGGTCAGGGGGTGACTGCAGTGCACATGTGGGGGTCAGGGGGTGACTGCGGTGCACATGTGGGGGTCAGGGGGTGACTGCGGTGCACATGTGGGGGTCAGGGGGTGACTGCGGTGCACATGTGGGGGTCAGGGGGTGACTGCGGTGCACATGTGGGGTCAGGGGGTGACTGCAGTGCACATGTGGAGGTCAGGGGGTGACTGCGGTGCACATGTGGGGGTCAGGGGGTGACCAGTAGGAGCTGGTTTTCTCCTCCCCCCATGTGGGTTCTGGGTATCGAGCTCAGGTCCACAGGCTTTGTAGCTGAGCACCTCGTCTTTGTTGACTGTTGTTTGTCCGTTTTTGAGGTCCCACTCTGTAGACCAGCCTGCCCTGGAACTTGTACCAATCCTCCTGCCTCAGTCTTCTGAGGAGATGGGTAATAAGTCAATGTTTTCTTTGAAATTGGAGCTCATTTATGATTGTGGGGGGGGGCAGGGGGGTTGGCAGAGCTGAGCTCTAAGGAAAAACTAACGTCTTGAGCCAGCAGGCCTACACGTCGAGAAAAATCAGGAAGCACGGGGCCAAAGGTGCCTGTCATTGTTTCCAAATTGCCCAAGCTTTAGCTCAAAAGCTGCCTCCGCAGACTGACTCCCCCACCTCAGTTCCCAGCTCTACACCTAGTCCGCCTGCTGTAACTTTTAAGCTGACTTCATTGCGGTTATCAGCCTCTGAAAGCTCTAATTTAATCCACCTGTGCGGCTGCCTTGCCTTTTATAATACAATCTCCATTGACCTCTAAACTCAAGGCTAGGCAGGGTTACATAGTGAGAGCTGACTCAAAAAACAAAGAGCCGGGCTTGAGCAAGGCATGGTGGTGCATGCCTTTAATCCCAGCACTCGGGAGGCAGAGGCAGGCGGATCGCTGTGAGTTCGAGGCCAGCCTGGTCTACAAATTGAGTCAGGGACAGCCAAGGCTACACAGAGAGACCCTGTCTCGGAACCACCTCCCCCCCCAAATAAAGCACGAAAAACAAAAAATCAAACAAAACAAAGCAAAGAAGAAGAGGAAGAGAAACAAGAAAGAGGCAAGAACAAGAAGAATAAAAGAAGAGGAGGAGGAGGAAGAGGAAGAAGTTGGTCTTGAGAAGGAAAGGAAGGGAGAAGCTAGCACTGACTGTGCCTTCCAAATGCTGTGATATCAGTTGTGCCACCACGGCCGGCCAGGAGCTGAGAGCTTCCCCTTTTAAAAAAGATGAATTTACTTATTTATTTATTATGTATACAGTGCTCTGCCTGCATGTACACCCAAAGGTTGGAAGAGGGCATCAGATCACATTACAGATGGTTGTGAGCTACCATGTGGTTGCTGAGGATTGAACTCAGGACCTCTGGAGGAACAGTCAGCGTTTTTAACCTCTGAGCCATCTCGCCAGCCCTCAGACCTTACCTTCTGCATCACAATAATAGTGTAAAATATTGTCCTCCAAAAGATGTCACCATCCTAAACCCAGGAGGTTCTTGGTTTTATAGGACAAGAGGTATTATTGTCCAGTGTAATTAAGAATTTTAAAACTAGGGACTGGAGAGATGGTTCAGAGGCTAAGAGCACTGTCTGCTCTTCCGAAGGTCCTGAGTTCAATTCCTAGCAACCACATGGTGGCTCACAACCATCTGTAATGAGATCTGGTGCCCTCTTCTGATGTGCAGGCCCACATGCATACAAAACACTATACTTAATAAATAAATAAGTCCTTAAAAAATAAAAGAAAGAAAGAAATTTAAAACTAGGTTTGGTAGCCCATGTCTGTAATCCCAGCATTTGAGAGGCCGAGGCAGCAGGATTGCCACGAGTTCAGGGCCAGTCTGGGTTCAAGGCAACCCTAGGCTACATCTGAAACTATCTAGGAAGAAAAAAAAAGTGTCTTGAGATGGGTAGATTATTCTGAAAGGAAGGAGTTTCATAGTACTCAGGGAAGACTTGGTCAAATCTGAAGATGAATTCTCAAGACACAGATAAATTAGATTTAGCAGAGCTTATTTGGGCAACGACCGATTTATGAGTGAGGAAGCACTCAAGACTGGAAGGCATTTAAGCTTTTATAGACTGCTCACAGAAGCTAGGCAGAACAGTCATCTGCCTGGCCAGAGGCAGGTGCCTGCCTTACTTGGGCATGGATTGACAAGTTGACAGCCTGTCATTGGCTGATGCTGAGCTCCTCCCCCTTACTCCTAAGTGAGGATTCAGTTTGCTTACACACTAACTTAGGTTACAGTTTGTTACCTGTAGGAACTGGGGATGCGGAGACAGCCTGAGGCAAATGACCTCTTCCTTTACTTAACACTGTTACCATGCCGCCTTTAAAGATGTCTAAAAGAACCAGGAGCCAAGGAATGCGGACAGACAAGGAAGCCAGTCCTCCCGAGATCCTCCAGGCTGCAGAGGCCTGCTGGAGCAGGAATTGTGGATCTTTGGCCATAAATATGATAATAAATTTGTGGAGGGTTTTGTCTTGTTTTGTTTTTTTGAGACAGGGTTTCTTTGTGTAGCCTTGGCTGTCCTCACAAAGATCCGCCTGCCTCTTCCTCCCTGAGTGCTGGGATTAAAGTCCTGTGCTACCACATCCAGCTAGTTTTGTGGGTCTTCTTTTCTTCTTCTTCTTCTTCTTCTTCTTCTTCTTCTTCTTCTTCTTCTTCTTCTTCTTCTTCTTCTTTTCTCTCTCTCTCTCTCTCTCTCTCTCTCTCTCTCTCTCTCTCTCTCTCTCTCTCTCAGTTTTTCAAGACAGGCTTTCTGTGTAGCCCTCCCTGGATGTCCTGGAACTCACTCTGTAGACCAGGCTGGCCTCAAACTCAGAGATCTGCCTGCCTCTGCCTCCAAAGTTTTAGGTTTTTTGTTTTGTTTTGTTTGCTGGTTTGTTTGTTTGTTTTTTGATTTTTTTGAGACAGGGTTTCTCTGTGTAGTCTTGGCTGCCCTGGACTCACTTTGTAGACCAGGCTGGCCTCAAACCCACCGTGATCCACCTGCCTCTGCCTCCTGAGTGCTGGGATTAAAGGCGTGTGCCACCACGCCTGGCTAGTTTTGGGATTTTTAAAGGCATGCGCTACTACAATTTATTTATTTACTTTTTTTGTTTTGTTTTGTTTTGAGACAGGGCCTCTCTATGTAGTCCTAGAACTCACTATGTAGATCAGCTTTGACCTCACAGAGATCCACTTGCTTCTGCCTCCCAAGTACTGGGATTAAAGGCTTGTTTCATCTGGCCCAGGGACTTGCTAGGAGGCAGAAAGGAGATCCCAGCACTTTTGTGAGGCATGGGCAGGAGAATCACTAGTTTAAGCCTTTGTTATCTCAAAGTAACAATCAAACAAACAAGGGCAGAAGGTGGTACGTTTAGAAAAAATATCATTGTTTTTATTCTGTAATTTATTTATTTAGATTTATTTAATTTTATTCTTGGCACTTTGGTATGAGGGTGTCAGAATCCCTGGAACAGGAGCTACAGTCGTGAGCTGCCATGTGGGTGCTGGGAATTGAACCCTCCCCCACCCCTCACCCCCATCCTCTGGAAGAGCAGCCAGTGCTCTTAACCACTGAGCCATCTCTCCAGCCCTCCTTGTTTTTACTTTTAACTAATGCCAACAATAAGGGCACATAAAAGGCTATTTTACCATCCTTTCACGCTGCTAGGCTTCTTGTTACCTTCCTCAGCCCTCATCCACATATGTATCTCTTGTGGTTAATATAAACTATGGCTGTTTATTATTAGCCTGAGAATTATTGCGGTAGTACTATCTAACCTGCCATCACAATCAGTAAGGACACAGACACCTGATGGATTTTAGAACAGCCTTATTTCACCTGGGGCCTGGCAGATGTTGCCTCCTGCTCCCTTCCCACCTCCCAAGCCCCCAGAGCGTGGCATCTGTTCTAATCCTTTCTACCTGGGCTACCTCCCAGCCAGAATTCCAAAACACTTGCTGGTTCTGGGCAGCTTTCCTCCATCTGTGCCAATCTTGCTGGTCTCAGGTGGTTTTGTTTTCTTCTTCCTCCCTTTCCCCCTTCCCAAGATGCTTCTCTTCCCAAAGCCCTCGAACCTTCGCCAGGCCTACCTTCCTCCAGCCCTGCCCGGGTATCGGCTTTTTATTAGTCAAACAGGAGTAATTTCTTAGGCAAGGTTTACGCAACCAGGACAGGTGTACGTGAGAATGTGCTCTTCTGGGCAGCAACTACCGTAGATCTTGGGAGCCAGTAGTTAGCATCAGAATACACATCACCAGACCAACTCCCAACACACATCTCTTCCCCTGGTGCTAGGGACTAGATTCAGGACCGTACACACGTAGGCAAGAGCGCTACCACTGAACTATACCCCAACCCTAAAACAGTGTGTGCACACACAGATTTATAATTGCATTGTGTGTACACATATGCATAGTTATAGTGTTAGCCTGGCATGATGTCCCACGCCTTTCATCCTAACAAAGGCAGGCAGATCTTTGAGTTCAAAACCAGCCTGGTCTACAAGAGTGAATTCCAGGACAGCCAGGGATACACAGAGAAACCTCCTCTGAAAACCAAAAGAAAACAAATAAAGATGTCATTTTTTTCTGGGCGGTGGTGGCGCACGCCTTTAATCCCAGCACTCGGGAGGCAGAGACAGGTGGATTGATAAGAGTTCGAGGCCAGCCTGGTCTACAAAGCGAGTCCAGGACAGCCAGGGCTACACAGAGAAACCCTGTCTTGGGGGGGGGGGGAGGCATTTTCTTTTCTCTCTCTTTTTGAATTTTATTACTTTTTCACCGGGACACTGGAACACAGCAGAAGGTTCATTAGTGGTGTAAAAACAGCTGGGCGAGGCAGAGAATCATTTTGTAGATCTGACAAGGTGTCAGGCAACCCCACAGGAATGGCGCAAAGTTGCCAGAGTAGCTTCGCTGTCTTCAGAGATGACCAGGCCTGGGTGTGCACACCATGTCCACTCGTTTCTGGGGTGTGGGTGGGAAGAACATGATAGTAAATTCCAGACAGAGTTGCTTTTAAAGGAGTGAGATAAGGACATTCCATACAGTGAACAAAGAGTACTCTGTGTGTGTGTGTGTGTGTGTGTGTGTGTGTGTGTGTGTGTGTGTGTGTAGGAGGGGGCGGCTTCACAGTCCTCCTGCCTCAAACCCTGAAGTGTTGGAATTACACGTGTGTTCCATCACACCCAACCACACTCTCTCTCTTTCTCTCTCTCTCTCTCTCTCTCTCTCATCTGTCTCTGTCTCTGGGTTTTTGAGACAGGGTCTCTTTGTGTAGCCTTGGCTGTCCTGGACTCACTTTGTAGACCAAGCTGGCCTCGAACTCACAGAGATCCACCTGCCTCTGCCTCCCAAGAGCTAGGATTAAAGGTGCGCCACCACTGCCTGGAACATCTTTCTCTCTCTTATTTATTTATTTTTTATATTTATTTCTTTATTTAGGTTTTTCAAGACAGGGTCTCTCTGTGTAGCCTTGGCTGTCCTAGACTCGCTTTGTAGACCAGGCTGGCCTCGAACTCACAGCGATGCGCCTGCCTCTGCCTCCCGAATGTTCATTTACTTTGTGTGTGTGAGTCTGAGTGTGTGCGTGCCACGTGCCTATGCGGAGGTCTGAGGACAGCCTGCAGGAGTCTGTTCTCCCTCCACCATGTGGCTCCTGAGGAGTGAACTCAAGTTGTCAAGTTTTACCTGCTGAGACATTATGTTGCTGAAGGTAATTCAGTCTGGGCCTATGTGTGGCTACTCCAATCCACCCTTTGTGTCATGGGAGTTTGCGTCCGCATACGTGCTTGCTGAGGGTTTCCTGGCTCTCTCTTCCTGTGGGGAAGCCTAGACGACAGATGAAGAGAGCCAGCGGCCTGTGTCTGGTACCATTTCCCTCCTCTCCTCTTCTGCAGGGAGGACAGTGACTGGGTGTCATGCCTAGCCGAGGCTAGCCTGAACTTGCTATGTAGCCCAGGCTGGCCTCAGATTTTTACTGATCTTTCTGCCTCAGCCTCCTAAATGCTGGGATTACAGGTGTGTGCCGCCGTGCCCTGCATCCTTGTTTTCCTCTCTATGTTCTCTTTAGCCCATATTGTCTCCACGGCGTGTCAGATGCCAGCGTCAAAGCTCTAGTTCCTGAAGGTCTCAGGTCCCCTGAACATCCTGGGCTTGCTGCTCATGTTGTCATTCATGGCCATACTTAGCAAGGCAAAGGTGCCGAGAGGTACCTGGGTGTCACCACACACGTTCCTTTATTTTTATTTATTTAAAAATTTATTTAGTATGTATACACTGCTCTGCCTGCACGTAAACCTGCAGGCCAGAAGAGGGCATCAGATCTCATTACAGATGGTTGTGAGCCACCATGTGGTTACTGGGAATTGAACTCAGAACCTTTGGAAGAGCAGTCAGAGCTCTTTTTTTTTTTAAAAAAAGATGTGTTTATTTATTATGTATACAGTGTTCTGCCTGCATGTACACCTGCAGGCCAGAAGAGGTTACCAGATTTCATTGTAGATGGTTGTGAGCTACCATGTGATTGCTGGGAATTGAACTCAGGACCTCTGGAAGAGCAGTCAGTGCCCTTAACCACTGAGCCATCTCTCCAGCCCCTGGCTTCTGGCATCTTAAGGTCAACTTTGGTTTCCATATTTCAACAGGGTATTTGGTCTTTTCTTTCCCCAGTTACTAGGCAGTACAGCTATTTAATTTTCACTCAGCAAGGGTTGTCACTTCCTCTGTAGGAGTTCGTGGGGGCATGTCCTCACCAGGATGTTAATTCTAGTCCGAGAGAGTGATGACCTGCAACCCAGGGCTGGCAGTGCATGTCTGTCAGCCCCAGCACCTGAGAAGTGGAGGCAGGAGGATCAGGGGTTCAAGGCCATCTTCACCTGCATAGTGAGCTAGAGTCCAGTCTGGGCTACATGAAACCCCATCTCAAAAACCCAGTAAGGCTGAGAGTGATGGCGCACACCTTTAATCCCAGCACTTGGGAAGCAGAGGCAGGGGGATCGCTGTGAATTCAAGGCCAGTCTGGTCTACAAAGCAAGTCTGGGACAACCAAGGCTATCCAGAGAAACCCTGTCTCAGAAAAACAAAACAACCCCCCAAAAACCCCAAAAATAAAAGCCAAAAAACCCCAAAACCATAAAAAATGAAAGTGATGTCTACACCAATATCAGCTCTCTCTTATGCACTCTGATATTTCATTCTCTGAATAGAGCCCATCAAAACCCAGCCCGGGGCATGCCAGAGAGATGGCTTGGCACTTAAGAGTCATTGTAACCCAGCACCTCCCTGGCAGCTCAGCACCATCTGTAACCTCAGTTCCAGGGCATCTGATGTCTCTTCTGGTGCATAGACATATATACAGACAGGTACACACACACACACACACACACACACACACACACACACACACACACGCACGCACATGCACACAATAAAAAATATGTATGTATGTATGTACCTATCTATCTATCTACATATATTTTCCCCCCTGAAACAGGGTTTCTCTGTGTAGCCTCAGCTGTCCTGGACTCACTTTGTAGACCAGGCTGGCCTCGAACTCAGAGAGATCTGCCTCCCTCTGCCTCCCGAGTGCTGGGATTAAGGGCATGTGCCACCACCGCGAGGCTACAAATAAAATATATATATAAAAAAAAAAATCGAACCTCAGGGCCTTAGTGAATGAAAAGCAAATGAGGACATGATGGTCCTAGGAATGGTGGAGGAGAAAGTTTATTGTGGAGATGAGGCAGGGGCATCTCAAAGGGCCTGGGCAGCATGAACTGGGCCATGAGGGGCGTGGGGAGAGCGAGAGAGGAAGAGAAAAGAGAGGCAGAAGGGGAAGACTGAAAGGGAGCAGAGGACCAAGTGTCCAAGAGACCTCATGACCAAAATGGCTGAGGTATATAGGAATCAGAGAAGCTGAGGGGAGGTTTAGGGTAGGGCAGGATGCCAGCCAGGGTGACTCTGTAACAGGTACTAAGAGATGCCAGGAGAGCCTGGTGGCCAGCGTTCACTTTGATGTGTTAAATAGGCGCCTGGGTTGGCCATTTGTCCTGAGTCTCAGACCTACCACTTGGCAGGAGAGAGGGCCTGCATTCCCACTGCATTCCAGAGGAGGCCCAGCACTGCTCCCATCACATTCCCAAGCTGCTTCTCAGGGTTTTTGTTTTTGCTTTTTTTTTTTTTTGAGACAGGGTCTCTCTGTGTAGCTTTGGCTGTCCTAGACTCGCTTTGTAGACCAGGCTGGCCTTGAACTCACAGCAATCCACCTGCCTCTGCCTCCCGAGTGTTGGGATTATAGGTGTGCGCATGCCACCATGCCCAGCACTTTTTAGTTCTAATCACTCAGATATTTTGAAGCCTGGTTCCTTTCTTCCCTTACAGGCCCCTTTATAGCCTCACTGGGCTATGCTGCAATTTAACCTTAAGGAGAGATTCTGAGCAGGAAGAGGCAGGCCTTTGCAATATCCCTTCCCCGAGGAGGAGGGAGAGCTAGTGCCTAACAGACAAGGCTAGGCACTCTCTCTCTCTTTTTTTTTTAAAAGATTAATTAATAATTACATATACAGTGTTCTGTCTGCATATACACCTGCACACCAGAAGAGGGAACCAGATCTTATGATAGATGTGGTTGCTGGGAATTGAACTCAGGACCTCTGAAAGAACAGATGGTGCTCTTAACTGCTGAGCCATCTCTCCAGCTCTAGGCACCCTCTTAAGACAGTTCAGAGAAGTATCAATAACCCACATTTTTTTGGTGCCCTCCTAGACCTTCATCCTGTGGGTCAGGATCCCCCCCATCCCCCTTGCTCCCTCCTGCTCTCCCCCCCACACCCCCACACCCCCGCCAGCTTGATTGCAGAGCAGCCCCTGGGAACTCTGGAGTCTTGGTCTTCAGGTGTTTTTCCCTCACTCACTGCTGTAGATAAGGGCCCCTTTGTAAACCATCAAAGAGGCCCTCCGGCCCCCACGGTTGAGCTTTCAATGTTTGTTAACTGCTCTCAACTTTTCATTATCTCCTGGCAGGGCTCAAAGCAACTCCAGGCCAACTCCAGGCCCTCTGGGTTTACTGCTATCTCTCTGCCTAGCTCATAGGCCTGAGTTGCTGCAGAATAGGGCTTTCCCACTTCAGCTTCAGGGACAGGGCTAGCATGTGGGCCAACCTCCCCCCAGGACCACCTGTGCCTCACACTAACCAGGAGGTTTTTGTTGTCTAGCCTGACCCTGAACTCTTGGGCTTAAGGTATCCTCCTGCCTCAGTGTCCTGAGTAGTTGGAACGATACGTACCAGGAGGGGTCCTTACTCTTCTTTTTTTGAGACAGAGTCTGCCCGTACATGGTTCTGACTGTCCTGGAACTCACCAGGTATTCCAAGCGAATAATGCATTTTCTTTCTTTCTTTCTTTCTTTTTTTTTTTTTTTTTTTGAGACAGGGTCTCTCTGTGTAGCCTTGGCTGTCCTGGACTCACTTTGTAGACCAGGCAGGCCTCGAACTCACAGTGATCCGCCTGCCTCTGCCTCCTGAGTACTGAGATTAAAGGCGTGAGCCACCGTTCCTGGCTTGAATAATGCATTTTCAGACCGCTCCTGAAACAGAATCTTTGGAGGCCAGTGTTGAGACGACGCTAGGAATGAAAAAGCTGTTTTGGGCCGTAATGTCTGTGTAGGACAGGGAGGAAGAGGAACAGAGCGTGAGTCTTTGTGGGGTGGTGCGGACCCGATGCCTTTCACAGAAATCGATTTGGGAAACAAAACCAGGCAAGGTGGACCTCAAGCCACAGAGCAGATCCTACCAACGGGAAGCCCTAAGGAGTCCAGCAGTGGTGGGTGCCCGCCCCGCAACCCTCCGTGGCATTCTCGCTGTCCTCACTGACTGGAGGCCATCTAGGAACCGTGCTGCCTTAGCTCTGACACTAGAGCAGTCCCGAAAGCCGGTGAAGCTGAAGAGCGGATTCTCTCTCAATGGTGCCAAAGCTGCGTCTCTGAATCCAGCGCCCCTCACCCCCTTTTCAGTGTGTGTTATTTGTGTACGGGCCCACATGTGTGCCCATGGAGGGGGTTCTTCAGGAAGCCTCACCTTTTTTTTTTTTTTTTTTTTTGGAGACAAAGTCTCTTTGGCCCGAACACGTAGAACACCAGGTAGGCTACCTGGCCAGTGAGCTCCCGGATCTTCCTGTCTCTTGCCTTCAGCCCTGCGTTCTCTGGGACTGCGAGTATACACACCCACTGCACCCAGCCTTGCGAGAGGCTGTATCCTCACAGCCTAGTCTAAACTTCAAAGATTCAGGCGCAGAACTGAGGCAAAGCAAACAATCAGATAATTCTTTGACGCAGTGGACGGGGAAGACTGGGGAAGCCTTGAGGCTTTGGGATGTGTGTGGTTTTCAGCTGCCAAGCTTGTCTCCCGCACTGACAGGAGAAGGAAAGCTATCGGAGGTGGGATCAGCTGTTGTTTGGGTATGTGTGGGAAAAGCTGGCTCTCTGCTCAGAAGGCTGTGTTCACAACTCTGGAAGAAAAAAAAAACTATGTGGAAAGAGCCTGCTCCTTTTAATTTCATCATAACTGGAGGTATATAGCTTTCTTGGCTGTGGCTTTTTCCTTCCAAAGGACACTCTCATTTTCAGTTTACACTGGAAATGTTGAGGATACTGGATTTAGTTGCCCAGGGTATTAGAGATACCTGGGCACATGTTGGAGGACAAAGGGATTGGAGGATGTAGAGCAACGCAAGGAGCTTCCAGATGGTTCTTTCTCCTGACAGGAATTATGCTGGGGAAAGTGGCCTGGAATTCTTTGTTCCCAAAAGTTATCCTGTTATGGTTGTGCTTTCTTGTGCTGCCAGCCAGAGGAGGAAACAACATGAGCCACGTGCCCCTAGGAGTTCCCAAGAACATTGTGACCGTGAGCTTGGTAGAAGACAGAGGCGGGGGATGGCACATGACACCAAAAATATAGAACAAATAAAAAAAAATAATATATGGACATAAAGTCTGGGTACATTTTTGGTTTTGTTTTGTTTTGTTTTTCATTTGTTGTTGTTGTTATTTGGTTTTTCAAGAAAGGGTTTCTCTGTGTAGCCTTGGCTGTTCTAGACTCATTTTGTAGACCAGGCTGGCCTCAAACTCACAATGATCCGGCTGCCTCTGCCTCCTGAGTGTTTTTTTTTTGTTGTTGTTGTTTGTTTTTTGTGTGTGTTTTGTTTTTTTCAAGACAGTTTCTCTGTGTAGCCATGGCTGTCTTTGACTTGCTTTGCAGGGCAGTCTGGCCTCAAATTCACAGAGATCTGCCTGCCTTTGCCTCCCAGGGTGCTGGGATTACAGGCTTGTGCCACTTTGCCCAGCCATTTTTTTTTTAAAGACTGGGTCTCCGGACTGGAGAGATGGCTCAGGGGTTAAGAGCACTGTCTGCTCTTCCAGAGGTCCTGAGTTCAATTCCCAGCAACCATATGGTGGCTCACAACCATCTATACTAGGATCTGATGCCCTTTTCTGGCATACATGTGTATATGAAAACAGAACACTCATATACATAATCTAAATAAATAAATCATTGGCTGGAGAGATGGCTCAGAGGTTAAGAGCACCATCTGTTCTTCCGAAGGTCCTGAGTTCAATTCCCAGCAACCACATGGTGGCTTACAGCCCCCTGTAATAAGATCTGGTGTCTTCTTGTGGTGGGCAGGCACACGTGTAGGCAGAATATTGTATAAATAATAAATAAATCCTTTAAAAAAGACTTTAAAAATGATAAAGAAAAAGAGAGAAAGAAAGAAAGAAGACAGGGTGCCACTGTGCCGCCCGGCTCACCTGGAGCTCACCACCATGCACCTGCTCCTCCTCCCGAGGGCGGGGCTCGGGGAGTGTGCCGCCACACCCAGCCTGGGCTCATCTCTTTCATTCTCAGAGGAAGCTGAAGATGGGAGAAAGTAAAACACTATGATGACTTACCTGGCTGGACGATAGCTCTCCTGGAGCTACGGGAGGTGACAGCGTTTTGAGTCCAGAATCAGTGTCCTGCTTGGTGCTGCCACAGCTCTCTGTGGCTGCGCTTCCCAGCTGAGAACTGAGAAAGGGTCAGGGGAAGGAAATGGCTTCGGGGGAATCTTGGAGGTCCTAGACCCCAAAGTTGGAAGAGCATATGAAACATGACTGTAAACCACTCCCCTTCCTGTGAGAGTCTATGACAATCATGGTGAGGACCATGGAGACAGCCAGGCAGACACCATGCTGGAGACAATAGCTCAAACCTTGATGCATATGCATAAGGCGGAGAGAGAGGAGGGGGAGGGAGAGAAGGAGAGGGAGAGAGGGGGAGGGAGAGAGGGGGAGGGAGAGAGGGGGAGGGAGAGAGGGGGAGAGAGAGAGGGGCAGGGGCCACAGTTTTTTGAAACTTCAAATCCTGACCCAGTGACACACTTTTCCAGCAAGACCACACCTCCTAATCTTTCCCAACCAGTTTCACTAATTGATGACCAAGTATTCAAATATATGAGCCTAAGAGGCCCTTCTCACTCAAATGACTACATTTCACTCTGTAGCCCAGGTTAGTCCAGAACTCATTATGTAACCCAGGCTGGCCTTAAACTTGTGGCCATCCTCTTTCCTCAGTCTCCTGCACGGTAGGATTGTAGGCATAAACCACCACGCCTGCCTCATCAGTGACTTAAAAAAAAAAATCTTTCTTGGCCTGGAGAGATGGCTCAGAGGTTCAGGGCACTGGCTGCTCTTCTAGAGGTCCTGAGTTCAATTCCCAGCAACCACATGGTGGCTCACAGCCATCTATAATGTGATCTGATGCATTCTGTTGGCCTGCAGGTGTACATGCAGGCAGAGCACATAATAATAAACAAATAAATCTTTTAAAAAACAAACTTTCCTAACCACACCCAGAATAGAAATTCAATTCAACCAGGAAAAGCCCATGAGTTAGTAGTGTAAGTTACTCTTGTTGGAGTATTGAGCTGAGCATGATGCTTTACACCTATAGTCTAAACACTCCAGACAGAAAGACAGGAGGATTGTCACAAGTTCAAGGCCTCCCTGAGATACATAGTGAGTTTGATGTTTACCTTGGCTCCCTGATCAGACTCTGTCTCCAAAAATTAAACAAATAATAACCACAATAAGACGTTTAAGTAAAAGCCAAGAGATAAGCAACAAGAAACATGCAGGAAATACCACAAGGTAGTAGCCTCCTGTCCTGAAGACCCAGCTTGCCTCCACCTTAGACTTAAAGGCTTATTAGTAAAGACAAACTAGGCTCATTCCTGTTTATGACTAAACCTCTGTTTTCCGAGGACTGGGCTATGCCCCACCTGTCACCTTAACTGCTAATGGCTCTGCACTGCCTGCCCCAGGAATGGCAACCAGGTCTTTGTTTCAAAACGTTGCTTATAACCATCTTGCAACCCTACCTTTGTTTCAAAAGATTATACGGCTACCTGTTGCTATGACACCTTGCTATGCCCACCTTGCAACCACGTCTTTGTTTCGGGAGGGAATAACCTGTCATGCTTATGTTCTGTACTTGTAACCCCGCCTCTGCACCTGTAACCCCGCCTCTGAGCCTGTAATCCCGCCTCTGCACCTGAAACCCCGCCTCTGAGCCTGTAACCCCGCCTCTGCGCCTGTTCTGCTCACTAAATCCTCCATTCGGAAACTTCTATAAAGCCTTGTCTTCCTTGTATCCAATGCTGACCTCTCAAATCCTGCCTTTTGGGGAGGCAGCCGAGCGCGCGCGCGCACGCGCACGCACACACGCGCACACACACACACACACACACACACACACACACACACACAAGCTTGCCTTAATTAGCTGCTTGCTTTATCTAATTGGGCCATGATGAATTGGTTGGTGGTCTTTCTCCTCCCATCCTTGGGATTAACTATCCTTCCCTTTGCGCTGCCCTACTGTGCGGGGCTGGCTACCCCCCTCAAGCTACCACATTGCATCTGTTATACAAACCCTTAGATTAGCCTTGTGCCAGGGCAAACTGGCTCAGAAGCCTTTGGTGAGTCGGTGTCTTGGTACACTCTTGCCACCTCATGCTCTGAGACTGAGATTGGCGGATGGAGAGGGCCAGCCTGGGCTACATGTAAACTAGAGAAGTTTATCTTGGTATTTAACACCCTTTGTCTTCTCACTGTTTTCCCTGCTTGTTCTATTGACTCTCACTCCTTCCTGTCCCTCAGCAAACACGTTTTTCTGCTCGGGACCTTTGTACATTTCTTTCTTTCTTTCTTTTTGGTTTTGTTTTCCGAGACAGGGTTTCTCTGTGTAGCCTTGGCTGTCCTGGACTCACTTTGTAGACCAGGCTGGCCTTGAACTCACAGCACTCCGCCTGCCTCTGGCTCCCGAGTGCTGGGATTAAAGGCGTGCGCCACCACTTGTACATTTTCTTATTCCCTTTGTTCTTTCTCTACTTACTTGTTTTCTGGACGAGTGCTCCCCACGATACCCTTCCTCCAACTGCTTCAACCTAGAGACTTGGCCGTGATTGGCAAATACTTTTCTGCTGAGTCACATCCTCCGCCACACTTGTGCTGGGCAAACACTATCTGAACCACAAACCCACTAACCTGTTCTTTTTCTAGACATATAGAGACATTTCTCTAGTATGATCTGTAGAAACAATCCCTGCAAGTATAATCTTACCTGTTTTCTAGAGGCTCAGGTCAGATCGCATCTTATTTTGGTTGAAAGGGACCTTCCCACAAGCAAATCGTTCGTGCCTTTCCACTGCCCTTTATCATACGCCGCCTTCCACCCCCAGCTGGAGATAATTTCAACAGCTCCAAAATTTTTTGACAAAATGTTCATCCTCAGAGAGAGAAACGCTGTTCTCTGTGGCAGGCCCAGTTACCTGGTGTCTAAAGTTATCCGGCTTAATTTCTTCAACTTTCACAAGTGTTCTTCCAGAAAAGGGGTTTCGCCTTTCTTTCTTTCTTTCTTCTTCTTCTTCTTTTTTTTTTTTTTAATATTTATTTGGGGCTGGAGAGATGGCTCAGAGGTTAAAAACACTGCCTATTCTTCCAAAGGTCCTGAGTTCAATTCCCAGCAACCACATGGTGACTCACCACCATCTATAGTGAGATCTGGTGCCCTCTTCTGGTATGTATGCAGGCAAAACACTGTATACTTAATAAATAAGTCTTTTTTTTTTTTTTAAAAAAAGCAAGCACAAAAAATTAAGAAGGGAAGCTGGGCACAGTGGCGCATGCCTTTAATCCCAGCAGTCGGGAGGCAGAGGCAGCTGGATCTCTGTGAGTTTGAAGCCAGCCTGGTCTACAAAGTGAGTCTGGGACAGCCAGGTCTACCACACATAGAAAAACTCTCTTTCGAACCCCCCCCCCCCCACAAAAAAAAGGGAGTTGGAGAGATGGCTCAGCAGTTAAGAGCACTGGCTGCTCTTCCAGAGGTCCTGAGTTCAATTGCAGCAACCACACTTATTTATTATATATACAGTGCTCTGCCTACATGTACACCTGCAGGCCAGAAGAGGGCACCATATCTCATTATA
This sequence comes from Acomys minous, assembly GCF_964271855.1. Taxonomy (NCBI): domain Eukaryota; kingdom Metazoa; phylum Chordata; class Mammalia; order Rodentia; family Muridae; genus Acomys; species Acomys minous. The sequence goes on along the minus strand of NC_140499.1, from coordinate 65,248,473 downwards.
GATGGCTGTGAGCCACCATGTGGTTGCTGGGAATTGAACTCAGGACCCCTGGAAGAGCAGCCAGTGCCCTTAACCTCTGAGCCGTCTCTCCAGCCCTCGCCTGTCTTTATTTAAGTCCAGGAGGTTGAATTCTTGGGGGGCAAAGGGGAAAGCTTCTTTTATTCATTTATTTTTTTCACCCAAGCTTGATGCTAATGTTCCTCTGAGTGCTCCTCCCAAGGAGGAAAGTTTGACGGTCGGTGGCGCAGAGGCTCCCATTCCCCCACCCCCATTTCTATTTACTACAAATGCATTAAGCAGCAGTCTAAGGGGCTATCCAGGAGAATTAATTTACCTTCACTTTTCCAGTATCTGGGCCAATTCACCAGTTTCTTTCATTCATTCATTCATTCATTCACTGTTAAGATCTTTTTTCCAAATCACCCTTGGATCTAGAGGTAACCTGATCCAGGAGCGACACCACCTCTGCAGAAGGTCACGCTAACCGCACCTTCTCGGCCATTCCTCCCCGGGGCTCTATCCCTCCTCGAAAGCTCCCTTTGGAATGCGGAGACCTAGCAACCCAGCTACAGAACAGGTAGGTGGACTTTGCCCTCCAGGGTCCACGCCCAGCTTTTGAAAGCTGGGGGAGGGGGAGTGAGTGAGCCCTAGCGAACGCCCCTGGAATGCTGGTTGTATCCAAGATGAGGAATCTTCAAATCTAAACATGTTACAATAAATATTTACCGAACAAATAAAGGGGAGAAGCTGTTCAGAGCCCAGCAAGGTAAGCCAAGCCAGTCTTGTGACATATCTCAGCCGCTTACACTGGGAGCCGGCTTTAATGCCAACTGCCTCAGTTGGCAGGCGAAGCAGCATCCCCGAATCTTTCCGGTGTGGTGGGACCAAAAGCCCTACTTATTGACAGGCTTCCAAAAACGGTGGGCTTACAACCTGTGGTTGGGTCCCTTCCTGCTTATAAAGATCACTCTGATACACGTAAACTTACAGCACTCGCTTCCCAAGTCATTCGTTCTACACATATTTTATTAAGAGCCAAATACGCGCTGGCCTCGTTCTAGGCATTTGAAATGAGGCGTACAATAATACAAAAGAAAAGGAAGATCTCGGCTCTCCGGCCGACTCTACGCAGGGAAAAAAAAGATGAACGTGATTTTTTAGAATGATGTAAATGAGGTGATAAATAATACAAAACAAAATTAGGTGATAAACAGTACAAAATTGAAAAAAAAAAAGACTATGGAGACCAGGAGCCCCGGGGATGAGAATCCACAATTGGGGGTTCTGGTTCGGACTGCCGATAGATAACGCAGGCGAGCGGAGATGCAGGACGCGCTGACGTCGGGAGACTACGAAGAAATTTTCTGCGGAAAGTGACAGAACCGAATTCTGGATCACGCGGAGGGAGACGAAGGGCAAGAAAGGGCTGCGGTGGCTAGATTTGCGTTGAGAAGAGCACGCGGGAGGCGCTCCTCACGCACCCCAAGGGATGCTCTGGCGATAAGATACCCCAAGTCCGCAAAGCCCCGACGCCCCCAAAATGGCCTCTTAGGCCCCTCGGCGCCCCACCCCCGCCCTCCCGCCCACGTGACCTCCCCTCCCACCCACCCACCGGGCCGGGGGAGGGGGGGGGAGACACCCCGGTTCTAGGTTCCCGCGGTGTCTGCCCCGCCCCTTGCGGAAATCCGACCAATAGAAGGAGGGGTGAGGCGGAGCGGGAGGTGACGGCCAACGGGGCGGAGCTCCCGGGGAGTAACAGGTTGGTGGGCGGGAGAGAGGAGGGAGCCCCAGAGCTCGGAGGGGCTTGGCCGCCGCCGCGCGTGCTGCACCGGCGGGCGGACCCAGCGCTAGCCCCTGGCCGGGGGGTGTGCGAGCCTGGGAGCGTCGAGCTGGCCCCCGGTGAGTGAGCCTGCCGGGCGCGAGGACACCTGCGATGCCTGGGCCGCGGGGCGGAGGCGTCGGATGCCCTCCTCCTGGGCACAGGTGCTGAGTTTAGGGAGGAGGGGCGGTCGGAGTGCGGCGGCTGAACTACGGGCTGGCCCCTTGCGCTCCACGGTGGCAAAAGCGAGTGGCTGGGGAAGGTGCTAGGTGTGGAGCACCCGAGGGTAAGGTTATTTATTCCCAGGGCATGCTTGCGTTTCGGCGCTACGATCTCTGGAGGTCAGGCGTCAGCCCTTGGGGCAGAATTTCTCTTGGAGACCAGCATGGGGGCGGGGGTGGGGAAGAGTGCCGCCGGAGGTGCAGAGGCTGAAGTGGAGATGTCAGCATGTGCTGCTGGTTTTTTTTTTTTTTTTTTTTTTTGGAGGGGAGTGACCCTCCCCGTCAGTCCACGCCGGCCTCTGACACCCTCCTTTTTGCTTTGGAAGTGCTCTGAAATGTGGGACCCTTCTCTGACCGTTTGCCTACAGGTGAAAACAGTTGCCAGTAAGACGCTAAGGTCAGAATACCAGGGCATCCCGCCTTGCGGCCCCCCACCCCCCGCCCCTCCGCCCCTTTGCTAGGTGTGAGGTTTCATGCCAGGGAGAATTTTTCCTTCTTCCTCTAGAAAGAACTCTGTGTGTGTGTGTGTGTGTGTGTGTGTGTGTGTGTGTGTGTGTGTGTGTTTATGCGAGAGGAATGAAGAAGCATACATCCCTGGACCCACAAGATAGCCGAATAATGTTTGCCTTTTTCGGGGGTGTGGAACGAGGGTTGATCTGGGTTTCAAGGCAGCCCGATGCTGGCCTTGAACTTGCTGTACAGCTGAGGCTGACCTTGAACTGATTGTCTGCCTCCAGCTGCCGGTGCCAGATTTACAGGCTTGTGTCACCACACCCACCTAGAAATAAATAGTCGTCTTTCTTGGAGGCCTGATGTCAAATCTTTCCTTCCAGCAAGTAAATAAATATATATATATATATTTTCTCCTCCGGTTCTAGATTTGGGTTTGGGGGACGACAATGGTGAAGTTTGGGAGTGCAGCTAATTTCCTTGATGCCCCCCCATAGAATAGAATCCTTCCGATTCCCTGAAACCCTAGCAGGCATGCCTGATTCATAATCTTTGATAACTGGCTGTAGGTACTAGTGGTGTAAAAAACGTAGGCAGAACTCCCGAGGAGGCCAAAAGACTAGGGGAACTACACCTCCAAATTCCCGGGCCATATGAGAGGCGTGTGTGTGTGTGTGTGTGTGTGTGTGTGTGTGTGTGTGTGTGTGTGTGTGTGTATGTATGTATGTATGTATGTATGTATGTATGTTGGGCCCAGGCTACTTCTGAGTGAATTTCCTTGCCTTAGGCAGCAGTGGAAGCAGAGTCAGCCTTAGCTTGGCCCCTTTGATGCTCTGTCGGAAGACAGTTGCTGTAATTGGGAAATAATTAGCCGCCGCTATGTAGACACGCTGCCTACATATCCCAGGGCAGCGGTCCTTTCACCCGGGGTATTTGGGAGTTTGGGTCTGGCTCTGGAGGCCCTGCTGATTCAGAGATTTGCCTGATTCTAAGAGGATTCTGGCTCCCTGTGGTTCCCAAGCTGGCCTGCCTGCCAGTGGCCCTTGTGGGAGAAGAGAGGCCCAGGGCTGGCTTCTTTTTGTCCTAGGGAGGGGAGACCCAAGGGCCTGGGAGCTGACGGCGGTAAGTGTAAGACCGAGAGCGCAGCTTTGGGAGTGGTGAAGGGAGACAGTCTTCCGGCCACGCACTGGCCTGTCACCAAGTTCTCTGTGTATGTGTAACTACTGTCCCCTCCTCCAGAGTCTAGGCCTTGGCAGGTAGGCTGGGCAGAGCTTTCCACTCTTGGTCTTGTCCCTGTGCCTTAGGTGGGGGACCTCTCTGGTCTGCTCTGCAAGGTTCCAGAGTGGCCTTCCGAGGGCCTCCCTTCGCTTCTCAAACCAGTCCGGCCAGTTTGTAGGAGCCCAGTGCTTCATTGTGTTGTCTTACCCCCACTGGCCCAGCAGCTCTGGTTTGGCTATCGGGTTTCTGCTTCTCCCAGTGTGGACCTGGGCTGGTATCCACTCGGGGAGTCCTGTTCGGGCCTATGAGGAGCCTTCTTATCAAACGATAAGGTCACTAAGCTGCTCTGTTTTTATTTTGACCATTTGCTTGCTGTCTCGCTACCGCTGAGGTGGTTCCAGTTGCTGTCCACTTCCTAAGTGCTCCAATTATTCAGCATCCATCATTTGCCTGTCCCTGTGTCTACACCCGAAACCACCCCGCCCCCACCCACTTCCTGCCAGAAGCCCAGGGACCCTGTCACTCCTAGTCGGAAGCCAGATGCGTATGGCTGGGCCAGAGGTGATGGAATTGGGGCAGGGCGAGCTAATGAGTAACTCGGGGAGGAACGGCTGTCCGGCTGGTACAGGTGTAGCGTGCCTTCTCCCTGCATTCCGGAAGGAATGGCAGAGGCAGACAGATGGCGCTGACTTAACTTCTGCCCTGGCCTTTTCCCAGAGTACAGTTGGTGAGAAGTGCCCTGGGCATGTGCCAGGGGAGGGAAAAGAGGGTCAGGCATCTGGTGAGAGCACAGGCCCCGGGCTTAGAGTTGTTGGTCCTGATTCCTGTTTACCTGCCTAGGCCCTTATGCAAGGCCTGGGACGCTGCCCTGCCGCCTTGGCCCCGCCCCACTGTCCTCTGTAACTGAAGGCGGGTGGGTAGGGTTCGGGTTTTCCGTGTTGAATCATTTAAAGGTCTATTTTCTGACCCAACCCTGAAGATCTCTCCGTCCTGGCCCCTGACCTACACGTCCTGGAACTGATAGTGATTGAGGCTGTGAGGGAGGGGGCGTGTCTTTGGAACCTAGGGGAGCCCTGCATAGCACCCCTGCCTTGTCTGGCACTCTGGCCCAAGGGGCTGGGCGCTTTGCTGTGCCTACCCACTAAGGAGCTCCTTGACCTGATCTGGGAGATCTGCAGATACATCGACAGGGCAGAACTTCGTCATGAATAAATCATGTGATCTCTGAGAGCTGGCAGTTTAGGTACACCTGATTGTGAGATCAGGACTGCCCAGGGCACAGAGTCCAGACCCGGAAGACATCTTGTTACTGAGGCCCAGAGAGTGCCGCGAGGCGTCCATGGCATATCTTTCTGCTGCTGGGAGAGTCCACAGCCTTGGAAAAAGTATTCATTTGCATTCTCCGTGTTCCAGGCAGAGGACAGCCTTGAGTCTCAGTGTTTGTCCTGGAGGGCCCTCTTGTGTAGTGGAGGACACAGGAAGTTATCTCTTCAGTAGATGTCTGGAGACCAACTGAGGTAAAAACAAAAACCAAAACCATGGTGGAAGCTCAGCAAGAGACCACCTGCTTTTCCCAGTGAGACAGACACGCCTTGCCTCTGTCTTCTACTTTTTCTTTCAGATTTCTTCCAAAGCTTGGGCATGGTTACACACACACACACACACCACGGCTTTCTCTTTCCCTCTGAAGCCCTTTCCCCTTCACCGCACAGCCGCTTTTTCTGCCATGTGGGTGGTGCCGTCTCCTGATACTGAACCTGTCTCCCCTTTTCCTCTTCTGGCAACTTTTTTTTTTTCGAGACAGGGTTTCTCTGTGTAGCCTTGGCTGTCCTGGACTCACTTTGTAGACCAGGCTGGCCTCGAACTCACAGCGATCCACCTGCCTCTGCCTCCCGCGTGCTGGGATTAAAGGCAGGCGCCACCACGCCCGGCTCTGGCAACTTCTTTCTATTCCCTCCTCCTGGCAACTGTTGAGACTGACAGTATCCCTCTCAAACTCTAACAAACTTGTCTTTAAGTTTTCTTCTGAGCGCATTTATAAACTCTAGTATTGATGAAACCCAAAGAAGGAACCTCGATTTCCTCAGCAGCAATCCCTAGCTATAGATGAGTTCAGGACCAGCCTGGGCTACATAGACCTTGTCTCAAAGAAAGAAAAGAAAAATAAATAAAGAGAGAAAGAAAAAAGAAAAAGAAAAAATTACATGTTATAAAATTAATGCATGTGAAGGTAGAAGGAGGCTGTGTGACTGAAGCTGATCTTGAACTCATGGCCATCCTCCTGCCTCAGCCTCACAAGTGCTGGGGTTATATGTACATAGTTTTCCAAGTGAGATCCTGACTCTAGTGCCGTGGTTATCAACCTTCCTAATGGTTTTCGACCCTTTAATACCTCATGTTGTGGTGACCCCCCCAGCCATAAAACTATTTCCCTTGCTACTTCATAACTTTAATATTGCTACTGTTATGAATCATAACATAGACACCTTAGGTGACCCCTGTGAAAGGGTCGCGACCCACAGGTTGAGAACCACTGCTCCGTTGGGAGGGCTCCTTCCCTCTGCCTTCACAAACTTAAAAAAAATTCTGTGTTGAAACTTTGTGTGGGCTGCGTCCTTGGTGGGGAGGTGGATTGCTTTGCTCTCCCAGCCCCAGGGCTGCCAACGTGAATCATTCTCAATAAAGGGTTTCTCCGTCCCATCCTTTCTCCAGATGGGAAGGGCTGGGGGTGCTAAGAATTCCCTCAGTGTTCATTTCTCCCCCAAACCCTTTCTCACCTGGACTCGGCCCCTCCCCTCTCCCCTCCCTTCAGCTGCCCTGGGTTCCTGGCTTCCTAGAGCTTCTACTGTCTCTAGGAGGGACCTTGCCAAGTTTCCTTGGCCAAGAGCCTCTACGGGGAGGTTTGGGTGCGATTGTTTTTCTGTCTGGCACACCTGAGGCTCCTCCCTCCAGCTTGGTGCTGGGCTCCTGGAAGAGACTAGCAGGAGTAGGGCAGCTCCATTTGCTGGTGGTAATGCGCTTGGAACAAAACCTCCCTCCCAAGTTCCATGAGCCAGGGCACACCTGTAACACATTCCATTCGCTGACTGGAATCGTGGGCAGTGTGGACCAGGAAGTTGGCCTGCGCATGGCCTAGTCTCTTTTTATTTGTTTTGTTTTTTGAGACAGGGTTTCTCTGGCCACCCTTGGCTGTCCTGGACTCCCTTCGTAGAGCAGGCTGGCCTCGAACTCACAGCGATCCGCCTGCCTCTGCCTCCAGAGTGCTGGGATTAAAGGCGTGTGCCACCACTCCCAGCATGGCCTTGTCTCTTATCCTGCAGCCTGCTTCTTTCGGGTCCTTGGACTAGCACACTAACACCCACATTTAAAGGGCTGGAGACGAAGCTCTGTCAGTAGAGGGCTTGGCCTGGGGTACACGAAGTCCTGAGTTTCATCCCTGGCCCTACTGGCTTACGTTTGTAATACCAGTACTCAGGAAGTGGAAACAGAAGGATCGGAAGTTCACGGTCATCCTCAGCTGTGTGACCAGTCGTGAGGCCAGGTTTGACCACTGAAGACGGTGCCTCCAGCTAGGCGTGGTGATGCACACCTTTGATCCCAGTGCTCGGGAGGCAGAAGCAGGTGGATCTCAGAGGTGAGGCCAGCCTGGTCTACAAAGCGTGTCCAGGCCAGCCAGAGCTCTGTGTAACAGAAACGTCATATTTAACACCTCCCTCCTCCGTCCCCTGCTTTCTGTGTTCTTTTGTTCTCTTGGTGCTGAGGAGCAAGTCCCAGGTCTCACACATGTTAGACAGATGCCCCCCATAGCCCCTCCCCCAGTCACAACCCAACCCAAAGTCTTTTATCAAATAGGTAGTACAGCTACACAGTTCCAAGTTAAAAAGGGACAGAAGGCGGCACCGTAGACAGCCCAGAGAGTAGAAGCTCTTCTGTCCTTGTCTAGCCCCCGGTACCCTCGCTCCAGAGACATCACAGATGTCACTTTAAAGATCTTCCCAGGAATGGGATGCCACATTTTGTGGTTTGTTTAATAAACTCTTCAATAGGGAGGTTTCCTTTTTTCAAGGGAAAGGAAGAACCAGACGGGTTTTGGGGGTGTACCTTTACTTGGTGGACCCATGGCTATCTGTGTTGTATGCGAAGATCAGAAAATTATCTTCAAAGTCTTAGTAAGCCGCAGTCCTCAGGACTGTATCAAAAGAAATAATTATTTTGGGTTTGTGGGCCTCAAACTATATTATCTGTTTATTTTTTATTTTTTTTTTTCCTTCCTGTGTTAAAGTTAAACACAGGACGTTGCATACACTAGGCCAGCTGTCTACTACTAAGAACTACCTTCCTAACTTTTCTTTCTTTCTATTTTTCTTTTCTTTCTCGCTCTCTTTTTGTTTGTTTGTTTTTCGTGGCAGGGTTTCGCTGTGTAGCCTTGGCTGTCCTGGAGCCAGCTCTGTAGACCAGGCTGGCCTCGAACTCACAGAGATCGGCCTGCCTCTGCCTCCTGAGTGCTGGGACTAAAGGCGTGCGCCACCACTTTCGGCTTCTTAGACTTTTCTAACTGTACTATCTGGATGGAGAATTCCCCGACACCCAGGAGAAGTTGCTGAGGAACACAACACTCCAGGACTAATAAGTCAGAAACTGGTTAGGACTCCTATACACTGCATTTCTCCTGCCCAGAGAAAACACGAGAACCATTTTCTGCAAAAGGAGCTGACTAGGCAGTCAGCTTCCGGGCAGCTGGGTTTCTACTTCCGGCTCCTTACTAAAACTCTTTTCTTCATCTTCTAGGACCCATCCTTCATGTGGAGCAGGCGCGCATCATGGCTGATCCCCGGGGCCCTGTAGACCATGGAGTCCAAATTCGCTTTATTACAGAGCCAGAGGATGCTACTGAGATGGGTACCCTTCGTCGTGGTGGGAGGCGCCCCGCTAAGGACGCCAGAGCCAGTACCTATGGGGTCGCTGTGCGTGTGCAGGGCATTGCCGGGCAGCCCTTTGTGGTGCTTAACAGTGGAGAGAAAGGGACTGACTCCTTTGGCGTCCAAATCAAGGGGGCCAACAGTCGGGGGTCCCCAGGAGCGCTGAGTTCTGATTCGGAGCTCCCTGAGAACCCCTACTCTCAAGTCAAGGGATTTCCAGCCGCTTCTCAGGGAAGCACCTCTGATGAGGAGCCCAGAGAGCACTGGAAAGGAAGGCTGCTCCGTTCCCAGTCGCAAGCCTCCCTGACAGGCCTTGCTTCTGTGGGTCCCAGCAACAGGAGCACCAGCTTGCTCGAACTAGCCCCTCAAAAGACTGTCCCAGTGAACACCATCGACACTGCCCCGTTGTCTTCAGTGGACTCGCTCATCAGCAAGTTCGACAGTCAGAAGGGAGCCCAGGTCCGGGGCCGCACTGGCCGCCGCACGCGGACCCTTCCGCAAGAACAGCGCAAGCGGAGCCAGAGTCTGGACAGCAGGCTCTCGCGGGACACCCGCGAAGATCGGGAACGCCGGTCACCCAACCACTGGACCCCAGGCACAAAGTGTGACCACTATGTGGACAGCTCAAAGCAGCCAGCGTCCAAGAGCCAGAGCCCTCTCAGCAGCTTTAGCCGGTCCCGTCAGACTCAAGACTGGGTGCTCCGGAGTTTTGAGGAGCCGCGGGAGAAAGCACAGGATCCCTCCATGGTGCAGGTCAGATGTCATCTCTTCCCACTTCCAACACCCCCCCACCCCCCACCACCTTTGCATCAGCCCACTTAAGGAAGGCTTGAAGGGTATGGAGAGCTCCCCTCATGGTCTTGCGGAAGTCCGTTCCGTGCTTTCTTTTTTCGACTCAGTGGCGTTTCTAAGTGGCCAGCGTCTTTGCTTCGAGACAAACTTACGTGCATCTATAGCTGCACACTTATAAGAGCTAGTACATCCTTATGACGCTGGTTCTTGAGAAAAGTGTCATCTGCAGCAGTAGCGCCGAGGTCTGTGTGGCCTGGTCTTTTCTCTGGGGCTGTTCCTCGGGCCTGAGCAGTGTGGTTCATCCTGCCGAGAGGCCTTGTCTCTCCACCGCCACCTCTGTTCCATGCAAACCACACACAGACACTTCTGGCCTAAATCCCCTCCCTCTCCTCTTTCTTTTCTTCCTTTTTCCTTCCCCAGTTCAAATCAACTCCAGACCTTCTGCGAGACCAGCGGGAGGCAGCAGCACCAGGCAGTGTGGACCGTGTGAAGGCCACCATCTATGGCATCCTCAGGGAGGGGTAAGTGGGGCCCAGCCTCCGGCTTCATTTCCTGTCTTCCTTGCTTTGCCCCTTTCCTCTGTTCACCCTTGCCTTCTGTCCTTGTGTCCCCCAGAAGCGTGGAGAGTGAGGCGTCCGTGAGGAGGAAAGTCAGTCTGGTGCTGGAGCAGATGCAACCTCTGGGGGTGAGTGGCCTTCTGGGGGGTCGGAGCAGGGGTCACGGCTAGAGCCTTGAGGGCTTCAGCCATCTGGATGCGGATTCATTTCCCACTCCCTTCCCTCCCCCGTACCTCTGGCAGATGGTTCCTCCTGCTTCTACTAAGGCCCTGGCAGGGCAGAGTGAGCTAACCCAAAAGATGGAGGAGCTCCAGAGAAGGCTGGACGAAGAAGTGAAGGTGAGGCAGGTCACTCTAGGGGTGAGGGGCCACCGGGAAGACGCCCCGCCTGGGGACGGACGAGGCTGGCTCTTTCCTTTGAGTATGACTATCCCTGGCTGGCCTTGAATTCACCGACATCTTCCTCACCCTGCCCAGATGGTCTGGCTCTTCTAGGCCAAGTACTGTGTGTATTATTATGTGAGACAAGAAGTCAGTGTTCTAGTCCCAGAAAGGACTTTGAGTTTCTCTGGAACTCAGGGGGGGGGGGGGCACTTCCTTTTCATTTTCCTTAGGATTCTGTATCTGGGCCTGCTGTTTACTGCTTATATAAAGCTTGAGAAGCTTGCTCTTGTTCTCCATGCAGGGGTGTAGCTCAGTTGATAGAAGGCTCACCTTGCATGCATGAAGTCTCGGGTTCGATTCCCAGTACTGAACACAACCAACTGTGGTTATACTTGCCTGAAAACCCAGCACTCAGGAGGTAGAGGCAGGAGTTCAAGGTTATCAGGTCTGAGGACAAGACTGGGTTACATGAGACCGTGTCTCCAGTTTTTTTCTTATCATAATTATGATAGCAATTAAATAGTGTCAAGTTTTTGGGTATAATTTTTATGGCAGATGCTGTCCTGGGCTATAATCATTATAGTGGTGGTGGAAAGTATATGGCAGGACCTTTTCTGATGAGTAACCTGGAAGATCAGAGAGGTTGGTGGAATTGCTGCGGCTGTAAAGTTGCAGAGATGAGACGAAAAGGTGCAGCCACTCTTCCTCTAAAACTTAAACTTTTTTGTTTTTACGTTTTGCTTCTGGAGTTGGGAGAGCAGGGTCTCAAAAGAACTGGCCGTGGACCGGCTATGTTAGCCAAGAGTGACCTTGAATGACCTTGAGCCTCGGATCCTCTCGCTCCTACCTCCTACATTTCGAATGGCAGATGTCCATCACCACCGTGCCCAGTTTATGCGGAGCTGAGGGTGGAAGCCAGGGCTTTGTGCCTGTTAGGCAAACACGCTGCCCTAGCCGCGCCCCCAGCCCCGCGCTGCCATCTAGCCACGCCCCCAGCCCCACTCTGCCATCTAGCCATGCCCCCAGCCCCACGCTGCTGTCCAGCCACGCCCAGACCCCACACCTTTTGCAAATGCTTTCTCAGCTTCCAGCCTGTACCTAGTTGGTTCGCAATCCTCTCCTTAAGGGGAGAGCGGTGCAGGTTAATGGTTAAGTGGAATCAAACCTAAAGGTTCAAACCTCGATTCTAGCTGTTGCTGGCTGTGTAATTAATCTTAGTTAAGTTCTTAAGTATTCAAATCCTGTTTCCTGAACAGTAAATGAAGATAATAATATACTGTTTATTGCAAAAACAGATTACTCCAAAACTTAACAGCTTAAAACAAGCATTTCTCGGTGTCTGAGGCTGGAGATTCTGGGATCAGCTCAGCTGAGTAATTCTGAGTCATGCCTGTTATTACTAGAATACCTGCGGAGCCTCAGGGTGTTTGGTAGCTTGCTTATTTGCTTATTTATTTATTTTTGAGATAGGGTTTTACTCTGCTGCCTAAAAACTGCCAAGCTGGCCTGGGATTCTAGACCACCCTAGCCTTGAACTCACGGTGATCCCCCTGCTTCTGCCTCCCAAGTGTCAGGGTCACTGTCATGTGCTACCGTGCCGAGGCTATACTGGATCTTTCTACAAGCGTTTCCTATTCTCCATTTCTTTTGCAGGAGCGGCAGAAGCTGGAGCCGTGCAGGGTTGGGCTAGAGAGGCAGCTGGAGGAGAAGGCAGAAGAGTGTAACCGGCTGCAGGAGCTGCTGGAGAGGAGGAAGGGGGAGGCCCAGCAGAGCGCCAGGGAGTGAGTGCAGCCGCAGGGGCGCACGCGGGTCACATGGGCAGTGTAGCCGAGGGGGCACACGCGGGTCACACTGGGTAGTGCAGCCGCGGGGGCGCACGCGGGTCACACTGGGTAGTGCAGCCGCGGGGGCGCACGCGGGTCACATGGGCAGTGCAGCCGAGGGGGCGCACGCGGGTCATACGGGTAGTGCAGCCGCGGGGGCGCACGCAGGTCACACGGGTCCGCACGGGGACAAGGCTTGGACCTAGAGGGCGATGACCCTCCTAGGGTCGAAGGAGGCAGAGAGAGGGGAATCAGCAGAAGCTAAATGGGCTGGCCGTGGTGGCGTACGCCTTTAATCCCATCCCAGCACTCGGGAGCCAGAGGCAGGTGGATCGTTGTGAGTTCGAGGCCAGCCTGGTCTACCCTGTCTCGAAAAACAAACAAACAAACAAACGAACAAAAAAGAAGCTAAGTGGGCCCGGGTTGCCCTCTCTCCGTTTCTATGGTAACGGTGATAGTGCATGTCGTGAAGATAGCCAACCTGGGTGTGTCTGTCTGGGGTCCTTGGTTTGTAAAGCGGCCCTACAACCATCAGCTACCGCCCAAGATTATTGGGAGGGTGCTTGCTCACATTCAGCAGGTGTCTTCTGTCCATGAATCATGTTGTTTATGTGACAGGCTCTGACATGGGCTCCTGAAGCGCTCAGTGAGCCAAGCAGGTAGGGCTCCTCTCTCCAGAATCTTAGCTCCAGGTGACAGGGAAGAGACAGTAACCAACGTGAGGCATGTGAGCAGTCATAATGCTTGAGAAGGCGGAGAGTGCGGCAGGCTAAGACAGGCCAGGAGGGCCAGCTCACAGTAAAAAAAAAAATTATTTATATGAATGTTCTATCTGCATGTACACCTGCACACCAGAGGAGGGCATCAGCGGGTATAGATGGCTGTGAGCCACCATGTGGTTACTAAGAATTGAACTCAGGACCTCTGGAAGAACAGACAGTGCTCTTAACCGCTGAGCCATCTCTCCAGCCCCCTGGCTCACAGTTTTAATTGAAGCAGTTGGGTATAAATGTTAAGATTTGAACAGCGGGGGCCGGCGTGGTGGCACACGCCTTTAATCCCAGCACTCGGGAGGCAGAGGCTGGTGGGTCGCTGTGAGTTCGAGGACAGCCTGGTCTACAGAGCGAGTCCAGGACAGCCAAGGCTGTTACACAAAGAAACCCTATTTTGAAAAACAAAAAACAAAAAACCAAAGAAGATTTGAACAGGGGCCTGGAGATGGATGGCTCTGCTGGTGAAGATGTTTACCACTGGAGCCTGGGACCTGAGCTCAGTGCCTCGGACACACGAGTGGGAAGGAGAGACCTGCCTTCCTGGAAGATGTCCTCTGACTGCCACTCGGATGTCTCCCGCACACATATACCCACAGTAAACAAATAAAATAAAGGGGGGAGGTTGAGTAGCGACATGGTGTGTACTTCATTGATGACATGCTTGCCCAGTTGGGCAGCGCCCTCCTATCGCCCACACTGCAAAACCAAATGTGCAGGAAAGAAGAGATTTTAGTGAAGTTTGGTGCACGGCAGGTGTGTAGCTGCCCAGCGCAGTCCCGGCCATGCTGTCTGTCCTTAGGCTTCAGCACACGAAGCTGCTCCTGAGCCAGGAAGAAGGTTTGCGGCACGGGCTGGAGAGCCAGGTGAGGGAGCTGCAGGCCACGCTGAAGCAGAGTCCAGAGCCTGCGAAGGAGACGCTCCTGAAGGTAGGGAGAGCGGGGTGGGGGGCGGCTGCTCTAGCCTCGGTTATCCCCGCCCCGCCCCGCCCCGCCCCGCCCCGCCCCGCCCCGCCCCGCCCCCTTAGTATCCTCGGGTCTGCTCACCCACTGTTCCCTTCACGTATGGGAAGCAGGTGAGGTTTTCACCAGCGCTCTTCAGTGTGCTTTCAGGCCGACTCAAGGCGGGGTGAGGCTAGAGCCCGAAATAGCAGTTTCCCTTTGTGGTCCAGGCAGTTTAGAGGACCGCCGTCACCCAATACTAGACTAATACGGAGTATGAATACATTCTCGTTTTGGGGGGTGGGACTTGGCTAAGTTGTCCATTCTGGCTTCTAGCTTGTGACCCTAATTATCGGGCTCAGAAGCATGTGCCACCCTGCCAAGCTCTTAATAAATACCTTTTTGCTAAATGGGTGAGTTATTTATTTATTTTTTTTTTAATTTTTGGTTTTTTGAGACAGGGTCTCCCTGTGTTAGCCTTGGCTGTCCTGGTCTCGCTTTGTAGACCAGGCTGGCCTTGAACTCACTGCAATCCACCTGCCTCTGCCTCCCGAGTGCTGGGATTAAAGGTGTGCGCCACCACACCCGGCTCTGGGTGAGTTATTTAATAGAAAGAGTGCCCAATATGGTCACCGCTGTGCTTCCACCTTCTTTTTCCTCAGGACTTGGTGGAGACCCGGGAACTTCTGGAAGAGGTCTTAGAAGGCAAACAACGCGTAGAGGAGCAGCTGAGGCTGCGGGAACGGGAGCTGACAGCCCTGAAGGGGGCCCTGAAAGAGGAGGTGGCTTCCCACGACCAGGAGGTGGAGCATGTCCGGCTGCAGTACCAGCGAGACACGGAGCAGCTTCGCCGGAGCATGCAAGATGCGACCCAGGCATGTGACAAAGAAACCGGGGCTGGGAGAGGAGGGGCACTGCCAGGGAGTGTGTTCCTGGCTTTTTCTTGATTGCCACGTGATCCTTCCCTAAAGGACCCGCGTGAGATGTAGTGACAGCCTTGGTTAGGGAACTTACCATGGCAGAGAGAGGACCTTAAGGATGCGTGGCCAGACTCCACAGGGAATAAATAACGGAGGGAAGCTTCCTGCCCATGACAGAAAGAAAGGCAGGCTGGGCTTCCCAGCGTCCCACCTGCAGAGTGTCAGGGTGTGGCTGATACCGTGCTCTCTGGCCTCAGCTTGCTCTCCTGCCTTAAGGTGAGCTTTGCCCTCTGAGCTAACTGGTGCCCGTTTTTTTTTTCCCCTCTTTCCATAGGACCATGCTGCAATGGAAGCTGAGAGACAAAAGATGACTTCCCTGGTGCGGGAGCTGCAACGGGAGCTAGAGGAGACCTCAGAGGAGACAGGGCATTGGCAGACCATGTTCCAGAAAAACAAGGACGAGCTGAGAGCCACCAAGCAGGAGTAAGAGCCTCTTCCCTTTTGCAGGGGCATTTCCCCTGACTCTTGTACCCCACTGGCTTTCTTTTACGCTGTGCTTTCACACTCTTACTATTTATTTGTTTGTTTATTATTTGTACAGTATTCTGCTCATATGTATGCCTACACACTAGAAGAGGTCACCAGACCTCATAGATGGCTGTGAGCCACCATGTGGTTGCTGGGAATTGAACTCAGGACCTTTGGAAAAATAGACAGTGCTCTTGACCTCTAAGCCATCTCTCCAGCCCCTACTCGCGGCTTGCTTGGTCTCCCTGAGCTCATGTCTGTGGCCCTGGGCCCCAGAGGGCTGGTTCACGCTGTCCAGTGAATCTCCTCTAAGTGGGAAGTCTGACCTTGATCTTTTTATCCCTTGTTTTGGACCACGCTGCGCTCAGACTGCTGCAGCTGCGGATGGAGAAGGAGGAGATGGAAGAGGAGCTGGGGGAGAAGATGGAGGCCTTACTGAGGGACTTGGAGCAGGCCCGAGCCGGTGCGAAAGATAGTCACCAGGTTGAAGAGCTTAGAAAGGTGCTTGGCTCTTGGGGTACAGAATGGGGTGGGGGTGGGGTTGCCTGCCTCACTGAGGAACTTCTGTACATGCTGGTGAGAGCGTTTCCGTGAGTGGGTTTCCAGGCTTCAGCTCAGCAGCTCAGTTTTGGCTTCCCAGCTCTGCAGGGCTGGTTGTCCTGAAGAAAGCCGTTAGCAGCCAGGTTGTGGCAGAGGCAGAAGCTGCTGGCTACTGCCTAGCCGGCATCTTAGGTAGCCGAGTACAGGCAAGTTTGTAAAACTCCAGGGTCGTTTTTGCAGGCTCAGAACCGTAAGTTGGCCAGCACTGGAAAAATTGCTCTTTCAACAGGAAATTCATTAGCTATGAGATGAGACAAATGTTTTGTTAGGATGCCCGTTTATTTACATCGAGAAATATAATCCCTGGACTGTCATGCTGGGAGCAGCGTGGCTAGCTGACCTTCTTCAGAAACAAAATAGTGATTTAATTTGAAGGCTATTTAGAAAACACTATCTGGACATGGTGCTCAAGGGGCCCAGTGGTTGGCCTGCATCTCCCCAGTATCCCAAGCCATGGTCTTGCTGGCAGGTTGGTGACACAACACTCCAAGATTCCTAGTTTTTTTATTTTTATTTTTTAAAGTCAATCCTTTTTCATCACAAACGGATGGTAGTTCATAAAAGAGTCATGAGAAAGTCACAAAAATTGAAATAAACCCAGTTTGATACTCTTGATGTTGTAGTTTATGAAGAATAAGAATGCAGCTAATAGGCCAGGTGTGATTGCATACACCTTTAGTCTTAGCACTTGGGATGCAGAGGCAGATGGATCTCTGTGAGTTCAAGACCAGCTTAGCCTATAGAGTGAGTACCAGGACAGCCAAGGCTCTGTAGAGAGACCCTGTCTCAATTACCACTCTCCCTCCCCGCCCCCAAAAGAACCCCTGTGTAAAAAAAAAAAACAAAAAAATCAAACCAAACCAAACCAAAAAAGAGCACAGCTAATGATTTTTGGATGACATAAAATTATGCTGTTGGGAAGTTACAAATACCACAGAGAGCCTGCGACCTATTGATGTAGTAGCTGACACGGGCGAGTTGAGGAGTCCTCCAGACAGTCTCATTGGTCACTGTGCCTCAGACAGGCTGGGTGTTTTATCAGGTACCTAAACAAAGTACAGGTTAGGGAAGGAGACAGCCGAGCCCAACAGAGAGCGGACAGCTGCTGCTTTTTGTCCGTGGTGAGTTGCCTTAGTGTCTACATTGTAGACTCACTGCATATGCCATGCTCTTCAGTCTCACTGGCGATCTCCAGACTTCAGAAGTGCCTGATAGCGGAATAGCAGTTTATAGTTATAAACTGTAACTAAAGAGAGCCGTATTTATACTTTAACCGCCCTTTAAAAAGACGTCTAAGATAAGCCGGGCGGTGGTGGCGCACGCCTTTAACCCCAGCACTCAGGAGGCAGAGGCAGGCGGATCGCTGTAAGTTCGAGGCCAGCCTGGTCTACAAAAGTGAGTCCAGGACAGCCTAGGATACACAGAGAAACCCTGTCTCAAAAAACCAAAAAAGACGTCTAAGATACATTAGTATTTATTGTGTCATATTTTTGTGTTTTGGTATATATTTTTATTTAAAATTTTTTTAGTTATGTATATAGCAGGCCAGAAGAGGGCATCAGATCACATTACAGATGGCTGTGAGCACCATGTGGTTGCTGGGAATTGAACTCAGGACCTCTGGAAGAGCAGTCAGTGCTCTTAACCTCTGAGCCATCTCTCCAGCCCAATTGGTATATATATTTAAAGGCAGCCAGTCTTGTTTTATAAAATTCTATACTATATAGCTAGGCGTGGTGGACTACAAAGTGAGTCCAGGACAGCCAAGGCTACACAGAGAAACCCAGTCTTGAAAAAAAAAAAAATATATATATATATATATGTATACATACTATAAAATTTCTCTATTTATTCATTTTTAGTTTTTAAAGACAAGGTCTCACTACATAGACCAGGCTGGCTTTGAACTCACAGAGATCCACCTGCCTCTTTCCCAAGTGCTGAGTTTAATGTACCACCACATTTGACTTAAAATTTCTACTTTTATTTTATTTATTCATTTATTTATTTTTAAATTACGTATACAGTGTTGTGCCTGCATGCACAGTTGCACTCCAGAATAGGGCACCGGATCTCATTACAGATGCACTTGCTTGGAATTGAACTCAGGACCTTTCTTGGGTGTATCACGTAAAAATAGATTGCTCTCTGGGAGGCAGAGGCAGGTGGATCTCTGTGGGTTCGAGGCCAGCCTGGTCTACAAAGTGAGTTCAGGACAGCCAAGGCTACACAGAGAAACCCTGTCTTGAAAAACAAACACATAAATATAAACAAAAACAAAAGAATAGGATTGTCATGTGGTTAGTCTGTAATTTTTTTTCCCCTGAGACAGGGTTTCTCTGTGTAGCCCTGGCTGTCCTGTACTCACAAAGATCCCCCTGCCTCTGCCTCCCCAGTGCTGGGACTAAAGGCGTGCGCCACCACATGTTCAGCTGTTTGTGAATCTGCCCACTTGTTCTCTCAAGCAGCCCTGTCATTTACATTTCTTTCCATCACAAGTGAAGAGTTCTTGTCTCTCCCCTTCTAGGAGCTGCGCCGCACCCAGGGGGAGCTTAAAGAGCTTCGGGCAGAGCGGCAGAGCCAGGAGGTGGCTGGGCGACAGCGGGACCAGGAGTTGGAGAAGCAGCTGACCGCGCTGAGGGCCGAGGCTGATCGAGCCCGAGACCTGGAGCAGCAGAACTTCCAGCTGCAAAAGACGGTGCAGCAGCTGCGGCAGGACTGTGACGAGGCTTCCAAGGCAAGGGGAGTGGGCCCAGGGCTCAGGAGGTGGAGGCTGAGGGGTCAGGAGGGCGGACAAGCTCAGAGGGCCTGCACAGTTACTGTGATGGGTATGTACCGAGCAGCTCTGGAGCGCGTGGGTGCGCGCGTGTGTGCATGTGTCGTGTGTGTGTGCGCGCGTGCGTGCGTCGTGTGTGTCATGTGTGCGTGTGTGTCGTGTGTGTGTGTGCGTGCGTCATGTGTGTCTGTGTGCGTGCAGCTGTGTGCGTGTGTCTGCGTGCGTGTGGTGAACAGCAGATTTTGGCAGGGTGGCTGCATCTGTGTAGGGGGAGGGTTATCCGGAGGTTCCTTGCGGGGGGGGGGGTCCCCCCTCTATCTGTGCCTGGCTCCTCTGAGCGTTTGGTGGGTTCTCTCTCAGGTGGCCTGCTTGCCCATCAGTGAGAGCTGCCCGGTCTGAGCCGATTCTCTCAACTGCCCGCAGGCTAAGGTGGCATCGGAGGCAGAGGCCATGGTGCTGGGGCAGCGTCGGGCAACAGTGGAAACCACGCTTCGGGAGACCCAGGAGGAAAACGATGACTTCCGAAGGCGCATCCTGGGTTTGGAGCAGCAGCTGAAGGAGGCCCGGGGCCTGGCGGAGGGCGGGGAAGCGGCGGAGGCTCGACTTCGTGACAAAGTGCGTCGGCTGGAGGTAAGGGGCGGCTCCTGTCCACCCCGGGGGGGGGGGGCGGGACGGGGGGGGGGCACCTTGCTTAACCGCCCTGAGCCCCGGTAGATGCTCCTTTTCTCAGTGGTGTGCCCACACCGCGTCAGTATGCCCGCATGCGCATGCGCTGTGCTCCCATCTCAGTATGCGGCGGTGGTTTTTGCTCCCAGCGCGCATTGGTCTTCTGTTCTCACGGCATGTATTAGGCATGGCAGTGTTCGTTTCCTGGAGTGACTTGGTGTAAGCGTCTCAGACCTTGCACTGGTATTTCTGTCTCCTGCCTCGCACCCTTTGCTTGTTCTGTGCTTTGATTTCTTTGCTAGTTCCCTCTGAGCCTATTTGCTTGTCCTTTGAGGCAGAACCTCGCTGTATAACCCCACCTGGCCTGAAAACTCACTATGTAGACCAGGCTGGCCTCAAACTCACAGAGGCGTGCCTGCTTCTGCCTCACACGGCCTAGGACCGGGGGCGTGCGCCACGACGCCCAGCATTACCTTTTTCATAAATAACTTCCACCACTCCCTCCAGTGCTTCCTCAGCCTAAGCTTTGCCTTCCCTGGGCCCAACCTTCCCCTTCTCCCCCGTGCCAGGTAGAGAAACAGCAGCTACAGGAGGCCCTGAGTGCCGCCCAGGAGGAGGAGGGGAGCCTGGCAGCCGCCAAGCGGGCCCTGGAGGTCCGGCTGGAGGAGGCCCAGCGGGGGCTGGCGCGCCTCGGGCAGGAGCAGCAGGCACTGAACCGGGCCCTGGAGGAGGAGGCCAAGCAGCGAGAGGCTCTCCGCAGGAGCAAGGCAGAGCTGGAGGAGCAGAAGCGCTTGCTGAGCAGGACCGTGGACCGACTCAACAAAGAGGTGAGCGTGGGTGGCGTGGATCCCCGGCAAGAGCCGTGGGCCCTGCAGAAGCCAGCCCTGGAGGCCGGGCCAGGGTGTGGGACCTCGGCTGTCCTGGAAGTCATGTTGTGTAGACTAGGCTGGCTTTGAACTACCCACCTGCCTCTGTGATTCCAAATGCTGGGATCAAGGGTGTGTGCCACCACGCCCGGCCCGAATGTGACCCACGACTGTGTGGCAGTGGTTTTTGTCTTGGAGAGTAGCCCTAGGAGTTTGCTTTAGAAGAGTCTAGAAGACCTAAACATAAGGCTCTGCAACAGTAAAGCTTTAGATTGCGGGGAGAGGAAGAAGCAAGGGCGATGAGGACATCAAATTGCTTTTTGCTGGTAAGGTTCTTCCTCCCAGGCTTATTTTCTAAAATAAGGCCAACTACTAGCAATGTTAATGGAGGAGGAAAAAAGCCAAAACCAAGACAACAGCAGCAACAACAACAACAAAACCAAAAACACGCATACATCTTATTTTCTCTGAAATAGCAATTGAGGGTTTGTCATAACTTAGTTGCCAGATTTTCTTTCTTGGTGGTATATCTCATAACCATGTTGCCTTGAGTTTGCAGAAATATGGTCACTGAAGGGTTACTTATTATCCCATTTTACAGATGGGGGAGATGAGGCCAGACATGATATGTAATAAAGCTAGGATGTCCAGACATTTGACCACAGCTGCTAGTCTTACCAGGGATCCAGACCAGGAGACCCACAGAGGGCTGCTTGGCCGAAAGGACACTCTGGGAAGATCCCCGGGAGCTCGGTCTAGGGAAGGGGCGGGAGGTTTGCTGTGGCGGTGGTGCAGTGCCGAAGCAATGCCTTCCCTCTGCGTTTCAGCTGGAGCAGATTGGGGATGACTCCAAGCTAGCCCTGCAGCAGCTCCAGTCCCAGATGGAGGAGTACAAGGAAAAGTCCCGCAAGGAAGTGGCTGATGCCCAGCGCCAGGCCAAGGATTGGGCCAGTGAGGCTGAAAAGAATTCAGGGGGCCTGAACCGGCTTCAGGATGAGGTAGGAGCCTACACGGCAGGAACAGACTTAGGCAGTGTCCTGACTTAGGTGTAAACTCTTGGGGTGGCACACCAAGGAAGGGGGCCTTGTTCATGCTGGGCAGCCAAGAGGGGATCGTCTATAGGGCAAATCTCTCTCTCTGTCTCTCTCTTGTTTTTTTGAGACAGGGTCTCTCTTTGTAGCCCTGGCTGTCCTGGAACTCAGAGATCTGCCTATTTCTGCCTCCTGAGTGCTGGTATTAAAGGCGTGCAGCACTACTGCTCAGCCAAGATTAAAAAAAAAAAAAATCTTGTTGCCTAAACACCGTCTCATATTACTTAGATCATAATTTGGGACCTAGGATCAGTTGATGTTTTGGGATAGGGTCTCAGTACGGCTGGCTTTGAACGCAAAGAGATCTGCTTGCCTATGCCACCTAAGTGCTGACATGCCTCCACCATGTCTGACAGGATTGGTGTTTAAAAAAAAAAACTCTTTAAAGGCTGGAGAGATGGCTCAGTGGTTAAGAGCACTGGCTGCTCTTCCAAAGGTCCTGAGTTTAATCCCCCCCAACCACATGGTGGCTCACAACCATCTGTAATAAGATCTGGTGCCCTCTTCTGACCTGCAGGTATACATGCAGGCAGAGCACTGTATACAAATAAAAAAAAATTAAAAACAACAACAATAACAAAAAACTCTATAAATAGCCAAGTGATGTCTCCTCCCCAATAAAAACTCTCAAATGATCCCTGTTTGTGGAGGACTGTTTTAAAACAGTAAAGAAAATGAACTTGAAAGTGATTCTTCATCACCCTGAGCTAGCAAGCCTAGGCAAGTGCGCCAAGCTGTGGTCCCAGCCTGGCGCTAAAGAATTTCAGTGGTGAAATACTCCTCCCCAAGCAGACTGCTCTCACCTCCACCCTGCGTGCGCTTCAGCTAGGCTGAGCTGTTGTCTGTTGCCCTTGGTCCCAGCTGCAAAGGCTGCGGCAGGCCCTCCAGACATCCCAGGCTGAGCGGGACACAGCCCGGCTGGACAAAGAGCTGCTGGCCCAGCGGCTGCAGGCGCTAGAGCAGGAGACTGAGAACAAGAAACGCTCCCAGGACGACAAGGCCCGGCAACTGAAGAGCCTCGAGGTAAAGATGGCGGGACAGGCCGAGCGGGGGCGACGCTTCCCAAGCCCTTTTCTGTACTAGAGAATAAAGCTTGAGAAGCCACAGCTGATGGTTTGGCTGGGAACTGGGAACTTAATTTCATGTAAAAACTTTTGAGTTTTTGTCATCTTTTGTGTTTGGACAGTGGTAACACTGACCTTCTAGACCTGAGTTCTGCATGCCAGTAGCTGGCTGGAACTGAGCAGTGGCTTTCCTCTCTTAGAGTAAATTGTAGTCTTCAGTTTGCTGTACTTGAAAGTAAGTTCAGGGTGCTGGAGAGATGGCTCAGAGGTTAAGAGCACTGTCTGCTCTTCCAGAGGTCCTGAGTTCAAGTCCCAGCAGCCACATGGTGGTTCGTAACCATCTATAATGAGATCTGGTGCCCTCTTCTGGCAGGGAGGCACACATGCAGGCAGAACATTGTATACATAATAAATAAATAAATCTTTTTTTTAAAAAAGTAAGAACAGTAGCAACAAGCGTGTATCACTGTGGATGTGGCACATAAGACTCATCCTCTGCATCACCCTGTGAGGTAGATGGTTTCATCTCCATTTTGCAGATAAGGGAAGCTGAGGCACGGGGCTTAGTAGCTTTCCAGTGGAGTGGGTCTAAAATTAGACCAAAGTAGTAGGTCTAATTTTAAGGCTGAGGTGGTCTGCCCAGTACTGAGTGGTTTGGATTTGCTCCACACTCTGGAAATGCTGTCTGAGATTTTTCAGTCTTGGCCTCTGCTGGGGAACTTGAGTTTTACACTTTTAATTTTTCCTTTCGGGAACTAGTTCTCTAAGAAGGAATGGAGTCTGGCATTTGCCTTTCTTGGCCAGCAGAGGGCGCCAGCTCCACAGCGACTTTGAGCCAGCATAAGAAGGCTCTGAAATGTGCCAGGGAGAAAAGTCTGTGGGGCTGAAGTTTTCACAGGGCCTTGATAAGAGTTTGGTGTTCTAGGGCCCAGAACTTGGCACAGAATTGACCTTTTTTGCCCTTCTGCCGCAGGAGAAAGTCTCACGACTGGAAGCAGAGTTAGACGAGGAGAAGAGCACCGTGGAACTGTTAACAGATCGGGTGAACCGAGGCCGGGACCAGGTGACTCCTCCCGACCCCTTGCTGTGCCTCCTCCTCACTGTAACACCCCAGCTCTCTCAAAGACGATTTAGCTCTCCCGCCTTTTACAACCTGGCAAGGCAGGGTCTGGTTCAGGCTCTCATCTGCTTTGGAAAGGGTAGACACATGTCCTTAGGCGGAAGGAAGCCAAGAATTGGAGTCGGAGGAAAGAGTCCTGGTGGCCCAGGATGCTCTGACCCTAGTGAGGACTGTTTCAGTTCAGGAGTTCTGCTTGTGGGATTTCAGGAGCCATCTGAAAGGCTACTGGAATAGCTATAATGTCTTCCTTTAACTTGACACCCAAATCACATCACCTTTTTTTGTTTGTTTTTGTTGCTTTTTTGAGACAGGGACTCTATAGGCAGCTCTGGCTGGCCTTGGAACAGTATAGACCGGGCTAACCTCAAACTCAGAGCTCCGCCTGCCACTGTGTGCCTCCCAAGTGCTGGGTCTAATCCACCACCACGCCCACCTCCAAACGTCCCTTACATCTCTCAGCGGTCCGCTCTCCATCTCCCTTCTATCAATATCGTAATGCAAAATGCGCTCAGTCCGATTTCAAAAGCCTGTGGTCTTCTAGTTCCAATACTGCTCAGGAGTCTAAAGTTCAGAGTCTGTTCTGAGACTCAAAGCAGTCTTTTAATTGTAAGCGCCACGCCCACGTCCAGCATCCTGCGCTCAGGGTGACGTCATCTGGCCCTAAAGGTCTTGGGCGTTCCTCCCTTCCAGCTTTGTTACCCGCAGCACACAGAGCCTCTCTTCTCTCCCTTCTCTCCCCTGCTCCTCTCGGTGCCTGTATCTTTCCACTGCAGATGTCCCATGTTCCTGGTTCCTCAGACATCTTGGGGTTTCCAGGGCAACTTGAGCTTTACGTTCACCGAGGGTACAATAGCCTTTCAGGGCTCCTTGCCGGAAGTCTTAACTGATTTTCGGGGGTACAATCCATCATTGCGGAGAAGAGAGGACGACCAGCAGCTTCATGGCAGCGCGGACTGTGATGGCTTTCTCAAGTCCAGTCAGGCTCGGGAATGTTGAGGAGGGTGCTTGTTGAAGTAATTAAAAAAGCGGCTCGCAGCCAATCGCTGAGCAGGGGAAGAGAATAGGGCTGGACTTCCTGCCAGCCAAGGGAGGAGGAGTCAGGGGCGGAAGCAGGGGATTCAGCTGCGGGCAGAGGTCCAAGGAAGATCAGGAGGAGGGAGCTGGAGCCCAGGAAAGCTACACAGTGCAAGTATTGCAGGGATGTTTGCTGGGAGTGAGACAAAATAGCACAGAGGGCTAAGAGCGGATTTAAACTAGTCAGATTACGTGCTGAAGCCTCGTATTATAAAAGAGTCTCGATTATTTGTATGATAGCCGGGTTAAGAAAGACGCTAAGAGGGGCTGGAGAGATGGCTCAGAGGTTAAGGGCACTGACTGCTCTTCCAGAGGTCCTGAGTTCAATTCCCGGCAACGACTTGGTGGCTTGTAACCATCTGTAATGTGATCTGATGCCCTTTTCTGGTGTGCAGATGTACATGCAGACAGAGCTATTGTATACATAATAATAAATAAAAATCTTTAAAAACTATAAAAAAAAAAGGAAAGAAGCTAAGAGAAACAAACAGTTCTATAAAAACAACTAAAACAGATACCTGGGATTCTAGGGTGAGAGAGAGAGTTACCTAGTTGCCTTAGAATTTGGGGGATTGGGGTTCAGCGCGTGTTGTGCAGGGATCTGCTTCTTCCCCGAGTCTGATTCCTCTCGCCCACCCTAACAGGTGGATCAGCTGCGGACAGAGCTCATGCAAGAGAGGTCTGCGCGGCAGGACTTGGAGTGTGACAAAGTCTCCTTGGAGAGACAGGTGCAAAGGAGTTTTTGGGGTGGAGCCAGGGGTCCAGATAGGGGACCAGCCGGAGAGATAACCATGGAAACTTCTCTCTCAGAACAAGGACTTGAAGACCCGGCTGGCCACCTCAGAAGGCTTCCAGAAGCCCAGCGCCAGCCTCTCCCAGCTGGAGTCCCAGAATCAACTGTTGCAAGAGCGGCTGCAAGCCGAAGAGAGGTGAAGTGCGCCCGCCGCTCGGCCGCCTCGCCTCCTCCCCTTTCTTCCTGTGGGTTTTTTCTCCTCTGGGTTCTTCCACCACCTCACACCCGCCCCAACCTGGCCTCATCTTCAGGGAGCCCCCCTTGGCCCTGGTAGAGAGCAGAGTTGTGGACACTCTGGCATGCGGACGGCTTCTAGCCCCCTGGGTCTTTGGCTTCTCCCATCTGCTGGTGAGGCTCATGGAGGCAGTCCAGTGCTAAGGAACGGCCCGTCAGGAATGTCAGCAGCCTCAGACCGCCCTCCCCCTCCCCCTCTTAGAGAGAAGACAGTCCTGCAGTCCACCAACCGGAAGCTGGAGCGGAGGGTTAAGGAGCTCACCATCCAGATCGACGATGAACGGCAGCACGTCAACGACCAGAAAGACCAGGTGAGGATGTGGCACCCTGGCTTTTCTGCGGCCAGGGGAGGCCACACTCCCCCACACGGCTTGGCTTTTGCTCGCGGAAGGACACAGACTAGCCAAAGAGGTCTAGCCTAGAGTAGTCATAGCCTCTGTGTTGCGTGTGCTAGTTTCTCTAAGTGTTTCATGTGCATTAATTTCATCGGATCCCCAAATAACCTTTGTGCCGTGCTTGTGTGGGGTTGTGTATATATGTGTATGCACGTGCGCAAGTGTGCACATGTGTGCCGAGGCCAGAGGACAACCTTTAGTGTTATCCCTTTAAGCAACGTCCAGCTTTTTTGGCAAGGTCTCTCACTGGCCTGGAACTTGTCAATAGGTTAGGCTGGCTGCCTGGCTGGCTCCTGTGCCCTAAGGAGACTGAAATTTAGGTCCTGTGCTTTGCTTGCATGGCGAACACTTTATTGTCTGCGCTATCTCCTCAGCTCTTTAACCTCTTCTTGGCAGCTCCCTGAGGCTAGAGGGTCAGGACCTGTTTTTGTGGGGGTGGGGGTGTAGGGGGAGTTGGGGAGACTGTGTGGATCGTCCCTTGTCAGGATCAGTGCAGGGCAGGTGCCAGGCCTTGGTAGTGATGCTTTTCTGATGCGGGGACGTGGTTTCCGGTTTAGCTAACCCTGAGAGTGAAGGCTCTGAAGCGTCAGGTGGATGAAGCCGAGGAGGAGATCGAGCGGCTGGACAGCCTGAGGAAGAAGGCGCAGCGGGAAGTGGAGGAACAGCACGAGGTCACCGAACAGCTCCGGGCCCGGATCAAATCCTTGGAAAAGGACGCCTGGTATGGCTGCCCCTCCGGCACCTGCACCATGCTCCTCAGGGCTCGGGCTCCTCCCAAGCTGGAGAAGGAGAAATATGCAGTCCCTTGTCCCTGCCAGCCAGTACTGTTAGCTCGTAGTTACCTTAGCTTCCGCCCTTCACGTCATCTCCCCAGATCCCTGACTAGCAGGCGGCCACGCGAGGACGAGCCCTCGGTCTTAGGGGAGTTCCACAGGGCGACCGGCTCAGCCTGCCCTCCTATCTCTCTTACTCAGGCGAAAAGCTTCCCGTTCCGCGGCCGAGTCAGCCCTCAGAGAAGACGGCCTGAGCTCGGACGAGGAGTTTGACGGCGTCTACGACCCTTCATCCATTGCGTCACTGCTCACCGAGAGCAACCTGCAGACCAGTTCCTGTTAGCGCGCGCTTAGGTTCCGAGGACCGCGAACGGGCTCGCCACGGTCAAGCCTGCCTCAGCCTCTTCGCGCCGTCCTGCCTGCCTCAGTCTTTCCTTCTTTTTTCTTTTCTTTTTTTTTCTCTCCCCTATGGCTGACTTAAGACTAGAAGGGGTGAAAGCGGTGGTGACAAACACACACATTAGCAGTGAGCTGCTGAGTGGCTTGTCCTTTTCACTGGAAGAGTGGTGGGTGTTCAGGCCTTCCTAGAAGCCTGGGTGACCGCGGGGAATAACGGTCAGTGTACACGCCGAGGCGGTCTGCGAGGGACAGAAAGGGGTGGATGCTGCCATGTGTGTAAAGCTTTAGTTCTTTAATATTTAACCATACGGCTCAGGGAAATGCCCACTGTTCTGCTCGCTGGATCCCTGCAACCTTTATTCCCCCAACTCTGGAGCAGGGGAGGGGGCATTATGGGTAACGGGCATGCAGGCGTGGCGCTACCCACTTCTCAGATCCTCCTCCTTGCACTGTCGTGGGTCAGTGTGGTAGTCCCTGGCATCTCTTCGGGTTGCAATATTTTTGTTTTTGTTTTTTCCAAGTCACTGGGTCTGGGGGTGGGGGTGGGGACCTTCCGTCTTTCTTTTCCATCTTTACCGCCCCTGCCTTGCGGCTTTATCCTCAGTGCCTTACCAGTATGAGAGACGAGGATGCTGTTCTTGCCTTTCATAAACCTGCACACTCATACCTCTCCAAAGACCAGCCTTTCCTCACCGGGCCCCCCAGCCTGTCTTCCTGCCTCAGCTGCAGGCTGCTCTGCCAGCCAGCCCCTGGGACAGGGCTTGGATGGGCCTTGGTGAGCTGACGGGGACTGGTTCTGCTCACCGTCTTCCTCCTCGTCCTCTGTGACCGCGGACGCTGCCATAGGTGGTTGTCCTTGGGAACCATGACCAATGCTGACAGAGGTTCTAAAAGCAAACATCTAGTCCCTGTGGCCTCCTCGTGGCTCCTCAGACCAGATGTGCCCAGCCTCTGTGGGAGCCAGCAGATCCCTGCTTTTCTCAGAGCTTTGCCTGAGGTTAGAAGCTGACTCTAGGTAGAGATGGGAAGGGGTAACGGAGAATATATTCCTCCTTTGAGTTTTGGAGTGTGCCAATCTCTGGTGGGTGAAGGTAATGGGGACGCTTCACCTCTTATTTCCAAAGTAAGTTCTGTTCTCATCAATGACATGTAATTTCATGATTTAAAAAAAAAAAAAGATATTCTGCAAATCAGATTATTTTCTCCCAATCCAGCCTTGGTTTATTTCTAATTAAATATTAAAATGGCATATATATATATATATTGAAGGTCTTGTCTTCTTCATTTTCCTGGCTAATTTGATGGCCTACTCTAACATTTGTTGTTGTTGTTTTAAACATTTGTGTGTGTATGTGTGTGTGTGTAGAGTGTACACATGCATGCGTGTATGTACATATGAATGCTACCCTTGTGGAGGTCAGAAAACAACTTTTAGAGTCAGTTCTCGATTTCCACAGTGTGGATCCTGGGGATTGAACTCAAGGCGTTGGGCCTGGCAGCCAGGCACCTTTACCTACTAAGCAAGCCCTATTTCAAGAAGTCATTTTAACTGGACATTAAAATAAGGCTTTAGCTCATTTTCCAGCAGTCTCTTATGGCTGATCGGGGTCCAGGAACAGACAGACTACTTACAGTAGACCTCTCCTAGCCTCTGGGAACAGCAAGCAGTGCTCTATTTGTTTGTTTGTTGTTTCTGTTGCTGTGATAAAACACGCCAACCAAGGTAACTTACAGAAGTGCCTACAGTTCCCAAGGGATAAGAGTGTATCACCATCATGGCGGGAGGCAGAGCAGCAGGCAGAAAGCGTGCATCTCAAGCCACAAGCAGGAGGCAGAGAGCAAACGGAATGGCGGCAAGCCTTTGAACTCTCAAAGCCTGCCCCCAGTGACAAAATTTCCTTGCAAGTCTACTTAACTGAGAGCCAGGTATTCAAATGACAGAGCCTATGGGGGACTTTCTCATTCAAACGGCCACAAACAGCATTTCTGAGGGATAGGAGGAAAGGTTAGAGTTGAGCTTTTTCTCTTCCGGCGCCACTATCTCCAGCATTTATCGTCGAGGTACAGAGTTCTGCATCCATTTCTAACTGGCAAGTGACTCAAGAGTCCAGTTCCACGCCCCTCACTTGAAGAAGCCAGCTGCTCACCAAAACAAATCGCTAGCTATATTGATACGGCCTACTCAAGCTGCTCAGACCTTACGTGCTCTGCCTGCTGCCTCTGTGGACCATCAGCCAGTGAGGTAGCCTTCTAGTAGCGTTCAGCCCACAAGATCCTAGTCCAAGCTTCAGCATCAAACGCCATCGCTGCAGTTGGACGCATCTTTCCTTTAGGGTGCAAATTCCTTTTAAGGCAATGTGGCCCGCCTCTCCCTACCATATAAGGCTCGCTTCTGAGAAGCAAGCCCCACCCAGAGCTTAGCTGGCTTTGAC
Organism: Acomys minous; assembly: GCF_964271855.1. Classification (NCBI taxonomy): domain Eukaryota; kingdom Metazoa; phylum Chordata; class Mammalia; order Rodentia; family Muridae; genus Acomys; species Acomys minous. Next base: position 65,218,849 of record NC_140499.1, on the reverse strand, counting down.
AACGGCCTGGGCGGCATGCCAGGAAAAGAGCACCTGCCAGACTGGCTTAGACTAGTCCGAATGAGCTGGCCCTTGGAGCCTGCCTTTCTACCACAGAGGAAAGATTTACTCAGCTCTAAAAAGCCTACAGGCTGGCTTACACATGGGGAGAGAGGAAGGCCATAGAAGATGGTGCAGGACCCAATTCGCCTTCTACAAAGGACCAGAATATTTTTCCTTGCACAGGTCCTGGAGAACCGAGAGCAGGCAAGGCTAATGAGTGCTGAGATACCACTGCAGACACTACCTCGTCTTTCCCCCTAAGTAAAACCCTTAAGCGGCCGCGGGACCCTCGCCCCTACGCCCCACCTTTATGGAAATCTGCCACAGCGCGGGTGGGCGAGTCCTGAAGCCTCTCGGCACCGCCCACCTCTCGCTTCCGCTCGCTCTCATTGACAAAAGCCCGCCCTGGGCGAGACCCACCTTCGGCCCCGCCCCCGGCGCGCCTATTACATGGGGCGGGCGGTTCCGCGCGCGCCCGCCCAGTTGCCGCACGGACCTCGGAGCTGGGGACGCTCGCTCGACCTCCGCGGAAAGATGAACGGGACGCGGAGCTGGTGTACCCTGGTGGACGTGCACCCGGAGAGCCAGACCACGGTAGGTCGTCGCGCTCGCCCCGCCTCCCCGCTTCGGCGCCCGTGGCTTTCCTGCTCCACGGCTCCGGGCGCCTCACGCCGAGCTAGCCGACGCCACCTGACGACGTCTCCGGCTCGGCGCGCTCAGCCCCGCGTCGCCCCGTGCGCTTTCTTGCCTTTGCCCTGCGGGCGGGCGGCGGGGTGGCGGGGCGCGGGACTAAAGGCTGGCGGCCCCAGGGCTGGGGAGTGCCTGTCCTTGGCGGGGACGCTGCAGCCCCGGCTCGGGCTAGACCTAGATTGGATCGAGGGAGACGAGCTCAAGGGGACCGGGTCCTTGCGCTGTTTAGGACGCTGTTGCGACGGCCCAAGCCGGTTAGGTCTTTCCGTGTTCCCCGGTGGCCTCAGAAGCCCTTCAAAGACTTTTACGATGCTTCGGGCTGTCCTTTAACTAGGGGGGAAAAAGTGCGCAGGAGGTGGTCTACTAGGGCTGAGAACCGAGAGGCGAGAGCCTGCGAGGGGCGGTAGGTCTTAGACAACTCCGGCTTCGGTCCTAGATTCTGCCTTTCGCTAAGAGGATGCATAGAGCTTCCCATTCGACGGTCACTTCTTTCGGGTTTCACCTTTTTCGTCTTGCTTTTTGGATCCCCAACCCTCTTACTGGCCAAGCAGTAGCTTCCTGGGTTTTGCTTCCGTGTCCAGTTGCCAAGTCCTGGTAGGGTTTGAAGGGGATGCCTCGTAACCCGGGGTGGGAGGCGAAGAGAGAGGGAGGGAGGGAGGGAGGAAGGGAGGGAGGGAGAGAGAGAGAGAGAGAGAGAGGGGGGGGGGAGGGAGGCGTTCTCCAGTGCTAGCCAGTTTGCCCTCCTCCCCTCCTGGCCAGCCCACTCCACCACCCTCAGCTGACCGCAGATTTTTCTTCCTTCAGAGGGAGGAAAGGCCGGTAATTTGATGCTGAATGTTTCTAGGCGTTGCTGAGGGATCCAAATACACCATAGATCTGTACTAATTAATTTATTTCCAAGTTGTTGTGGGAGAGTGAAGGGAGAGCCAAGGTGATGGAGAGTTTGTGTGTCGTCCTCCCGTCCTCCCCTTCCCCCCAATCTGATTCCTTTGCTTCTGCCTGTCTCAGCATGTCCCTGAGGCAAAGCTAACCCAGCTACGGCTGGATTATGGCTCTTCTTCAAAGAATAGCTGTAGAATAGGTGCTCATTTGAAGTTTAGAGTTAGATCACTGAAGTCGGTGCGCTGTCCCCTTGACATCTTTGCTTAGCAATGCGAATGTCTCTTCTACATTATTAGTCTTGACACTGCCTAAAACCGGAGCCTTTACCCCTAGGTAGAGATGCTGACTAAATGGGAAAACAAAACAAAACAACCCCCCACCCCCAACCAACCATATCCTATTGCCTCGGCCTTAAATGCTCTATGTTGTTGGTGTTTTTGAAATGGTTGAGTCAGGGAAAGATTGTGGAAAGAGTAAGAGTGAGGGGCCCAGGGCCACACCATATCGAAGAAAGACCTTCAAAACCACATCACCAGCAGCACAGAGAACAGGCCATCTGCTGCTGTCCCTTGATACTTTTGATTCTTGTTAGGTGGGCCAGGAGACAGAAATGGAAACTAGCAAGGAGTTGGTCCTCAGGTGAAAGTGCGTTTAGAGCTAACTATAGAGCTTTATATCAGAGAGGGGCCAGGCTAGACTTGAGACTTATTTGACTCTAAAGCTGGGACTGAAATAATGCTTGCCTGGGTTTGCTCTTGGAGACATTCCTGGGCTCATGAGGAGGAAGGGCCGACGGTAAACAATCAATCAGTCAGGAGACAGGCCTTGTCCTGGATTCCTCTCCTCTGAGCCAACCTATAGATAGAATTTATGGCTCGGGACAGTCCCTGGGAACCCGTCATGTAGTCGTGTGCTCATGCCATTGAACGGTGCTCAGGGATGGTGCAAACGCTGTGAGTAAATAAATGAGTCAGCAGGTACCTGATTTATGCGGTGTCCAGGGTCGACCCCGGGGCTTTGGGCATACCAATTCATCTAATTGAGCTGTCTCCCCAACCTACCCTGAGTCCACCCCCACCAGGAGAACACTGTAACTACTGAGATTTGAGCATGGGGCCTTATTCACCCCTAGGGCCCAGAATTTGTGGGTCTAGATGGTTGGAGTCAGAATCCTGGGACCGTGTGTCGCTGGCCACGTGCCTTTCAGTGCTTCCCACAGTGATGTGGAAGGTACAACTTGTGGTGTTCTCATTGCTGGGCAGACACAAGGACGGAGTTTGACCCACTAGTGGGTCTGAAATCAACATAGGACTTAAAGCTTTTGAGCTTCCGCCCATTCCCAGCACTGTACCCCCCCACACACCTTTGGTTTTTTGGGAGTGCCTTTCTCTTCCTCAATCATCCATCTCTATTATTGTCACTAAGCAAACAAGTAAACAAAAATATAGTGGGAAGGCTGGGCATAGTGGTATAAGCCACTTCAGAGAACTTGGAAGGCCGCAGAAGGAAGGATCCCTGAGCTCGAGGCCAGCCTAGTCTCTATAGTGAATTTCAGGCCAGCCATGACTACATAGCAAGACCCTGTCTCAAAACAAAAAAACATAGCAGAGGAGAAACCAAATTAAAAAAAACAACAACAAAACAAAACAAAACAAAAACCAACTAACATCGCTGGAGTGTTGGTGAGGATAGTCTGTCTGACAAAACTTTGTGTCTGTCATATGTATGTTTGATGGGATTAAAAGTGTAGACTACTGTGTCTAGTTGTGAAGTGTATTTTAATGTAAAAAATGTTTGAAAGTGACTTTAGTAAATTATATTGGCATAGAAAAAAAACCTCAAACTCATTCTTTCTTTTCTTTTTTTTTCTTTCTTTCTTTCTTTTTTTTTTTAAAGACAGGGTTTCTCTGTGTAGCCCTGGCTGTCCTGGACTCACTTTGTAGACCAGGCTGGCCTCGAACTCATGGTAATTCACCTGCCTCTGCCTCCCGAGCGCTGGGCTTAAAGGCGTGCACCACCATGCTGGCTACCTCCAACTCATTCTTATCAGACACTTCTATTACCTTCTTTTGGTTATAGTAACCAGCCAGGAGTAACTAGCTAAGGAGGATTTATTGGAAGGACAGAACAGTGCACAGATGTTAAAAGAAAGCTTCAAAAGTTCAAACGCAGGGGTCCTGGGAAGGAATGCCTGTGCTTCCTGCTTCAGGGCGGTTCCAGCCGCTTCTGAGTCTGCCGGAGAGGTGCCACTGTCTCCTGGCAGCCTCCTTCACTAGAATAGGGCTGGTTCCTTGATCGGCAGGCTTACAAGGTTGCCCAGTGTGCTCCAGAGCAGAACCCAGCTTTGGCCATCAGTGGGGGACCATGGAGGCTGTGTGTAAAAGAACACATGTGCTGGGGCTGGAGGGATGGCTCACAGCTTGGGAGCCCTGGCTACTCTTCCAGAGGTCCTGAGTTCAACTCCCAGCCACATGACAGCCCACAGCTGTCTGTAACTCCATTCCAGAAGTACCAATGCAAATAAAAGAAGAAGAGGAAGAAGAAGAAGAAGAAGAAGAAGAAGAAGAAGAAGAAGAAGAAGAAGAAGAAGAAGAAGAAGAAAAAGAAGAAATGTGGCCGCGCAGTCTCTGGCATGAGTGATCACTGCCTTCATCCCTTTGACTTTTTAAATGAGACGAATATATGTTAGAGAGATGGAGAGATGGCTCGGTAGTTCAGAGCACTAGTTGCTCTTACAGAGAGATCCTGATTTGATTCTCAGCACCCACATAGTAGCTAACAGTCATCTACAATTTCAGTTCCAGGAGATCAGGTGCACTTTTTATGGGTACCAGGAGTGTGTATGGTGTAATACAAACATATGCATGTTCATACATACATACAGGAGAAGCAGTCACACATATTAAATAAATACATAAATAAAATGTGAAAGGTACTTGTACACAATTTATTTTTATTTTTTGGCATTTTGAGACAAGGAGTCATGTACCATAAGCTAACCCTAAGCTCCGGGTCCTCCTGTCTCTGCCTCCCACGTGCCCGGATTTCAGCATTTGCCACCACATCCTGCTCTTGTACATGATTTAAAAGACAAAACTAATACCAACGGTTTTGAAAGAATATACTTGCTCTCTACTTTAAGTTCTGCTACATGGAAGTAGCCACTCTGAGGTTTTAGCTGTTTTGTCTGGTGCAAACCTCTGCTTCTAAATAAAATTCTCATGGTAATGTTTTTCTTTCCTCTTTTGAAAATTACAATCATTTGTTTACTTAGGGGCAGGAGTGTGACCATGCCACGCACATGTGTGGCAGCCAGGAGACATGCCAGGGAAGTTCTCTCCTGCCACGTGGGTCTTGTTAGGTTTGGCATCAGACACCGTTTTAGCTGAGCCATTAAGTTAGGTCCGGCTCCTCTCCTCCCCCCTCCCCTTTTCCTCAGTTCTTGTACTGAGGCTGCCCTCGGACCCAGTGTTGATGTCCTTAAACCTCCAGTCTTCCTGCCTGCACGTCCTGAGTGCCAAGGTTACACCCATATGACATGACTGGTTTATGCCGTGCTGGGGGTCAAAACCAGAACTCTGGGCATGCTGGGCGTGCTTTTTTGTAGTTGAGCTGTATCCCAGCCCCCACCCCCTCCAGGAAAACTCTGGGGGTAGGGAGCCTTGAACCTGGGGCCTCATGCACACCAAACAAGTGCTCTGCCACAGAGCTGTGCCTCCTGGTTTTGAGTTGTTTTGTCAGTTTTAGATATCTATTGGCTCCTATTGTAGGAATTATAGGGAGGCGACTATTCCCATTTTTTAGACTCCTTTCTTGCGAATGCAGTGGAGTCACGATTTTTAGCTAACTGGTGATTTCCATTAATAGCGTTATCGTTGAGAGTGTGGCCCTGGGGCTGCTCCATTACTTGCCTGAGCATGCACGAGGCCCTGGATTGGCTGACCAGCACTGTACGGGCAGGGTGTAGTGGTGCGTGCCTGTAATCCCAGCAGTCAGAGCAGTAGTCGGGAAGATCAGAAGTACAAGGCCATCCTTGGTACACGTGGTTCAAGGCCATCCTGGCATTCATGAGAACTGACTTGTCTTTAAATAAGTAAATAAAAAATAAAAGGGGGGGGCAGATAACTTTGTGAGTCTGACTAAGTGCTCTGCCAGAGCACTGTGGTAACTAATCTCTTCATTATCAACTTCCTCATATATAAGAAGAGGCAGTAATCGTGCCTTCTCATGAGATCATTATGAGGATTAAGACAGTATGTATGAGACATTAAACGCAGCGCTTGGCATGTGCTAAGCGCTCAGACGTGAGCTGCATTTACTGTTTGCTGTTGGTGTGGACTGGATTGTCTTAACTGCATCTGGGCAGCCAAGCCTTGGGGTGGAGGAAATCTGAGGAGTCTGTGTGTGAGAGCGCAGGTGTAGGCAAGGGCAGATGTTGGCGTCAGGATTCCTCGGTCTCTGAGGATCTGTACTCTGTTATCACCATCTTGTAGAGCAAGCACTTTACCCTTGGGCCATCTCCACGCCCCCTAACCCCAACAGGATTTCACACTGTTCTCAGGCTGGCCTAGAACTCATGCAGCCCAGAATGGCCTTAGGTTTGCTGTTATCCTCCTGCCCCAGCCTCCAAAGTGCCACAGCTGCAGGCATGTGTCACTATGCCTGTCCTGACTTGGGTCACTATTTACGCCTTCTCATGTGGTACTTGCTTCTTCTCACCGGCTCCTCTTTCTTTGGTAGCGCAGGCCCCTCTTCCAGGCTAGGGTGGCAGGTGAAGCAGGCCCTGAAGAGACCCAGGCTAGGGTGGCAGGTGTAGCAGGCCCTGGAGGGACCCAGGCTAGGGTGGCAGGTGAAGCAGGCCCTGGAGAGACCCAGGCTAGGGTGGCAGGTGAAGCAGGCCCTGGAGAGACCCAGGCTAGGGTGGCAGGTGTAGCAGGGCCTGGAGGGACCCAGGCTAGGGTGGCAAGTGAAGCAGGCCCTGGAGAGACCCAGGCTAGGGTGGCAGGTGAAGCAGGCCCTGGAGAGACCCAGGCTAGGGTGGCAGGTGTAGCAGGCCCTGGAGGGACCCAGGCTAGGGTGGCAGGTGAAGCAGGGCCTGGAGGGACCCAGCCTAGGGTGGCAGGTGAAGCAGGGCCTGGAGGGACCCAGGCTAGGGTGGCAGGTGAAGCAGGCCCTGGAGGGACCCAGGCTAGGGTGGCAGGTGAAGCAGGGCCTGGAGGGACCCAGCCTAGGGTGGCAGGTGTAGCAGGCCCTGGAGGGACCCAGGCTAGGGTGGCAGGTGAAGCAGGCCCTGGAGAGACCCAGGCTAGGGTGGCAGGTGAAGCAGGGCCTGGAGGGACCCAGGCTAGGGTGGCAAGTGAAGCAGGGCCTGGAGGGACCCAGGCTAGGGTGGCAGGTGTAGCAGGCCCTGGAGGGACCCAGGCTAGGGTGGCAGGTGAAGCAGGCCCTGGAGAGACCCAGGCTAGGGTGGCAGGTGAAGCAGGCCCTGGAGGGACCCAGGCTAGGGTGGCAGGTGAAGCAGGCCCTGGAGAGACCCAGGCTAGGGTGGCAGGTGAAGCAGGCCCTGGAGGGACCCAGGCTAGGGTGGCAGGTGAAGCAGGGCCTGGAGGGACCCAGGCTAGGGTGGCAGGTGAAGCAGGGCCTGGAGAGACCCAGGCTAGGGTGGCAGGTGAAGCAGGGCCTGGAGAGACCCAGGCTAGGGTGGCAGGTGAAGCAGGCCCTGGAGGGACCCAGGCTAGGGTGGCAGGTGTAGCAGGGCCTGGAGAGACCCAGGCTAGGGTGGCAGGTGAAGCAGGCCCTGGAGAGACCCAGGCTAGGGTGGCAGGTGAAGCAGGCCCTGGAGGGACCCAGGCTAGGGTGGCAGGTGTAGCAGGCCCTGGAGAGACCCAGGCTAGGGTGGCAGGTGTAGCAGGCCCTGGAGGGACCCAGGAGGAGAGCTCAGTAACATTTGCTGGTCAACAGGGCTGGGCTTTCACAGTGGTGCTGAGGGTTAATGGGTCCTTTTCTTTTTCTTTTCTTTTTTTAAAATTTTAATTAATTTCCTCAGATTACATCTCAATTGATATCCCATATCTTTTATCCCCCCCGTTCCTCCCTCCCACTTTGACCCTATTCCTCTCCTCTGTGTCCGTGACTGAGGGGGACCTCCTCCCTCACTAAATGATCAAAGGCTATCAAGTCTCATCTTGGTAGCCTGCTTATTCTTTCTCTGAGTGTCACGAGGCCTCCCCACCAAGGGGAGGTGGTCAAATTTGCGGCAACAGAGTTCATGTCCGTCTTCTTTTTCTTGTGGCCAAGGCAGCCGGTGAACTCTGACTCTCTGGTCATTCACTCTGGTCACCCTTCCTTGCACACGATACTTTTCCCTCCCAATCCTTCCTCCCTTCCTTCCTTTCTTTCTTTTTTCTTGTTTTCAGACAGTCTCTCTCTGTTGCCAGTCCTAGAGCTTGCTATGTAGACCAGGCTAGCCTTGAGCTCACAGGAGATCTTCTGTTTCTACCTTCCAAGGACTAGGGTTAAAGGCTTATACCACCACACCTGGCACCCTTGGCAAAACTGGTTAGGAGTGGAATTTGTTTTATCTGCTGTAGTCTGAGCCTTTGTCCTAACTGTGGACCAGGTGCTTCCTGCAAGACTTCAGAAGCTGAAGTAGTTTATGCCTGAGGCTTTTTATTAGTTAGAAATTGGGTTGTAAGGGCTAAATAGGTAGCTCAGCAGTTAAGAGCACTGGCTTCTCTTGTAGAGGACCTAGGTTTGATTCCCAGCCCCCACAGGGCAGCTCACGATCATCTGTGACTCCTGTTGTAGGGGATCTGACACCTTCTTCTGGTCTCTGATATACGTGTACATAAAATACTCATGAACATGAAACAAAGATAAATATTTTTAAAATTGGGATGTGATTTATTATAAGCCTACTGTGAATTTCAACCAGCTTTATAAGCTTTATTAAAACTATTATGCCACATGATTCACCAGCTTAAGGTATGTAATCTGTGTTTTTCAGTGTATTCAAAGTTACATGGTCATCACTGAGCCAATTTTAAAGCCCTTTGCTTACTTCATAAAGAAATTTTCATCTGAGGGCTGGAGAGATGGCTCAGAGGTTAAGAGCACTAGCTGGTTTTCCAAAATGTCCTGAGTTCAATTCCCAGCCACCACATGGTGGCTCATAACCGTCTATGCTGTGATCTGGTTCCCTCTTCTGGCCTGCAGGCATACATGCAGGCAGAATAATACTGCATAAGTAAGAAATAAATCTTAAAAAAAAAAATAAATAAAACCTTCGCCAGGTGTGGTGGCGCACGCCTTTAATCCCAGCACTCAGGAGGCAGAGGCAGGTGGATTGCTATGAGTTCAAGGTCAGCCTGGTCTACAAAGCGAGTCCAGGACAGCCAAGGCTACACAGAGAGACCCTGTCTCAAAAAAAAAAAAAAAAAACAAGTCAACAACAACAACAAAACCCTCATCCATCTGCAATTGCTCCCGTTCCCCCGAGTCTCCCAACCCCAGTCTAGTTTGCCTGTAATTTACCTTTCATATTTGTGTGTCACCTAAGTGGGGTCATGCAGTCTGTGATCTTCCTGACTGGCTTCTGCTTTAAAGGCTCATACATGTTAACATGTGGCAGTTTCTCTTTCCTTTTGTTTGTTTGTTTTGGTTTTTGATTTTTTTTGAGACAGGATTTCTCTGGGTAGCCCTGACTGTCAAGAAATTAGTGCTGTAGACCAGGCTGGCCTCGAACTCAGAACTGCCTCTCAAGTGTTGGGATTAAAGGCACGCACTACCACTGCCCTAAGAGCCGAATGATATTCCATATTTAACTATATTCCTCTTGGAATTACTAAAGGACTTTTGAGTCGCTTTTACTCTTTCAGTTTTGTAAATACTACTGTTAGGAAGTTTCATAAGTTTATGTGGACTTAGGTTTCCTTTTTACTTGGGGCTGGAATGGAATTGAACATTCTACTTTTCTAGGAGGAGCGAGGAGCGAGGGGCAGGGGACATAACTCGCCTAGCATGCATGAAGTCCCTGGATTCATTTTCCAGCACGGGGTGGGGTAGAAGCCAGCAGATTAGAAATTCATCCTTGGCTCCATGGAGGCCAGCCTCAGATATACACAAAATAAGGGCGCCCTGTGGTCATTGCTGCCTACTCCGACGGGATGCATTCTACACTGGTGGAAGTCCTGTCTCCGTGACGCCTGGGTGGGGAAGACACTCTCGGGTGGAGGACTCTTTCGGGCTTGGAGACTATTGTTTCACTTCCTGCCGCTGCCCCAGACTCACCCAGGAAGTTTCTGTTCGTACCACGGACCCTTCCCCTTTTACTGCCAGCCCTGACCCTTCAGTGAGGTCTCAGCCGCCCGGTGTTTGGGGACGGCTTGCCTGGCAAGGGAAGGGAGGGTATGAGGGAGGAAGATTACTTAATCATTAGGCATGTGGCACCAACACTGCCCATATTTCTCTGGGGTGGAGGGAGGTGTGCACCGGATGGTTTCGGTTCCAGGGCCTGTGCTCAGAGCGGGTGGGACGTGCTCCCTCACCTGTTAATAATCATGGCCTGTGCCTCTTTGGGTCACGGTGCAGTCTTGTGAAACACCTGTTTCTTAGGTGGGGGGGTGGATGTGTGCCAGGAAGACTGTTGGCCCAGATGTGAGCCTGGGCAGCAGAGGCAGGAAGAGAGGACACTATGGACTGGGCAGAGCAGGGTGGAGATGGTAAATAAGAGAGGAGTGTGAGGACAGGAGAGCCAAATCACCAGGCAGTGGCGACACTGGAGAAGCTGGGCTTGAGGGAGACTAGTCAGCAGCAGGTAGCTTTCTGGATCTGGAGTTGGGAGCCCACCCCCTCAGTGCACGTACTCTCACTGCCCGGGGTGGGTGGGGGCGGCAGGGCGCTGCTCCAAGCCTCCTCTTCTTGTATTTCCTCTCTTGTACCTGTCCGTCCATGCTGTGGGTGGGGCCAGTGTAAAGGTAAGCTCCTCTCGTGTTTTGTTGGTCTAGCTGAGGAAAGGGAGGGATTCTTTGTCTCCTGGAGGACCAGGCCCACATGCCCAGTGGACTGGGGGCCTCCCTAGGGGAGTGTGGGCACCTAGCCATCCCATTCTGCCCCGTCCTCTTCTGTGACCTCATGGGGTTTCCCTCTGCTGGCCTCTCAGGAGCCAGTGTTACCAGAAGGTAGCCATTCTCAGATTCAGGTGGGCACAGGCTGGCAGAAGTTGGGTACACGGTGAAGGTGACTCAAAGGTTTTCAGCTTAGAGGCCATGTCTGTCTCTCTTCTCTTTGTGACCGTAGATTTTTACCCTGACCTCCCGCTCCCAGCATTAGTGGCTCCCTAGGAGCCTGGAGAGGGTTCCCATGGATCTTTTCCCATTCAGTAGGCCTGTGGCGTGAGAACCCCTGGGGCCCCCCTGATTATCTCCTGGGGCCTCCCTCTTTATCTCCTATCACCTCTTTCTGAGCCTCTTGATCTATTAAGCCCTCAGCTATGTGTTTACCCCCTCCCTGCTCTGAGGAGTGAGTCACCGCTGGTTTGTTTGAACAGAGACAGAGGCTGTTGTAATTGGAGGTCGCTGGGCTTCTCCCAGGAGTGTTTATGAGGTTAGAGGCCTGCTCACCGTGTGATTAGTGCTGCTCTTTTTCCCCTAGAGAAGACTCCACTTCCCATGTAGCCCCAGTAGGGACCATCCTGCCAGACACTTGGGGGTGTTTCTAAAGGTCTCTTCTGTCCAGAGCACAACGCTGAGGCCACTCTAGCTCCGGAGGGACAGCTGGTCTCCCCAAGCAGACAGGAGCCCTAGGCCTTCCGTCCTTGGCGCTGGTGTGCAGCTGTGGGGTGAGGGCTGCGGCTTCGTAGCATCCTGGAGAGCCTTGGGCAGTAGCTGCTTGGGTACAGCGCTCCTGCCATACTTTTGTGACTATCGGGCACCCACACACCTCCTACTCGGCCCCAAGCTGAGCAGGGTGGCTTTGATCACCCCCACTCTACAAACTGTAAACAGGGACCAGAGAGAGCAAGCAGCTTGCAGGATCCGTGGATGCCGGAAGGAGCTCACACGCTCCACTCTGACTACACAGTACTTTTCTTCTCTTCACTGTCATTTTTGTCACAGGAGTGTTAGGCAACATTTCCACTAGAGTTTAAAATATCACAGGAGGGGCTGGGGAGACGGCTTAGGCAGTGAAGTACTTGCTGGGCAAGCTGAGGTCCTGCGTTCCATCCCAAGAACCCATGTGTTTAAAACCAGGCATGGCGGCAGGCCACCTGAGGTGCCGGCGCTGGGAGACGGAGACGGGAGGGTCTCTAGGCTTCACTGGTCAGCCAGTCTGGCCCGAGAACTCCAGGTCAAGGAGAGACCTTGTCTAGAAAGAGCAATGTAGAGGCCACTGGGGACTGACACCCGAGGTTGACCTTTGGCCTCCGCATGCATGCACACCCATACGTGCCCACCTACACGAACATACACACAGATAAACACACACACTTGCAAACCCCAAACCTTGGAAATATATGGAACAAAAGGCCTTCATATTCCTCCCCAGGCTCTCTCCTTGTCCCACCTCTGCTGTTCTTCCTTCCTTTCCAGGGTCTCATAGTCTAGGCCAACCTCACAGTTGCTGTGTAGCCAGAGAGACCTCGAATTTCTGATCCCCCACCCCCACCGCGTGTGTGCGGGTCTTAGGTTTGAGTCTTGGCTCTGTCTCTGATTAGTTGCGGGATGAGACCCTTAACTTCTGAACCTGTTTTTAAAATTTGAACATTGGTGCCGACTGTATGGAATTGCTGGAATTAAATGGGTTAATGGGTTAGCACATGCGGAGTCCTTGGAACAGAGCCCAATAGGGTCCCGCACATAGTAATCGCAGTGTGTAGGAGTTAGCAATTACAGTGTATTTGTGTACTTAAATAAATGAAAGCCATGTTTTGTGAATTAGTGTCTGTTTTTTTTTTCTTTTTTCTTTTGTTGTTGCTTTGTTTTTTGAGACAGAGTTTCTCTGTGTAGCCCTGGCTGTCCTGGACTTGCTTTGTAGACCAGGCTAGCCTCGAACTCACAGAGATCCACCTGCCTCTGCCGCTCTGAGTGCTGGGATTACAGGTGTGCATTGCTGTGCCTGGCTTTTTCCCCCCTTTTTCCTTCCTTCCTTTCTCTGTGTGTCTGTCTCTGTGTGTCTGTCTGTCTGTCTCTGTCTCTCTCTCTCTTTAAGCCCAAGCTCCCAGGAATTCGCTGTGTAGCCCAGACTGGCTTCAAACTCTTGTTAGTCTGTTAAGGATTAGGATCACAATTGTGGCCTTTTTATGATTTGGTTTTTTCTAAACTTTTTATTTTATTTTATGTATATGGATGTTTTGCCTGCACATACAGACCGTGAGCCACAGTGCTCATGGAGGCCAGAAGAGGGCGTCTGATGCTGGAAATGGAGTTATACACAGTTGTGAGCCGCCATGTGGCGCTGGGAACTGAGCCAGGTCTTCTGCAAGAGCAGCCAGTGTCTCTTAACCTCTGAGCCATCTCTCCAGCCCCTCACTATGCAGCCAGACTGGTCCTGACCTCTCTGCCTCTCTGTATTGCAGGTGTGCCCACCGCAGCAGAGCCCCCTTCATGGATCTGTAGGCCATTTGTATTTCTTCTTAGGCTTGATCGCCTTTTTTGGTTATTGCTGGTCTTTTTCATGATATTCCTCAGCCACTCTCTGTTGGCTTTGTCTAGTGTTCCTGTTTTCTCTAGATAAAAGAGTCTGGCTGGGCAGTGGTGGTGCATGCCTTTAATCCCAGCACTCAGGAGCAAAAGCTGGTGGATCTCTTGAGTTTGAGGCCAGCCAGGGCTACACAAAGAAACCCAGCCTCAAAATAACCAGCCAGCCAAACTAATCAACCAACCAGCCAACCAAAAAGCCTTCATTTTTCTTAAAAGAAAGGGAATCAGGATGATCTCTGGCTGGATTGCCTGAATTCGTTCAAATGTCTTCAGAGCAGAGCTGCTGCATGCCGGCCACGGGTAAATACGCTGTCTGCGTTCAAGGAACTGTGGGGGGGGGAGGGGGTGGCGAGGGGTCAGTGCAGGTCACAGAAGAAGCGGGTGTGCTGGTTCATTTCCGTCTCAGCGCTCGGGAGGCGGAGGCAGGCGCATCTGTCCGACAGTTTGAAGACAGCATGGACTATATAGCAAGCTCTGGGCCAGCCAAGGTCACACAGTGACATTGCTACGTGAAACAATCAAACAAAAATAAAAAGTTATAAAAGATCAGTCAGGTGCCTGCAATGCCAGATGTGACGTTTATAGCAGGAACAGGTAGCAGACTCTGGACCGGTACTCACACTGAGTTGTCTACTTACTTTACTTTATTGTTGAATTCTATCTTTCTATCTGTCTGTCTGTCTGTCTGTCTGTCTATCTATCTATCGTCCATCTATCTTATCCTCTCTCTATCATCTCTATCACCTATCTATGATCTATCACTCATCTCTCTCCCTGCTACCTTAGCTCTTTGAGCATTTTGTATGCTGTGTTTTGATTCTACCCGCTCCTTTCCTCTGGTTCCTCCCAGATCCACCCCATCTTCCCTACTCATCCAAATTTCTGCCCTCTTTTTTTGCAAATCCTCTGTCTTAGTTTGGGTTTTATTGCTGTGCAGAGACACCACGGCCACAGCAGTTGTTATAAAGGAAAGCATTTATCTGGCTCTGGCTGAGTCCATTATCATCGTGGCAGGAAAGATGGTGGCAGATAGGCAGACATGATACTGGAGAGATCGCTGAGAGAGTTTTACATTTGATCCATAGGCCACAGCAAAAGACTCTGCTTCACAGCGGGCCTAGCTTGAGCATATGGTACCCCAAAGCCCACCCACCCAGTGACACACTTCCTCCAACAAGGCCACGCCTTCTAATAGGTCCACAATTATTCAGACTATCACATCCACCGAGTCCAATTTGTGCTGCCCATATTTTCTCTGCTGTGCAGTCTCCCACTGGGACGTCGACTTACCAGAAGCTACATACACTCTCCAAACTGACTCTTCCTCCCCTAGTAGGTGTCAAATGCTAAGAGCTCCTCAGGGTGGTGGTTCAAGGACACGCCTGTTTCTAGTCCTTTACCTCCCTTGGCTCCTACACTGTTTCTGCTTTCTTTTCTGCAATGGTCCAGAGCCTTAGTGATATAGGTGTTCTATTTAGGGCTTTTTATTTATTCTTTGACAATTTCATATATGTGTATGCTGTGCCTTGGTCATATCCACCATAACCTTATGTTCCCCACCCCCTCTCTCAGACATTTCCTGATGTATCTCCCCACCCTGCACTCTTCTTTTTTTAAAAATTTATTTTATGTGCACTAGTGTTTTGCCTGTATGAATATCTGTGTGAGGGTGTCAGATCCCCTGGAACTGGAGTTACAGACAGGTGTGAGCTGCTGTGTGGATGCTGGGATTTGAACCCAGGTCCTCTGGAAGGACAGACATTGCTCTTAGCTGTGGAGTCATCTCTCTGGCCTCTCTAACCTCACTTTCATGGCCCTCCCCGAGCCTGCTGCCTGCTGCCTGCTGCCTGCTGCCTGCTGCCTGCTGCCTGGTGGACAGGTGCCTGGTCTTGTGGACTTGATCTCCCTTGTACAGGTAGCCGCAGCTGTGCAAAGGGCAGGCAGGTCCTGGAGACAGCATCTCACAGCCCTCCTCCCCATCCTCCGGTGACCACCTTCTCTTTACCGCCTCTTCCACGGTTGCTTTATTTTAAATTTGCATTTTATTTTCATTTGTGTGGTTTGTTTTTGAGACAAGGTCTTGCTCTACAGCCTCGGGCAGCCTGGAACTTCTTATGTAGATCGAACTGGCTTTAAACGTACCAAGATCTATTTATCTCCACTTCTGAGTACTGAGACAAAAGCTGTGCTTCCCCCCCCCCCCAAAAAAAAAGCTGTGTCCCCAACGCCAGGTGTGGTGGCGCACGCCCTTAGTCCCAGCACTCGGGAGGCAGAGGCAGGCGGATGTCTGTGAGTTTGAGGCCAGCCTGGTCTACAAAGTGAGTCCAGGACAGCCAGGGCTGTTGCACAAAGAAGCACTATTTTGAAAACCAACCAAACAAAGAAACGAAAAGCTGTGCCCCAATCCCGGAATATGGCTCTGAAGTTAGAAGGTACTGGCTGCTCTTCTAGAGGACCTGGGTTCCATTCCTAGCATCCACATAGCTGACAACTGTCTGTCTGTTAAGGACAGGGTCTCAGCTGGTTACAGTGGCGCACGCCTGTAATCTCAGCACTCGGGAGGCAGAGGCAGGTGGATCGCTGTGAGTTCGAGGCCAGCCTGATATACAAAGTGAGTCCAGGACAGCCAGGACTACAAAAAGAAACCCTGTCTCAAAACACAAAGTATTTTTGGCTGAGGCAGCAGGATCACAAGTTTAAAGACAAGCTAAGCTACCAAGTGAGATCCTGCCTTGAAAAATAGAGGAAAGCATGTCTGGAGAGAGATGGCTCAGAGGTTAGGAGCCCTGGCTGCTCTTCCAGAGGTCCCGAGTTCAATTCCAGCAACTATAGATGGTGGCTCACAACCATCTATAGTGTGATCTGGTGCCCTCTTCTGGCGTACAGGAACACATGCAGACAGAGCATTGTATACATAGTAAATAAATAAATCTAAAAAAAGAAAAAAACATAGAAGAAAGAATTTCCTATACCTATTACTCAGCGTCAAATTCCAGTACACTGTATTGCAGGGCATGGAGAGAAACCAAGCGACCGAGCTTCTGTAGTCACCATCAGAACCCTCCATTGCTGCTTCACAGCCACGCCTGCCTCCCACTCCCCTGCATCTGCTCCCAGCAGGCTTTAATGTGTTCTCTCTCTTCTTCCTTCCTTCCTACCTTCCTTCCTTCTTTCTTTCTCTTTCTCTTCTTTTCTTTCTTTTTTAACATTTATTTTGTGCTGACTTTATTTCTGGGCTATAAGGAAGTCTCTTCTGTGCAGCCTCCTCTTACGGCTTAAAACTAGTTTGTTCGGGCTGGAGAGATGGCTCAGGGGTTAAGAGCACTGTCTGTTCTTCCAGAGGTCCTGAGTTTAATTCCCAGGAACCGTGTGGTGGCTCACAGCCATCTATAATGAGTTCTGGTGCCCTCTTTTGGTAGGCAGGCACACATGTGGGCAGAACATTGTATACATAATACATAAATAAATTCAAAATAGAAGAAAGAAACAGTTTGTTCCTTTTCAGTGAAGGGTCACCTCCACGTGGCAAGGGGGCTCATATAAGGGTTAATGTGATCAGGAGCCCTGATGGCGGTGCTTTGTTCACTTGGGTGTGTTCGGTGACTGAAGCATCCACACCTTGAGCTTTACTTCCTACACTCTGAGCACTCTTGAGCTGGGTAGTACATGTGTCAGTATTGGTCTCTTTTTACTGCTAATAATGTTCTCAAATAATGGTCACAAATCCAACAGTTCACAGGGCTGGAGAGTAGTGCCTGACTGTCCTTCAGGGACCTGGGCTTGACTTCCCACACCCACACGGTGGCTCACAACCACCCGTGACTCCAGTTCCGGGGCGCTCCTTGGTCATCCTATGCACGTGGTAGACAGGTGTTATGCACACCCGTACTCATAACAGTTGGTCTGTCTGGGAGTAGGGTGGTACCGGACACATAACCTTGTGTGCCTTGAGCGTGTGGACGAGATCTTTACCCTGAACTATAACCCTTAAGGGTTTTTTGTTTTGTTTTGTCTGCCTTGTTATTTTAAGATACAGTCTCATTATAGCCCAAGTTGGCCTTGAACTTGAGAATTCGTGTGAGTCTGTGCGCATGTGTGCCATGGTGCCGATAAGCACAGAGATTAGCTTGCCGGAGTGGTTTCTTTGCCTCTACCATCTGAGTCCTGGGATGGAATTCAGGCCTTCAGGCAGCAAGACTTTACCCCTGGGCCGTCTCCCCGACCCTGGTGCAGTGGTAGTGTATGTGATGCCAAAATGTGCGCTATTTCAGTAATTCTGACAGGTATGCAGTGCGGTTCAGTGTGGTTTTCATTTACATGTGCTTCATATTAATGATGTTGAATTTACTTAGAAACACTCATTTGCCATCTGTATCCCTTCATTAGTAAAATGCCTCTTCATATTTTTATCCAGGCTATAATAAAATATTAGGGAACAGATTATATCCGCGTGTGTGCCTGTGTGTCTGTACGCATGCACATTTTTTTCTGTCTTTGGTAGTGGGTTATCTTAGCTTCATCAAGTTCTTCAACAAGAACTGCACTGTCTTCTGTTCTGGGTGGGATCGTACAGGATTGGCGCTGCTTCTAGAACAGTCTGTGAGCTGATAGAGTGGAGCCAGAGTTGTGCTGTGAGAGTTTAGAGTATAAACCCGACTGTGCGCTGGTCCCACGTCATTCATGGGATTGGGTGGCTCATAGCGGTAGGTGCTTTAGTTTGCTGTCCCGTGTCCCCCCCCCCCCCCAGGAATTGATCCATTTAATCTAAATGACCAAATTTATGTTCAGAGTTGTTCGTAGTGCTCCTTTTTTCTTTAGATAGCTACAGGGATTTTAGAAATGTCTGACTCATTGTCTTTGGAGGCAGGAACTTCACTGTGTAGCCCAGGCTTGTGCTTTGCCCTGTTTCTTCTCAGGTGCCAGGGTTACAGGTGTCCTCAGCATGCCAGGGCTCATGCAGTGCTGGTAATGACGCTGGGACTTCATCCATCCTAGTCAGGCATTCCACCAAGTGAGCTATAGCTCTAGCACACAAATACCATGCTTCTGTTATTGCTGGTTCTGGCTTTTCCAGACAGGGTTTCTCTGTGCAGCCCTGGCTGTCCTGGCACTCACTCTGTGGGCCAGGCTGGCCTCGTCTTCCTGCCTTGGCTTCCTGATTGCCACATGTCGTCTGAATGCAGACAGTTCTGATTGAGACTCCTTTCCCAGTGTCATTCCGAAGCCTGGGGTCTGCTTCCTCCCCTGGAGTGTCTTGGCAGTGGTGCGCACAGGTGCTGGACTCAAAGGCAAGGGGTCAGAGGATGCTGATTGGGCAGTGATTTGGGGGGGCGCCTTCTAGGATGCTGTTCTTTCAGTGACGCGGCTCTCCTTATTGCGGGTGGGTGTAAGAGCTATACAAACCTTGGGGAGATGCACAGGGGCTTTTGGGGTGAGTGTACATCATTGGCTGGGGCTGAGGTGCTGAGAATGCTTCATTCGCATGGAGAGGAATTCCAGGTGCTAGCTGGACACGTCCTGGTCACCAGGCAGTGTGACTACCTCAAGGGTGGTGGAGGTGGGAGTGTCACAAGACTGTGCACGGGGGCACACAGGCACAGAAAGGCGGGGCAGGGGGAGCCATCTTTATCCCCGATGATCTCAAGATTGAGATTTTTGGGGTTTGGACACATCTCAGCCTCACTGCTGCTTCAGGCCAGTCTCCCCAGTTGCACGGGTCACGTGCCCCACACCCAGTGTTCTTGATCGTGTGAAGCTGACAATTAAAACCAGCCATCACACTTTGCAAATCTTCGTCCCTCTCTGCTAGCTGGTAAGATGAACGTGTGCTAAAGGATTGTCTTAGTTGTCTTGATTGAGGTTGCTGGTGCGTGCTGCTAGTCTCCGCACAAAGACAGGTGTCTGTGAGTCAAGGCCAGCTTGCTCTGCGCAGCAGATCCTAGGCTACATAATGAGAACTTGTCTCAAACGGCGTGTGCTGTCACACCTGGCGTAACATGCTGTTCAAGGGACGGATACGATCGTAGGCACTATTTGAAGTGTGTGTCTAGTGTGGAGCGATAGGAGTTGGCTGGCTAGTCAGCATACGCACTCCTCACATAGCATTCTTGTGGGAAGAATGGGTCCTTAAAGAAAAACAAAAACCTGGGGCCAGGAGGCTGGAGAGAGAGACACTCCGAGTGTCAAGCGCTGGAGAGGCGCGCCGAGTGTCGAGCGCTGGCTGCTCTTGCACAGGACCTTGGAGAGGTTTGGTTCCCAGCACCCACATGGCGCACAGCGGCCTTTAACTTCAATTCCAGGTGATTTGGTGCCCCCTTCTGGCCTCCACGGGCACTGCACACAAATAGTACACATGCGAATCTGCAAGAAAAGCACTCACATAGCATTAAAAAAAAATCCTCCAAAACACACACACACACACCTCCTGGAGCTGGCTGAAGTGCTTGCCACGAAGTCATGAGAACCTGAGTCTGATTCATGGTGCCGTCATCTCAGTGCTACAGAGTGGAGACAGGAGGATTTGGGCGTGCTTAGCTGGCTTCCTAACCTGGCAAAATTGGTGAGCCCTAGGTTCAGCAAGTTACCTTCGTCTCAGAAAATAAGGTGGAGTCAGGTAGATCTCTGTGCCTTCAAGGATGGCCTGATCTAAATAGTGAGCTTGGGGCAGCCAGGGCTACCTAGTGAGAGCTTTCTTTCTTTCATTTATATATTTGTGGGGAGAGAGCATGTTCATGCATGGAGGTCAGAGTGCACCTTACAGGAATTGGTTCTCTCCTTGGACCATGTGGACCATGGGAATTGAACTAGGCCACCAGGTTTGGTGGCAATGGCCTTTACGTGCTGAGCGATCTTACTGGGTCTGCTAATTGTTTGTTTCTTTCTTCTTTAAGTATTTTTTAAAATGTTTATTATTTAATTCATTTATTTTGAGACAGGATCTTCCTCTAGCTCTGTGGCCTGGAACTCGCTGTGTGGACCCGTCTGACCTCAAACTCAGATCTTGTGCCTCCCGCCACTAGTTCAAGGTTGCTTTCATCCTTAATGCCCAGGGCACCCATCTTCTGAGGGTTGGGGTGCAGTTGAGCAGTAGAGTGTTAACGTGAGCAGCTAGCTTGGGTTCCATCTTCAGCAATGTGAGAGAAACAGAAGGAAAGGGCGGAGGAATGTCTGTCTTCTCTCCACTCTCACGCTGTCGTGTCACACTGACTGTCCAAGCCCTTGCTTTTTCCCCATTCAAACTAGCCCAGCATGGCCACGCCCCTCGTGCATCCTAAATTCCTAGCCTTCTACTTTTCTCTCGCTTTCATTTTCCTCTCTAAGGTTTTTAGTTGTCCCCACCGGTGCGTAATCTACCTGGAGTTAGGAAAGAAACTCGGCTTTGTCCTTTGAAATTAGATTAGTTATCTTGCCTTCTGTAATTTGGATAATTTCCATATGGCTGAGAGAGGCTCAGTTGGATTTGTGTTTTTGTTTTGTTGTTTGCTTTTTGCTTGTTTTGGTTTTTTGGACATGCCTCACTTTGAGTGCTCCAGGTTGGCCTTGAACTGACGTTCTTTCTGCCTCAGCTGTTAAGTGCTGAAATTACAGGGCTGTGTGTTTCTGTGTGTGTATATCTATGTGTGTGTCTATGTGTATGCCTCCATTTCCAACTTAGGACTCAGGTGCATCCTTCTTGTTTGGTTCTAGAAGGCTCTCCTAGGCTTCAAAAATTTTGTGGCTGCTTGTCAGAAGCAGACATTCTGTCGTCAAGAGCCAAGTGCCCTGGTGTAGACCTGTGATCTTAGCACTGGCGAAGTGGGGCAGGGAAATCTGTTCAGGGCTGTCCTGCACAACATGAGATCTGGTCTCCAAACAAACAAACAAACAATCTGGCTTGGAAATGACAGTTCAGGGTAATTTCTCCACTCTCTGGGGGTGAGTACTCCATGTCCTATACTCCTGTGATCTGAGAGTCAAGCTATGTCCCTGGAGCCACGTGGGGCATGCGCTTGTACAGTCATTCTCATGTGTGAGGGACAGAGGCCTCCTAAGAGATGTGCCGGTGCCCAGGTGGTTGCTCTTGTAGCTTGAGAGGGGAGGAGTCACTGTCGCTGTTGTCGTTATTAGGGCAGCATGGACATTCTCAGGCTGGGTCTCCAGAGTGAACTGACAGGAGACGGACTTGAGCACATAGCACAGAAGGTACGAAGGCGTCTGTTGTGGCAGGACTTCCTCGCAGCCAGCGCATCCTTGCTGCTGACCCCATCCTAGCGGTGCCTGCAGCCACCTCTGTTGCTCAAGCCTGAGAGCATCTCCTTTCAGACACGCCCAGCTAGCTGAGCTTCGTGCTTTGGGAAGGGGGAGACCCCCACTACAACTAAAGCCAACCCAAGTTTCCTCCTGACGTTCCCTGCCCTGTGTCCTTGTGTCTGTGTGGCTGCTCTTGGAGAGGACAGAAACCAGCCTGACGCTTCTTGTCGGGCTCCGTGTGGGCTGAGGGCAGGAAGCCCTCGTTGCCGCGTGGTTTCTGAGTCACTTCCCTCTGTCTCTCCGGCAGGCGGGCAGGAAGACCTACGCCATGGTGTCTGGGCCCTCCTCAGGGCACTCTCTGGCGTCGGAACTGGTGGAGTCCCATGACGGCCACGAGGAGATCATTAAGGTGAGCTCAATCCACTTTCCCGTTTTCTTTCAGCTTTCTCCCTGCAGGTCCAAGAAGGGAGCTGTTGGCTGGCAGTGCTGACTGAAAGGAGGAGGAGGAGGGGGTGCTAGCTCTTGCTCATCTCATCCCGCCCAAAGCCCAGAGTCTGTGACGAGTGACTTTGGCTGAACCAGGATTGGGGATGAAGTTTTCCTTCCTTCCTTCCTTCCTTCCTTCGTTCCTCCCTTCCTCCCTCCCTCCCTCCCTCCCACCCTTCCTTCCTTCCTTCCTTCTGAGCAGGAAGGGGAGGTGGCTCAGTGGTTAAGCACTTCCTGCTCTTGCAGAAGACCTCTTAAGTCGGGTTTCCAGCACCAACCATGTCAAGTGGCTCAAAACTGCCTGTAACTCCAGCACCAAGGGATCTGCTGCCCTCTTCTGGCCTCCCTAGGCACCTGCACTCATGTGCAGTCTCTTACAAACATAAATGCATACACATAATTAAGAATTTTTAAATAGGTGGCAGGAGAAATGGCTTAGAGGTTGAGACCACTGGCAGCTCTTCCAAAGGATCCAGGGTCACTTCCCAGGTCCCACATGGTGGCTCACAACTGTCTGTAACTCTGTCCCAGGAGAGCAAATGCCCTCGTCTGGCCTTGCAGGGCACCTGACACATGTGGTGCTGCACAGACGTATGTGCTGGCAAAACTCCAATGCACACATATATAGAAAATGATTTTCTTATTAAAACTACTTTTTTAAAAAGTAAAAATAGCTTTAGAATATAATATGTAGTTAGATAATCCACCCACGATACAGTGAACTCAGGTACCATAGTCAGCCCTGGTGTTTGGCAGCCGTAGAGTTCTGCAAACATCACCACTTCACACTCCAGGCTTCTTCTTTCTTTCTTTTTTAATTAAAGACCAGGACTGTGTAGTAAAGTTTTGTCTCAGACTTGCAATATTCTCCTGCCTTGGCTTCCTGAGTCTTGGAACTTCAGATGTATACCACCAGCCTGGCTCCCAAAGCAGAGCACTCCTCCAGGCCTGGCTCCCAAAGCAGAGCACTCCTCCAGGCCCGGCTCCAGAGTGCTCCTCCAGGCCGGGCTCCAGAGCACTCCTCCAGGCCCGGCTCCAGAGCACTCCTCCAGGCCTGGCTCCCAAAGCAGAGCACTCCTCCAGGCCCGGCTCCAGAGTGCTCCTCCAGGCCGGGCTCCAGAGCACTCCTCCAGGCCCGGCTCCAGAGCACTCCTCCAGGCCGGGCTCCAGAGCACTCCCAGTTCTTCCTCCAGGCCTGGCTGCAGCTCAGTGTCTCTCTGGACTTACCTGTTCGGGACACTGCTGTGTATGGAGTCAGCAGCTGTGACTGTTTCCTTCTACTCCGCCCATCAGTTCATGTGGCATACCATCCTGAGCAGTGATTGCTAATTATGAACTTGTCTTTTGTTAGATTTTTTTTTTTTTGTCAATACCCAGGGCTCCTTAACATTTCTCTGTGAATTTTAGGCTCAGGTTACGAGTTTCTGCAAAGAAGCAAACTAGAGTGTCTATATTTGGAACTGTGTCGAGTCTGTTGGTCAGATTGGGAGGGATTGCTTTCTGAGTTTTCCTGTGCAGAAAGACAGGGTAAACTATGAAGTTAATTTTTTTAAAGGTTTTCTTTATCTTTTTTTTTTTTTTTTTAAACAATACCTAGTGGTAAATCTCAAAATAGAAATGAGGTCAGGCGTGGTGGCGTACGACTGTAATCCCAGCACTCAGGGGGCAGTAGCAGGCGGATCTCTGTGAGTTCAAGGCCAGCCTGGTCTACAAAGAGAGTCCAGGACAGCCAAGGTTGCTATTTAAAAATATTTATTTTGGCTTATTTATTTTATTCTGTATGCATGAGTGTTTTGCTTGCATTTATGACTGTGTACACGTGGTGCCCACTGTTGTTGGCTATTTATTAGCTTTAGAGGATTTTTCTAACCCTGCTAGCTCCCAAACAGTTGAGACAGAGACTTGTGGATTTATTTAACAAGCTTAAGCATCATAACTGGGCAGGTACGATTTAAACTAATTTTCTAAGCTAGTCTGACTACTTCCCAGCCACACACCCCAGGCTGCTTGCCAACATTTGTCCTGTCTGGGCTGCGTCTGTTTCATCAGGTGACGTCCCCTCTCCCCATCCTCTCCTTTCCTTTCTCCTCTCTTGGCCTCGTGGTCCCTACCTGAGACCCCGGTTACAGGCTGTCCACCCTTCCTTTATTAGCCAATCAGAGATAACTGGGGAGCAAAGTTTACCCAGCACTGTTTGGTGTACACGGAGAATGGACTCTTCTGGATTGCAGCCAGATCTTGGGTCCCGGAATTTGGCATCACAGTACATACAGCACAGGCCAACCCCCAACAGCCCACACGGCTCAGAGGAGGGTGTTGGCATGCCCTGGGCACTGGAGCTACGGGGGGGAGGGGGGGGCTGTAAGTTGCCATGCGGGTGCTGGAAATCAAACCTGTGTCCTCTGCAAGAACAGGTGTTGTTAATTGTTGCTCCCAGCCCCTTGCTTTGCGATATATTTTAGGTAAGGAAGGTCTTACATTATAGGCTGGGCTAACCTGGAACTTGCTGTGTAGCCCAGGTTGGCCTCAACTCTTGGTTCTCCTGGCTCTGCCTCCTCTGCTGGGTTCAGAAGTGTACACCTCTATACCCAGCTTTGGAATATTTTAGTATTTTAAGATAGGATTTCACTTTGTAGTTCAGACTAGCCAGAAACTCCTGTTTCAACCTCCACAGTGATAGGATTACAAGTGTGAGCTACCACACCCAGCTGGAAATGGAATTTTGCTTATTGTTTTATTAACATATTTTGTGTGCATGTGTGAGTGCGTGTGTGTGTGTGTGTGCATGTGTGAGTGCGTGTGTGTGCATGTGTGTGTGCATGTGTGTATGTGGGGGGGGAGGGGTGCATGTACCTATGTACCTGCGCACATACACAAGGACCAGAGGAGGCCATTGGGTGTCTTACGCCACTGTCTGCCTTTTTTCTTGAGGCACGGGTCTCTTCCTAAACCTGAGGACTGTGCTTTCTCAGCTAAATTGTAAGCCAGCAAACCTGGCAACCTTCCGTCTGTGCCCGACTTGGAGCTGGGGCCACAGGCACTTGTGGGGAAGCTGGCTTGTCACCTTGTGCCAGACTGTGAATTCCAGTCCCCGTGGCGTCAGAGAAGTGCTCTAGGCCATGGAGTCGCCGTCTCTCCAGCTCCCGCAAGTGAGATTTCATCTCTGGATTGCTAATTGCTGAAGTGCAGGAGGACACCGGTTTGCACATCGGGGTAGTGAGTGTCCCTCAGCCCTGTGGCTCTCCACTTGCCGTCCATGCGTTTCTTGGCTGTTCTCGCTGTAGGGTTGTATCATCTGCAAATAGGAATTGTTTTACTTCTTTCTTTCCAAACTGGATGCCTGTAATTACTTTATTTATTTTCCTTACTCATAGTAATTGCGTGCTTCTTGGAGAAGGCAAAGCTATCCCATAATCTAGCAGGGTAACCACTGTTGGCGTCTTGCTGTACGCCCTCCCAGACATATATGTGCTCCTCCTCCTCCTCCTCCTCCTCCTCCTCCTCCTCCTCCTCTTCTTTTTCTTCTGGTTTTTCGAGACAGGGTTTCTCTGTGTAGCCTTGGCTGTCCTGGACTCACTCTGTAGACCAGGCTGGCCTCGAACTCACAGCGATCCTCCTGCCTCTGCTTCCTGAGTGCTGGGATTAAAGGTGTGCGCCACCACGCCTGGCTCCGTGTGCACTTCTTTAAAAGAGAAAATGAAATTGTGTTAGTATACTCTGCCCTACCGTTTCCTTCCACATTTAATGACACATTGTAACATCTATAAGTATCTGGCATTTTGATGACTGCATGATATTCCTTTTAAGATTTACTTTAATTTATTGAATTAATGACTTATTGTTGGACATTTTGTCTATTTTCACTTTTTGCAACCATATCTAATGCTTGGCTGAACACAAATGTGCCATTTCCTCAGCTGGAAAATGCTGGTATGCTGAGGAGAGCCCGGCGTACTCTTGCGGCCCTCTTTCCATGGCCGCTGCAGGGCTGAGACAGAGTTCACCCTCCCCACTGCTTTTCCATCAAGCCACATTCGTACTGGTGTGGTTGTGTATTGTGCGGCTGGGTTTGCCGTGTTAGGACAAACGTCTAGGAGCAGATTGAGTAGGTCTAACAGTGACACTCTGGCTGGGCTGTAGCTCAGTTGGTAATGCTTGCCTCGCCTGTGTGAACCCCAGCACTCCTACACTGAGTGATAGGAGTCCACTGTTCACTCTGCCGAACCGAGTCACCAAATCGTCCCCCAGTGAGTTGGTGGTACTAGGGTGTCCTTCCTTCCGGGACGGGCTGCGTGTCCCTTAGCTGACAGTGCTGTCCTTTGCTGCAGGTGTACTTGAGGGGGCGGTCCGGAGACAAGATGACGCAGGAGAAGACCGTCAGCCAGCTGAGGAGTGAGGTCCAGTACATCCAGGAGGTGCGGGCCCTCCCGGCACGGGCACCTGCGTTCCCCGAACCTTATGTTTTTGGGGCTGCCGTCTTTTATGGGTTCTGATGTCTTTTTTTGTTTGTTTGTTTGTTTCTTTTATTGTCACTGAAGTTCCCTATGCCCTCCTATTTGTCAAACTCTGTGTGTGTGTGTGTGTGTGTGTGTGTGTGTGTGTGTGTGTGTGTGTGTGTTTATTTGTTATTTGTATTTTGAGACAGGATCTCTCTGTGGAGCCCTGGCTGTCCTGGGAGTCGATGAAGACCACACTGGCCTTGAACTCACAGAGATGTGCCTACCTCTGCTTCCTGAGTGCTGACACATGGCATTTTTGACCTTTTGGATCTAACCAATTAGTGAACAAAGAATTAAGTGCCCTGCACCTAGCCACGTCTCTGAGCTCCCTGGTGTGAATGGTCAGGACGTTCCCCCAGTGTTTCCCAGCCCCCACTGACCTGTGCTTCTCCTTAGCACTTTCCACTGGACTCCGTGCCACCCATCTTATTTGTCTTTTGTGTCATGTGTCTTTTCAACTAGCATGCCAGCCAGGCAGTGGTGGCACACGCCTTTAATCCCAGCGCTTGGGAGGCAGAGGCAGGTGGATCTCTGTGAGTTCGAGGCCAGCCTGGTGTACAGAGTGAGTTCCAGGACAGCCAGAGATATACCGAGAAACCCTCGAAAAGCCAACAGACAAACAAATGAAACAACTGAAACTCAGCTAGCATGTCAGCCCTGCCAGGGGAGGGGATTGATTTGTCCTGTGTGTACAGAGAGACAGGGTTGTCACCCAGTGAGCACAAGTCCTCTGTCTGCAGGCTCTGTGTAGAACAATGCCAGAGTGGAAGTGGTGGGGGGGGTGGTGGCCCAAGGGTTGGTTACGGTCCCTGCCCTGACTCTCAAGTGTCTGGCCCTCTTGTTCCAGGCCAGGAACTGTCTGCAGAAGCTTCGGGAGGATATAAGTAGCAAGCTTGACAGGAATCCGGAAGACCCTCAGCGTCAGCAGGAAATGCAGGTGCCCTGACGGCGTGGCCGGGAGGGGGGGTATGTTGGGGATCTGGCTTCTTGAGAACTCTCAGAGATGGGGTTCCCAGCACCTAGCCATAGACAGTCACCTGTTGGTCCAAACTTCCTGTAAGCTGATCTTGCGGAACTTGGGGGAGCTTAAGTAGAAATGGAAGTCTTTTTTGTTGTTTGTGTGTTTGTTTTGAGACAAGGTCTTTCTGTGTAGCCCTCACTATCCTACGGCTTGCTATGTAGACCAGGACTGCCTCCAACCTACAGAGACCCCCTAGCCTCTGCCTCTCAAGACTAAAGGTGTCACCACCACACTCTGCTAAGACTTATTACTTTTATTTTATGTGTATTAGTGTTTGCCTGCCAGTGTATTTATGTACTGTGTGTGTGCCCAGTGCCACAGAAGGCCAAGAGTGCTCAGGTGCTCATGAGCTGCCGTGTCTTCAGGCCACAGTGGAAGTCTTGTTCTAGTCTGTCATTTGTATATGCAGTTATCTCAGTCCAGGAGGGAAACTGAGGCAGGTGGAGGCAGCATTGGTGATTTGGGGTCAGTCAGACTGGTGACTGACATCTCTTTCTCTCATTTAGGGTCAGTCAGTGACTGATGTTTCTTTTTCATGTTCTCTACCTAAAATTTTAAAACCTTTGAAATTTGGAGACTGCAAGAGGCAGCTAGTAAGGCCGGGGGAGCGGGGAGGGGACAGGGTTCCTCTCTGGCTCAGGACAGGCTGCTCCACCACTGAGGAGGAGAGCTTAAACTGACCACCGCAGGAGCAGCCAGGGCTGCAAAAAGCAGCTGCTAGCCACAGAAATGCAGGGGATTGTAAAAGAGACTCTTGGATCTGAGAGCAGCCCTGAGCAGGAGCAGGCCGCGGCGGAGAGCTCTGCAGGCTGAGGCAGGCTCCAGCCTCTTTCCTTAGAGGCTGATGGTGAGGCCTGAGTCTACTAACTTATTTGTGAGAGAAAGAAGAGAAGTAAGCAAAGACCATTACACACACACACACACACACACACACACACACACACTCAAGAAAGGTGGATGAAACTTTTAAAAATTTCAACCCTATTCATTGTCTGGTCACAACTTTTATGTTCTTGAGTCAAAGCTCTCTATCACAGAAAAGGAACTACCTCATAGTCAAAAAGGCAAAAACAGATGAATTCTAAAATACAGCAAGTTACATGTTTTTTCATTAAAACTAAATCTCTCTTATCTGTGTATCCATTTCATGAGTCCATAAGTTCAGAAGGACAAAAGTTGACAAGGCCTAAAGGTTAACAGGGTCCGAGAGGTCACAAGAATATATGTCTTTTCAATAAAGACTGACTTGGCTACACATTATCCAGCTATCTCTTAGTTTATGGTGAGTTCAGGACAATAGTTTTATCTGCCTTCCATTCCCAGATACAAAGTACATTTAGAATGACAGCATTTTATGCCATAAGCTGACAAGGTATAAGGAATTACAACAAAACAGTTTGTGTTTTTTGACATTAAGGTTTGTACTTAATTTAGACTTTTTTTGTAGTCCCATTATATTGTGGGTTCATGGGAAGGTTAAACCAACTTGTATATTCTTAAGGTACATGCCAGGATTTGTGGTGCCATCTCTAGAGTGAAAGCTTATCTGTGGTCATAAATCTGTTGTTAGCCTGTCTCCTCGTGAGGCATCTGGAGGTCCACAAAAGCATTTACTGCAACCATAAACTTTCTTTCAACTATTTTAACTTTTTAGCTTCTAAAATTGTTTGGATCAAATCAGTAATTAATTCATCTGACCAGCAGTGCCTCGTCACAAAGATCCCGTAGGAGGTTTGTTCAGTCAGAGTGGGTAAATACCCAGAAAAAGAGATGCAGCAGTGCCGAAAAGAAGAGTTGTGAGGGGCTGGAAGCAGTTCTGGGGGTGCATCACAGCACAGACCTTGTGAATACCGGGCTACCTTCTAGAAAGCACACATGCTATTGAACTTCCCCAAATCAATGGCTTTTGACACTCTGCTGTCCAGCCTTTTCTAAGTTCCAGGAAAGGGGTGTCCTCAGAAGCAGAGGGCTGCCTTCTTGACCTCTCACTTGGGCTTCTGAGACCAGAGTTTTGTCTCTTTTGTTTGCCTTTTGACTTGAGCCAGGTGGTCTTTCTCCAGCAGGCCCCTCCCTGTTCTGAGAGGAGAAGTGGCCTGGCAGCTAGCTCCAGATGGGCTCTTCCTGTCGTGACTGGGTATTTTGTTTGTTTGCTTGCTTGCTTGCTTTTTGTTTTTCAAGACAAGGTTCCTCTGTGTAACTTTGGCTGTCCTAGACTCACTTTGTAGACCAGGCTGTCCTTAAACTCACAGCAATCCACCTGCCTCTGCCTCCCTGACTGCTAGGATCACAGGTGTACACCACAGTACCTGGCTTGACTGGGTTTTGCATGCTGGACATTTTCAGATGTATTTGCTCTGGCTGAAAGCAGCACTATCAGGCCAGTTGTCACACCTGGCTTGGTGGGGGGTGAGTGGGGGGCATCTTGTTGAGTGGCACCAGAACCTTTTGTGCACAGTCAGAGTCAGGCCACAAAGCCCGGGCCCCTTGGATGCACAAGCAGCAGTCCATGCTGAGCCGTCTGGCTTTGGCTTAGACAGAATGTAGTAAAAGCTTCCTCCTTTCTTGGTTTACACCCTGTCAAAACCTGTCAGGATCCCTCCACAGGGAGAGCTCAGGGTTGTGGCAAGCGGCAGCTTGTATTCCTGGGAGGGATGCACTCACACATTTTCAGTCCACTGCAGGCGTTAGCCTGAGGTCTGTTCCATCCACCCGACTGGTTCCAGTTCCCTCTCTAGGCCGCCTAGCTACCCTCTTCCTCCTGTCTTCTCAGGGAGCACTGGAAATCTGCCTCCCTCCTCGCTCCTTCTCTTCTGCTTGTTCCCACTTCTTCGCCTCCTTCCTTTTCCCTCTCTCTTTCCCTAAAGATTGAAAACAGGTTTTACATTTATTTTGCATGTGAGCACGCATATATAGCATGCATATGTGCACTCATGCATAACGTGCATACGTACACTCACTCATGCCGTGACACACTTGTGGGTGTCAGGAGGGCTTGTGGGGTGAGTTCTCTCCTCTGCTAGGTGGGTTCTGTCAGGTTTGGTGCCTCTGAGCCACCTCACAGGTCAGTAGGGGTTGACATCTGAGAAATACGATGCTTCAGAATTATTTGCTTGGTCAAATGGTTCTTAACTCCGGGTTTTGCTTCTCTCTGAACAGGTGGTGCTAGAAAAGCCGAATGGCTTCAGTCAGGATCCCATGGCTCTCTACAGCAGCCCACCTGAGGTAGGCACCTGGGAAGAGACCATGCTGGGCAGCCCTTAGCTGGCAGGCAGCACCCTCTGCTCCCTGGCCATCCCACCTCGTACTTCCGTGGTATAAAAATCAAACAGCAGAAACAGAAAAGGCAAAGCCTTTCAGGCTAACTGCATGGAAGCAGCTGCTGTTGGTGGGTGGGCCCCCCTAGAGCCGTGTCTGTTGGCTGCCCTTGCATGAGCCTGAAGAGCTTAGGAGGCGTCCCTGAAGACGCAGTGACTGACTGTTCTGGGATGTGACCTGAGCATCAGGACCTTTTTAAAAAAATGTTGATGAGTGCTTTGCCAGCATGTACGGATGTGTTCCACATGTGTGCAGAAGAGAGCAGAAGAGGCTGCTGAATCTCCTGGAACTAGTGGTAAAGACAGTTGTAAGCTATTGTGTGGGTGCTGGAGCTCAACATGGTCCTCTGGATGGGGAGGAAGAGCCCTTAGCTGCTGAGTCATCTCTGTAGCCAGCATCAGGATTATTTTATAGCTCTTTAAGTGGTTCTAATATTTGTCCAAAGTCTAGTGCCATTGTTTCCTATGTATAAGTCTTATTTTATTTTATTTTGATGGGGGACATGGTCTGTCTATGTAGTGCTGGCTGTCCTGGAACTCACTATGCATGTAGATCAGGCTGGCCTGTAACTAACAGAGATCCTCCTGCCTCTGCCTCCAAAGTGCTGGGATTAGAAGTGTGTGCCACCATGCCCGACTTTATTTAAGCCTTTTCATGTTAGTTGATAGACCTTCATTCTATTGCTGTGATTTTAAAACATGATACTTGTGAGGCTGGAGAGATGGCTCAGAGGTTAAAAGCACTGTCCGCTCTTCCAGAGGTCCTGAGTTCAAGTCCCAGCAACAACATGGTGGCTCACAACCATCTATAATGAGATCTGATGTCCTCTTCTGGCCTGCAGGTATACATGCAGATAGAGCACTCATACATATTTTTTTTTTAATGGTACTGGTTACCTTGTGTGGTTAAATAATAAGATATACTAACTGTAGAAAATCTTGGAAATTCAGAAACACAGAAAAGTAAAACAAGAAAAATCTAACAGTTTTAGACTATGTGTCAGTGGCAGCAGTAAGCTGCCTGTGAGCAGCCACTGAGGAGGAAAGGCCAGATTCCTGACTATTCTGCAAAATAATTGCAGGGCTGGTCAGAGTGAAGCCAAGTTAGCAAGTTTATTAGTAAAGATGAGGAATAGTGCACATTTCAGACGTCTGTGCAGGCATCAGGGAAAGCGAGAGGCCGAGGAAGAAGACAGCACACATGGCGGTATAGGCAGTCAACTTGGGTGTCTCTACAGCGGCGGCTTGTGATCTTGTGGCTTTCTAATTACATTGCTTGAAGGATATGATTTATGATTTGAAGACTAAGCAAAACTCAAATTTTAAGTTTAAAAATTAAGTAAAACTATATGAGGTGGTTTATTTCTTGTCTTAAGAAGAATTTCTTTTTGTAAATGAAATTGTCAGGTGGTTTAAAACACTGCTCTTTACGTTCATTTATTGTGTGTGTGCATGTGTGTGGAGCTCTGAAGACAGCTTGCAGGAAATGGCTCTGCCCTTCCGCCGTGTGGGTTGCAGGTGTCAGCCTTGATGAGGTGGTAGCAGACTCCGGCATCCACGGAGCCTCTTGTCCCTCTGTAAAGTGGCTTTCTGAGGTCTGGGTTTGGGGGATGAGAGAAGAGATGATTTGGTCACATGTACAAACGTTTTGGCCGACAGTGAGCCTGGTCCATTGTCGTCATCCGTGTCCTTGCTTAACTCCCTCCTGGGAAAGTGAGTGCGTCTCTAAGCACTCTGTGGTTTATCTCCCGACAGATTCCAGAGTCCCCGGGTTTCTTTCTCTCTGCATGCCCTTCCCCCCATTTTTCCTGTCTGTCCTTCTGTCTCTTCTCCAGAGAGAAAAAGGTTAAACTTCGGTGACGTTTTCTCTGTCTTTTCATCCATGCAAATACTTAGTTACAATTTTGAGGTGGAAGCACATACCACATTTCTTTGTCTCCTGTTTCTTTGGTGGGGGGCTTTTTGTTTGTTTGTTTTGTTTTGTTTTTAAGGGGCTCTGTTTGCTTGGTGCTGACGGTGAACCTAGGTCTCTTCAGTAATTATGGCCTCTACCACTAAACTACACACCCAGCCCCAAGGCCAATTTTTTGGGGTTGGGTGTTTCTGTATAGAACTGAATCACACCTCTCCATTAGTCACAGCTTATCATGGTTCAGCAAGGCCTTTCCCTGGTTCAACTGTTTTTTCTTCTTTCCCCACTAACTATAAAATACTTAATATATGACTTTAAATGTGGCTGTCAGGTCCTTTCACTTTATATGATGGGTTTATATCTTTTTTCCTGTTTTTTTTTTTTTTTAATTTGCTTTTTCTCAAAATACGTTTTTAGGGTCTATGCACATTACTGTATGAAGTCTGGTTTGTTGAGTCACGAATGATGGCACATTCCTGTTACAGTCTCAGGACTTCGGAGACTGATGTGAGCTTGAAGCCTAGTTTGTCATTTGTTCCTCTCACATGTAGTTTTATACCTTCCTCTTTTTGCTGTTTTGTGTTGTGTTACATTGTAAAAATCTCTCTCTGCATGCTGGGAATTAAGCTGAGGGCCTTACATGTTTATCAAACAGCTGCCATTGAGCTGAACCTCTGACATATTTTAATGGCAAAAATATCTCCATGTTGTCTTCTGAGGGTCTTCTGAGAAGACTAGTTGAAGCAATGCGTGCGGCACACACCCGGCAGCCCGTTGCCGTGTGCGGCACACACCCGGCAGCCTATTGCTGCGCTTTCACTTGGCCTAGGTGCTAGAGTGAGGCTAGAGAGCAGTTGACAAGGCAACCTAATCAATGTCCAGGTGTTAAGTGTGGCTCCAGCCATGTGCTCAATGCTAAGTGTGCAGCTTGGGCTGCTCATTTCCCACAGAGCACCACACCACATTTGGCAGATAAATTATTGGTAATAAATTATAGTAACACCTGGCAACGTCTGCCTAAATTCTTCTTACAAGCTCCAGACTGTACCAGATACTGCCTTCCCAACTTTGGCGGCAGCCTGTGAGATGGGGTCTGGTGAGGGGTCTTCCCCGGCCCACACGCGTACAGATGGAGGCGCACGGGAGCCAGGAGAAGGAGAAGGCTACAGAGCGTCTCCCTCCACCCCGTGAGAGCTCTGAGCTGGGGTGAAGAGGGTCTTGCCGCTTCCTACTGTGCAAGACCCGGAGTCTGCGCCAGACTCAGGGAGTTAAGCGGTGTTTCATACCTTCGCAGCAAAATGAGAGCGAGACCCTACACGCCTGCTCAGCCTTACGCCAGCCTGCGTTTGGGTGTGTCTGGGAGGGACAGCCAGCAGTCACCTCAGCAAGACACCCTTTGCTTCATCACGTCAGATCCCTGAGCTTCAGGTTGTTGCTCTCAACCTGTTGATCCAACAACAGCCCTTTTTATGCTGATCCCTGCGTTCAGTGTGAAAACAGCAAAAGGTGCCTGCGGGCTCTAGGGCTGCGGCCTCCATGTGGTGGGAGCCAGATGGCCACTGTCCCTGGGACTGGTCGTCCCTAAGCAAGGAAGGCCGATGGCCACAGGTTTGAGGCTAGACTAAGACTTATAGAGAGTTCCAGATCAGCCTGGGCTAGAGAGTGAGACCTTGTATTAAAACAACGACAACACAAAAGGAGATTCTCATCTGGAGGAAGGCAGGGCACGCGCACGTGCACACGCACATGCAAACATACACCTCTGCTGGGGAGTCATTCTACGGAGCCAGTGAGATGGTCAGATGACCGAGCCTGTGGCCAGGTTTGGGTTTGTCCTGAAGTCTCTGAGATCCACAGGTAGAAACCTCCCTACGTGTTCTGCGGCACGCACATTGCCACCCCAACACACAAAATAAATGTAAAAATGCTTTAAAGTAATTCATTCCTGGCTGGGTGTAATCCCTGCAGAGGCAGGCAGATCTCTGTGAGTTCGAAGCCAGCCTGGTCTAGAGTTCCGGGGCAGCCAGGGCTGTTACACAGAGAAACCCTGCCTTGGGAAAAAAAAAAAAAAAAGAAACTATCCCCTTGATGTGTTAAAAGTTACCTTGTCAGCCAGGCTGGTGGTGCACGCCTGTAATCCCAGCCCTTGGAAGGGGGAGGCAGGCAGATCGCTGCGAGTTCCAGGCCAGCCTGGTCTTCAAAGTGAGTCCAGGACAGGGCTACACAGAGAAACCCTATCTCAGGGGAGGGAAAAGTTACTGTATCCTAAATAGTTGGGTGATTTGAGACTGGCCAAGACGCTTAGGGATTAAGGGGGAACGTTTTTTTGTGTAAATAACTCAAAACATTTGGTTGCCCTTTCCTGTGTGCTGCTAATTCTTTTGTGAGGGTGGTCCCAAGAGATGGTCCAAATCCCAGGGGTGCAGGGGCCACCGTCTCTTACCAAGGCATAGATTCGGCAGCTTCCTCTTCCTTTGTCTGCCCCGGTTCTAGGTGCACACCAGCATGAGTGAAGATGTCGAGAGCTTGAAGAAGACCGTGCAGGACTTGCTGGCCAAGCTGCAGGAGGCCGAACAGCGACACCAGTCAGACCGTGTGGCTTTTGAGGTAAGAGCTGGTGTCTGGAGAGAAGGCGCCCTGAGGGACCGGCTGCTGGATGAGGGGCCAGTGACTCTCTCAGCATGGACTCCGTTTTCTTGGGTGGATGCCAGCCAACAAGAACTGCAATCCTGCGAAGCCTTGCTCACCTGCCTGCCTCTGCTTTCCTTAGGTATTAAGGTGTTTGCTGTCCAAATCTGGCAATAGTTCAGAGGCCAGGTGTTTTGTTTTTCTCTGCAGTGCTGAGGACGGAACTGTCTGTGCCTCATGCATGTTAGACAGTGCTCTACCGCTGAGCCACAGGGCTAGCCATGAAGGTCAGACCTTGTGCATGTTAGGCAGTGCTCTACCGCTGAGCCACAGGGCTAGCCATGAAGGTCAGATCTTGTGCATGTTAGACAGTCCTCTACCGCTGAGCTACAGGGCTAGCCATGAAGGTCAGATCTTGTGCATGTTAGGCAGTGCTCTACCGCTGAGCCACAGGGCTAGCCATGAAGGTCAGATCTTGATTCTCTGCTCTGCTGAAGTTGAGCATAGTTCTGGTCTGGGACAGCAGGTAATTCAGAAATCATTGCTGTGGACCATAGTAAGAATCACAGAGCCCGAGGCTCCTTGTAGGCAGCGCCTGTTGCTCTCGTGCTCATGAACCCCAGTGCCTGGTACATGGCGTAGGGTGGTGTTTCATCAGTGTGGGCTGGGTGAGTAAATAAATCTGTCTTCTCAAAGAAATAACTATGCCAGTGCACACACAGGGCTGTCACCTTAATTATTGTTATAGTTGGGTTGGGTTTTTTTTTATTCCATTATTTTATGTGTATGGCTTGCATGTATGTTTGTCACATGGGTGCCCGGTGCCTGAGGAGGTCAGAAGTGAGCATTAGAACCCTGGGACTGGAGTTCTAGATTGTGTGAGCCGCCGTGTAGGTGATGGGAATTGAACTTGTGTCTTCTGGACGAGCAAGTGCTGTACTCCACTGAGCCAGCCTGTGCTGCACTCCACTGAGCCAGCCTGTGCTGTACTCCACTGAGCCAGCCTGTGCTGTACTCCACTGAGCCAGCCTGTGCTGCACTCCACTGAGCCGTCGCCAGCCTGTGCTGCACTCCACTGAGCCGTCGCCAGCCTGTGCCATCATTCCTTTAGAGATAGAGTCTCATGTAGCTCAGATCAGCTTTGAAAATTCCTGGGTCCCTCTCTTCCCAAATGCTGGATTATAGGAGTCTGTCATCATGCCTGGTTTGATTTTTAAAAATTTTTGTGTGTGGTCATGGAAAATCGAATGCACACTAGGCAGGAACACTATCAGGAAACTACATTTCTAGTCCTATAGTTGATTTTGTTAAAAAAAAAAATCTGTACGGGCATGGTGGCGCACGCCTTTAATCCCAGCACTCGGGAGGCAGAGGCAGGTGGATCGCTGTGAGTTCAAGGCCAGCCTGGTCTACAGAGTGAGTCCAGGACAGCCAAGGCTACACAGAGAGACCCTATCTCAAAAAAACAGAGCAAAACAAATTCATTCATTCACTCGCTCACTCGTTGGTTCATTCCTTCACATGGCGGGTAGGGCACACCTCACTGCCATGGCGAGCCTGTGGAGGTCAGAGAACGGTTTACAGGGGTCTGTTCTCCCCCTCTACCATGTGTGCCCTGGGGGCTGAACTCAGGCCATCAGATTTGGTGGCAGTACCCTGCTGACCCATCTCACCAGCCCAACCCCCACCCCACCCCAGTAATCTAGATTGTTTAAGGAGAATTAAAAATATATATAAAGTCTATAAATATCAACCCCCTTTCTATTAAGAGTGTGCAATGTCAGCCTGGTGTGGTGGCGCACGCCTTTAGTCCCAGCACTCGGGAGGCAGAGGCAGGTGGGTCTCTGTGAGTTCGAGGCCAGCCTGGTCTACAAAAGTATACAAGGTCTTCGGTTCTCCATGGAAAAGTCTTTGGGTATAAAATGAAGTGCACTGAGCAGTTTTCTGTGCTGTGTGCAGCTACCCTTCTGTTATTGCTCACTCACATAAAAATATGCTACGATGGGATTGCGTTCATCATAGGCTCACTGAGAGTTTGTGGACGGGGGCCGGCCGGCTGAGTTCTTCTTCGTGGAACTAAAGCAGGAACTTTTTCTGTCGTGGGTGGGTGGTGTGTCCGTGGAGGTCCGGCTTCTTTGCTGGGGTTGGTTCTTTCCTCCCACTGCATGGCTTCTTGGCATCAAACTCAGGTCTCTAAGCTTTGTTGGCAACGCCTTCCCGCGCAGAGCCATCTTACCTAAGCACAGGATGTTTGAGAGGAAGATGGAGGATGAAGAGCAGCTCCAAGGATGGTGAACTGCCCTGAGGTTGAGGAAATGGAGCCCATGGCACGGCTTCCCTTAGAGCCGATTTCCAGTTCTGTTGGAAGGATTCATGAACTAGGCCGGCATCTGGATTGTGTGAGGCTGTGTGTGGTGAGCACTGCCTGCGGGTGGGTGTAGAAGAGGGAGCTAGGCTTTGTTTTCCTTGGCGCTTGGTTTCGAAGCAGACTTTCCTGTTATACATAGTTCAACTTGGGACGGTTTTAAGGCCAGTTTGTGAGCAAAGCAGCCATTTGACCATGACCAGTTTAGATAATACAATTATTCACGTATCACTCCGATGACCACCTATTTCCTCTGTTCTCTGGAGAAGATACAGGGAAAGGAGGCTGAAGGTGCAGCCCGAGCAGGGTTAGGGTTTTGGAAGCTTTGAGAAGTCGTGGCATTTCAGACACACTTGTCATTTCTGACTGCCCTGGGAAGGAAGAGCTGCGGGTGGGAGGCTGGGGATCTCGGTTTGTTTACCTGCCTGCAGGAAGTGCTGCTTAGGTCAGCGTCCTTCCCGCAGGAGCAGGGCAGGCAGCGCTGCTGGGAGAGAGGAGCCTGGTTGTTGTGTGTCTGCTTTTTTGCGTCTCTAATCTGTGGTAGATGTTAGATATTTAGATCGTGGCTCTTTTAACTCCGCTCTGGCGCACGTCAGCCTGCGTGTGCTGTTTCTCTACTGAAAGGAGCCTTTTCTAAGCTCCTGCCCACGAAGCTGGCCCATTTCAGGCCAATGCCTGGTACTGAGGGTTTCTTAACCTGCCCTGACGAATAGGATTGTCCAGGCTGCTTTTCTGAACCTGGGGTACGAAGGACAAGACTGACAGTTATCCTAAATGTCTCCTGTCCTGTTGTCCTGGCTGCCTGCTGTGAGGAGGGATTTGCAGTGGCCTTGCTTGGCTGGGGCAGGTGTGCTATGTGGCCTGAGGTCCCCTCAGCCGTTTCCTGCATAAGGCCCTGACTCTGAGATCGGGCAGAGCCAGGCAAACTGCTTCCTGTCACCAAGGCCTCCCAGGGCTTGCCTGGATTCTTTTACAGGGCCATCGATCGGGTGGCTGGGTGAGTGGGAATCGGAGAAGTGGATGGTGAAGCACCAGGGGCAGCACGGGCCCCGCCGGCCCTGCCTTCACCTGACACGGGCAAAGGACTGGGCTAAATGAACGC
The DNA here is from genome assembly GCF_964271855.1 of Acomys minous. NCBI lineage: Eukaryota > Metazoa > Chordata > Mammalia > Rodentia > Muridae > Acomys > Acomys minous. Next base: position 65,179,980 of record NC_140499.1, on the reverse strand, counting down.
GCTTAAGGCTCACCGAGGCTGCAATCAAGGAACTTTGTGGCTGTTTGGACGTGTGGCGGGACTAAGGCCTGTGTGGCGCCACTGTGCACTGTGCTCAGGGATACGCAGGGCCTGAGAAGACCCTCCCGGGGCGAGGAAGGTGTTGGGAAGAGCTGTCTGTGGGGCTGGGGATGAGCAGGACTAGGGAGCTGTAACTAAAGCAAACACGTTCTTTCTTCACTTTCTCTTCCTAATGACTGCAAGTCCTGCTATTCATTCCTGAGTGGTTTCCCATTGGCTGAAGGACCAGCTGCCCACTGCATCAGCGTGCGCAGGCGCTGTGAGGCCTTGGCATGGAGGCGAAGGAGCAGGGAACTGGGAGGATGGGGTGCCTCTCCTGGGCCATTTGCTTCTGACTAGCAGGGAAGCCACAGCGTTGGGTTAGGCTTGGTCCGCCCTGGAGGGGGCTGTGGAGGTGTTGACGATGTCAGCCAGGGGGTGTTGGTGAACTGTGTGCCAGTTGACCTTGGAGATGGAGTTAGTCTGTGAGGGGCCAGTTGATCTCCACAGCAGCCCTGGATGGAGATGAGAAGTGACACTGCGCACGTGACAGTTGCTTCCTCTGTCCCACCCCAGCTCCAAAGCCACCTCAGGTTCCCTGTCGAAGGCTTAGCTGTGCGAGCCCTTTTCCTTCCACCATTGAACACACACTTCTGCGTCACAGGTCACACTCAACCGGTACCAGCGAGAAGCAGAACAGAGTAACGTGGCCCTCCAGAGAGAGGAGGACAGAGTGGAGCAGAGAGCCGCAGAAGTCGGGGAGCTGCAGAGGCGCTTGCTGGGCATGGAGGCGGTAATGGAGGCGCCCTGGGCAGGAAGGGACCCCAGGCTTCTCTCCCTAGTAGCTCCCCAAAGCACTCCTTCCCCAGCAGCCATGCGCATCCTGTCTGATACCTTCCAGCACTTTCTGAACGGAAGGTCTGTCATGCAGCCTCAGTCTCCTTCCACTCAGGGGAAACTGCTCCCTCCTCGGGCCTGCCCCTACCCAGATGCCCCTTGTGGGTTTCTGAGACTCTTCTCAGCAGCAGCCAGTCACTCCACCTGTTCCATCCAGGACTGGCCGGAGCCGGGAGGTGGGCTTGCACAATGCCGGGCCTCTTCTCCCTCGGGCAGATGGGCGAGGCTGGGAAGTTTCTGTAAGCTGAGAGTGGAGAGGGCTAGCCCTGACAGGGGAGGGCGCCCATCAAACCAGCCCGGCCTGCTGCTCTCTGGCAACTGTCCCAGACCCAGTAGCAGCCAAGCTACCCATTTTACCCCAAGGCGTTGCCGTCCCTGCTACAGGCCTTCTCTTTTGTCCCACCCAGGAGCATCAGGCCTTATTGGTGAAAGTGAGGGAAGGGGAGCTGGCCCTAGAGGAGCTTCGGACCAAGAACGCTGACTGCCAAGCAGAAAGAGAAAAGTAAGGGCCCTGTTCACTGAAAAGCTGCGGTGGTGCAGACTGTCAGGCCTCCCAGGTTAACTCAGTGTGCTCAGTTGGGGAGGCCCTCCTGGCAGGCACTGATCAGAGGGCTGCCTTCCTCAGGGAGCTCATTTAGCATGGGGGCAGTGACCTGAAGACAAGGATTTCTGGCTTTAGAGCTAAGGTGAGTGGAGCGGAGGCAGCGGGGAGGGCAGCATAGCTGTCCTGGCTCTCAGTGCAGGAGGCTTCACTGGGTGTGTCACTCCGTGTCTCCTACCCCTAAAGCAGACACACTAGACATTCCTGAAGGTCGTATAAACTTCTCCAGTCCTTCAGAACCAGGCGGGTAACATCATGAGGATTTCCTGTTGCTCTAAGCAGTTCAGATAGAAACGAAGAACCACCTGCTGTCCTCAGAGGCCTGTACAGGGATTACTGAGCGTTCTTTTCCTCCAAGGTTAGAGTTTGGCAAACCTCCTGTGAGGAGAGGGGATCAGAGGCTCCAGATCAATGGGACCCTCAGAGCAAAGAGCGCTTCCTCAATTGTCAGGACCGAATGAGACCTTGACAGGGCGTGGTGGCACATGCTGTGATCCGAGCACTTAGAAGGCTGAGGCAGGAGGATTGCTATGAGTTCAAAGCCAGCTTGTGTTACAGAGTGCGACTATGTAAGTAACAATGCTCCTTCTAGATGAAGTAGTGGTGGTCTGTACCTGTTGTCCCCGGTACTCAGGAGGCAGAGGCAGGGGGACCATGAGATCCAGGCCAGCCTAGAAACTTAACACGATTTGGCTCAAAGATAAATAATAAACAAACAGTTAAATCTCAGGGAGCCACCAGACGGTGGTGGCGCACGCCTTTAATCCCAGCACTCGGGAGGCAGAGGCAGGCGGATCTCTCTGAATTTGAGGCCAGCCTGCTCTACAAAGTGAGTCCAGGACAGCCAGGGCTACACAGAGAAACCCTGTCTCTAAAACAAACAAACATCTCAGGGAGCCGTAGTAGGTCTGTTCACCATTATATAAGTGACTTCTTCAAATTCCACAGACATTACCTAAAGGGCGAAGATGAGCAGACCCTGCCACAGCCCCTCTGTCTTCAGAGGGTCTTTTCTCTTCCTGAGAACAACCCAGGTTTGGCCTTCCCGGCTTGGAAAACGTGGGCACCTTTTTTTTATTGTAGCCTCCTTTTTAGTTTGACGTCATATCCTCAAAGTAACTTTAAGAGAACAGTTGGAACTGTATTAGTGTGCTTTTTATTTATTTTATTTGGGTTTCTTATGCCTCTTCCTTCCTCCCAGCCCTCCCCCAACACTAGGCAGGAGGGAAAGAAAGAACGTTAGAGGGGAAGGGCCCGTGACAGGCTTTTCAGGCTCCTTCCTGCTGGTTACGGTCATCGGGTTCCTTGGGGCAAGTCCGGTCGTTGTCATCAGGGCATCTTTAACTTCTTCTCCTCAAACTGAACCAACAGCACCCAGGGGCAGCAGGTGGAGCAGGAGCCACCTTCTTCCGAGCACCCCTGACCCTCTCCAGGCTCTGGCATTTATTCCCTTTCTGAGCCCCCAGAATTAAACTATCTGTAGCTGGCAAAGATCGCGCCCTTCTCGGAGCCTGCAGGAGGCAAATAGTCTGCTGCCGTGGCCAATCTGGGGCAGTGTGTATTCCACACATGGGTTGAAACAGAAACATGTTTACACAACACAACTGAGTTTTAAAAGACATCAGAACTCCCACAACAGAGCTAGGAATGGGGGCCCACGCCTTTAATCCCAGCACCCAGGAGGCAGAGGCAGGTAGATGTCTATGGACTCTAGGCCACCCTGGTCAACATAACAAGATCTAGACCATCCAGGGCTTCACAGTGAGACCCTGTCTCAAAGAGAAAAAACAAAACAAAACCCAAGAAACCGGAAATGTCTCTTTACTGAATATCTACAGTCTTATTTTGTTGCCATTGGTCCCCAAAACAAACAATAAAGAGTTATGTGGGTGGCATTTATATGGCATCGGTATCCTACATAGTGTAGAGGTGAGGTGTAAGGGGGGTGCACACACACAGACGGATGCAAATACTAAAGAGAAACAGAAGCACATGGCTGGGGGTCTCTGCGATCACTCCCCCTCGGGTGCTGGGGGATGGCTGCGTTCAGAGCTCCCACCTCCTCTGTGTGGAAGGTACCTAGGGCAGAGTAAAAGAGAAACAAAGGGCGAGATAATCCAGACGAACGTTCTGGAATAGTGTTTGACACGTGTGGAGCGCCGAGGGTGGGATTCACACCGTTTGAAGTCCGAGAAGGATGAGGGGGCAGGTGCATTGTAACCAACCCACCCCGAGCGCTGCCCATTTTCTTTTTGTTTTGTTTTGTTTTGTTCTGTTCTGTTTTTCAAGACAAGGTTTCTCTGTGTAGCTCTGGCTGTCCTGGAACTCACTCTGTAGAGGAGCAGGCTGGCCTCGAACTCAGAGATCCACTTGTCTCTGCCTCCCTAGTGCTGGGAATAAAGGCGTGCGCCACCACCGCCCAGGTACTAGCATGTACTTGTCAATTTCTTCAGGCAGAGCTGGGAAGGAGCAGTGCCTGTGGCCTTTCAGGGTTCTCCGGGCATCCTCAAAAGTGACTAAGGGAAGCTTTCTCTACTACTCAGCACCGTGATGTCAGCCAACCTTCTCCTTCTCTGCTGACACTGACTGTGGGTCCCACAGTCTCATTCAAGTCTGAGACTATCCAGACCAATGCAGGCCCCTCATGTCAAGGGTTCAGTTTTACCCCAACTTTAACTGCCAGTCAAAATTAGTGTGCTCAAGGGCACTCAGTCCACCTTTCTCATTTGCCTACAAAGTGTGAGTGTGTGAGGTGGGCTTCTTCCTAGTTGCTTCCTCATGCTCAAGAATTTGTTGTAGTGGCTCATGCAACTGATGAAACAATATTATAAGTTCCTTTTGCTTTTTTGAGAGAGGGTTTGGCTGTCCTGGACTCATTTTGTAGACCAGGCTGGCCTTGAACTCAGAGACCTGCCTGCCTCTGCCCCCTGGATGCTGAGATTACGGGCATGCAACACCATGTCCAGTTTATTATTATAAATTCTTTTTTTTTTTTTTTTTTTTTTTTGGTTTTTCGAGACAGGGTTTCTCTGTGTAGCCTTGGCTGTCCTGGACTCACTTTGTAGACCAGGCTGGCCTCGAACTCACAGCGATCCGCCTGCCTCTGCCTCCCGAGTGCTGGGATTAAAGGCGTGCGCCACCACCGCCCGGCTCTTATTATAAATTCTTAAAGGATCCAGGTGAACACAAGATGAAGTGGTGTATAGGGTGAGGTCCAGAGGGTCCAGTGCTGCTGTCCCCAGAGGGCAGGTACATACTGTCCCCTGAAGTGTGTATGGGGATGTTGCAGTGTGCAGGTACTGTTTCTCCCCAGACACTGGAGAAGGGCTGACGTTTGTAACACATTTTAACTATCTACAAACCCCAGGCAACAGTCCTGTCTTTTTCTTTCTTTCTTTCCTTTTTTTTTTTTTTTTTTTTTTTTGAGACAGGGCTTCTCTGTGTAGCCTTGGCTGTCCTGGACTCACTCTGTAGACCAGGCTGGCCTCGAACTCACAGCAATCCACCTGCCTCTGCCTCCTGAATGCTGGGATTAAAGGTGTGCGCCACCACACCCGGCCAGCCATTTGTTTAGTGTACTAAGACCTTAGCACTTCTGCAGATTGCAGGCCTCTTGTCAGAAGGTGGAAACCCAAGACCAAATACTGTAGAGTAGAACATGTTTCCTTAACTCCTGTGCTTGGAAATGTATAATGGTTTGAGGAATTCTCTGTTAATAATCAAGGACAGAGGGGCTGGAGAGATGGCTCAGCAGTTAAGAGCACTGGCTGCTCTTCTACAGGACCAGGGTTCAAGTCCCAGCACCCACATCGCAGCTCTCGCCTGTCTGTGACTCCAGTTCCAGGAGAGCCAACAGACACACAAGCGACAAAACACCAATGCACATAGAATATAGAAACAAATCATTGAGATAAAAAGAAATAAGGACAGAGCAGCTGCTTCTTATTGAGGATCCTGGCTTTGTTTGCTTAGAGTGATCCTAGTTCCTACTTAAATCTTCTAAGTAATCAGAAACTTAAAATAACAAGACAACCAACTTTCTCCTAGCTTTAATACTGAACAATTTTAATAATAATGTTAATTTTTTTTTTTTTAAGCCAACAGTGGTGGTACACGCCTTTAATCTCAACACTCAGGAGGCAGAGGCTGGTGGATTTCTGAGTTTGAGGTCAGGCTGGTCTACAGAGTGAGTTCCATCACAACCAGGGCAGCACAGAGAAACCCTGCCTCGAAAAACAAAACCCAAAGCCAACAAACAAACAAACAAGCAAGCAAACAAATCCCTACCCCTGGCAAGGCATGTTGCCTTGTGTCTGTAATCCTAGTAATTTGGAAGGTTGGTTCAGGCCTACCACGTAACACAAAACTCCTGCCCCCTAGTGGCATGCAAGTGACTTACCCTGTCTGTGTCAGTGAGGCTTTAAAAGTGCCTGGTTACTTGTCTCTAGGCAGGCCATGGGGCTCAGGGACTCACCCTGGGTGGCAAGTGTGACTTCACCTTGGCCTCCTGGTCTTTCTCCCCAGGGCTGCTGCTCTGGAAAAGGAAGTGGCCGGGTTTCGTGAGAAGATCCACCACTTGGATGACATGCTCAAGAGCCAGCAGCGGAAAGTTCGGCAGATGATAGAGCAGGTAGACCGGGGGTCCTGTCTCAGCTGCTCTGTGTACACCCCCAAGCCTGTGCTGTCATTGTGTACACCCTTCGGCACCTGAGGCCCCGTGAGCGTCCCGGCTGCGGTTGCTAGGTTCCGGGCAGTGGCCCCGTGAGCGTCCCGGCTGCGGTTGCTAGGTTCTGGGCAGTGGCCCCGTGAGGGTCCCGGCTGCCGGCTGCTAGGTTCCGGGCGGTGCTCTTGTTTCCTATCACTGTTTTTGCATCTAGCTTCTGGCTTCCCCTTGGGAAGGGGAAGGCTGGTCTCACATTTCCTTGGTGAATGAGTAGTGGAGTCATAATAAACTCAGTTACCTGCAGAGATTGTCCGTCCTCATGCCTCCTGCAGATCTCCTGCTCAGTTCTGCCTGAGCATCAGGGTAGCGTGTTGGGATAGGCCTGGTGGCAAAACTGTTTGGAGACTCTAAGGTTACCTCTCTGGATAGAGAGGGGTCCCCTCCCCGCTTCCTGCCAGCTCCCTTATATGTGTTTCTCACTGTCTAGAACTGTGTCTGTGATACAGTAAGCACTCAGCAAACGTTCCCTAGGTGAATGTATAGACAATTTATACTTTCCAGAACCAAACGGAATAGGTGTGGAATTGTCTGTTTGGATTTGAGATTGCCCCCGCCCCCCATCTGGGTTCATTAATAATGACAACAGAGGTTCTGTAGAAACACCATAACGCCAGAGGCGCAGACCTCTCCTCTTGCCTCCTCTGCCTTCCCTGCGCCCAGGGTGGTGTTTGGGGAGGATGTAGCTCATCTTTGCAAGATGAACTCCATGTCTCTTACATCTTTGCAGCTCCAGAATTCAAAGGCTGTGATCCAGTCGAAGGATGCCACCATTCAAGAGCTCAAGGAGAAAATTGCCTATCTGGAGGCTGAGGTCTGTGGGGACAGCCCCCAACGGGGAGCTGGGCTCTGGAGAAGCCTGGGCACGTGGAGGGGAGGCTGAGGTCTGTGGGGACAGCCCCCGACAGGGAGCTGGGCTCTGGAGGAGCCTGGGCACGCGGAGGGGAGGCTGAGGTCTGTGGGGACAGCCCCCGACAGGGAGCTGGGTTCTCGAGAAGCCTGGGCACATGGAGGGGGCGTGGTCCTGTCCAACAGCTGCTCCGAACTGAGTATCTAGCAGCGTCGAGTTAATAGTTTCCAGGGTGCAGTTGACAGCATCCCCACTGTTGAAGGCAGAGCGTTGTGGTACAAGCCACCAACCATAGCACATTTTGACCAAACAAGCTTTGCTGACGGTGGAGCCAGTCTTTGAAGGAGGAGGGGACATTCTCTGCTTTGCATCTCCTCATAGCTCTGGTGAAGGGTTCAGTCAGCTATCAAGATGACTTCCTAGTCCCATCTCTGCTTTGCTGCAGAGCCCTTCCGGTGTGTTGACCACCCTTGGATCACTTGCAAGCCACTGTGTGAAGATCTCTGTAGTAGGGGAGACAGGTGGGAGACAGGGTAGAAAAAACATGGTCGAGAGTTAAAGATGGGATATGTTGGGGAAAAACAAAACAACACTGAAATTATTTGGGCTGGAGAGATGGCTCCAAGGTAAGAGCTTGCTGTTTGGTTCCCAGCTCCTACATCTGGCTGCCCACGACCATGTGTGTGTCCAGTTCCTAGGCTGCTGACCTTTTCTTCTGAACTCCAAAGGCACCTGTATGCATGTGGCACACACTCACACAGACATGCATATAAATAAAAAGTAAAAGTAAAAACAAACCAAGAAGCTACAGATACTCAAAAAAAACTAGGCTGTTGACAAAGGCATAAGACTGTTTTAACTGAAGACACAAAGCCATGTTCAGGACACATACATGGAGGAGGAGGAGCCAGAAGTGACTGGGTTGCTAGGTTACGGAGGAGCAGGCACTTGGGGCAGAGAGTGATCCGTTCTGAAGATGATGAGGGGAAAGGACACCCCTGGCTAACGGGAGCACCCGTGCGGTGCTCCTGGCTAACGGGAGCACCCGCGCAGGTTACATGGGGCACTCAGCAGCCCCAGAGACCCACTGACCTGCGCTTGCCTTGCAGAACTTGGAGATGCACGACCGCATGGAACATCTCATAGAGAAGCAGGTCGCCCGCGGGAGCTTCAGCACACAGACCCGAGCCAAGACCGAGGATCTGGGCAGGTGAGCGCCTGCAGAGCCTGGGCCCAGGAGGACGGGAAAGCTCCGAGGAGCTGTGTAAAGCTTGCTGCCCTGAGGCCCAGCTTCCTGCCCCCATCTCCCATCTGTGTTCAACAGGCTGCTTCCTAGCCTGGGAGGAACATTCATGGCTCCTGGAAGTGTATGAGCCCCGCGATTGCATGTGAATTTTATTTATAATATTTGTGTATTGCAAATTTGTACATATATTTGCATATTTCTAGAGGAGAGTCTTTTGTTTCTAAGAGAGTCACAAAGAGGCCTCAAATCTTGGGGGAAAACCAAGACCCTGAGCTCTGTACACTCCTCAGGTGTGTAGCTAGCTACTCCATCTGTACCACCCTTGCCAGCAGATGAATGGGCCGTGCCACAGCTTCTCCTCCATGTTACTGAAAATCACATAAGAGCTCACGAGATGAGCCAGCCCTGCAGTGTAGTATTCCAGAGACACCGTGGAACCAGGGAGGGGAGGCTCTGGGAGGCGGGGTGCAACGGCACAGCCCTCACCATCTACTCCTTTCTCTCCAGTGTCAGGATATCCAAGCCCCCCAGCCCTAAGCCTCTGCCTCTCATCCGGGTGGTAGAAACCTGAGCTGCCGGGAGACGAAGTTGCCACTGTGTCGCCTCAGTCCTGCAGAGAAGCCCACCACCCCTGTAGGCCGCTGACGCTGGCTTCCCGACTACCCTGGTGGCCCCAGGTCTTGGGCTCATGCCCCGGGCTTCTGTCCTCTGCTTGCTGGCAGATGGGGCGGGGGCATCTGTCTCCTCGGGACACTGCAGACCTTGGGAAGATGGTCTCCTGCCAGCAGGAACAAGGCAATATCCTTACTCTCAGTTAGTGTTTTCCCATGTACCAGAGCTCCCTGCTGCGTACACTGGAGTCTAGCTGCCCAAAGACAGCCCCTCGTCAAGTCCAGAGAAGGGACAAAATTTGTCTCAGCCTGAAAGACTGGAAGCACAGACGTCCAGTGGCTGGAGGTGTCCCGGGGGAACGAAGTTCCTTCTGCAAACACAGCTCAGGTCTCAACAACAAACTGTTTGTTTTCCCACTTGGCTCCACCGTTGTGCCATGCTGACCAGGGCCTCCTACAGACAGCCAATGGGAGCTAGCTGGACAGGTCTGGTCTCAGCCGGGCAACCTAAACTAGCTAGTGTGCCTTCCTGAAGACAGAGGAATGTGCATCCAGGGAGCAGTTTAGCAGGAAGATTCTCTAGGGCCACGAATAGTTTTTGGGGCTTCGCTGTCTTGGAAGGTCCCAGGCTGTGGGTTTTCCCCTGCAGTGCCCTGAGAGGCACAACTCAGTCTTCCTAACCCAGAGCTAAAAACTTTCCTCCGAGTCGCATCAGTCCCAGCAAAACCGCCACTGTATTTATTTTGCTAAGTTATTGCTGGTTTTGCTTACATCTCATAATTGATTCAGTACCAGTGTTGTACAGGCTTCTCTAAGGTATTTGGGTTTTCCTGACTGTGGGGAAAGTGTTCTGGTTTCCCAGGGGCGTACTAACTCCCCATTCCGCCCCTCTATCTCTGCTTTTCACTTATTCCTCCAGAACCAACCTGTATCTCAGAGGGCTAGCGTCTGTCCCTGAGTGTGTGCTGTCTGCGGAATAGGACAGTTGGGACTGTTTGGGGGGCCCAGGTGGGTTCTTCTAACCCCTCGCACCCCATAACAACCTCTGTCCCACCCCGAATGACCCTGTAGCTCATTGTATTTCCTGGAGGCCTAGTAGCCTCAAGAGTGTTCAGGCACGTGACTGCGGGGCCATGGGGACAACTTCAGTCTTAGGTATACTTGCCCCACGGCCAGAAGCCTTAAGTCTGTGTTTCTACGTCAGGACTCAGCCCAGGGCCTGGCTTTGTCTGCACAGTGTCCTGAGACTTCAGGCAGTCTCTCTGCAGAATGAGGGCGTTCGGTGTGATCTCTGTGCCCCTTCAAATTCATTTCCTGTCTGTGACACTCAGTCTTTGTATGGTGACTTTAATAAATTATGCTAACATATCTCTTTGCCCTATGGGCCTCCTTTTCCTTCTTGGAGAGGATGAAAGAGCACACAGTACACCGTCTCTTGAAGGTGGCATCCTGTTGTCAACGTCTGAAAGGTATGTCACAGCTCTCTCAGACCATGACGTGTGGGTGTTGTGGCATTCAGAGAAGTCATGAGCCATCAGGCCCTGCGGGATCACCGAGCTTGGCCATTCTGTGTCCTGATTTGGAACAGCACTACCCAGAATCCCAGGTCCTGAGACTGCAGGGAGGGACACTAGCCCCAGCAGAGGGACAGAAGCGAGCAGCTCTCATCCTTTGCAGAAGTGGAAAGCTCTGAGAAATGCTGACTGCAACTCTTCCGAGGGTTTATTAGTTGCTGGCAAGCTCTGTTCTGTTAATGCAGTGATATTTCTCCCCTTTCTGCCAGGAAGGCAGTTGGCTGCAGGGCCAAACAAGACATAGCTGAATTTACACAACCCCTTCTGGGCCAAGCAAATGGGAAGCAACACCCCCTGGCCCCTGGGCCCTCTGGTTCCCCTTTTGTCCTTCCAACTGAGAATGTAACTCCTTCCCCCCTACACCCCCCACCCCAACTTCTCAGCATAGGCATCAAAATACCCAGGCGGCTTTCCACCCGGCATCTGGATCTGTCTCCCGATTCCCAGGCTGCTCTTGGCCCTGGCAGTCTTGCTTGCACAGAGCTATTCAGACGCCCTGTCTCAGAACATTAGCAGGGTGGGGTTGGCAAGGGTGCCAAGGAGACTGGCCTGGCTGCAGGATACAGGAGTGAGTGTGCTGCCCTGCAGGAAAGGGAGGCTCTGCAGCAGGGCCTGCTGGGCTACATGGGAAGAGCAGAGATGTGGGGTGGAGATAGGGAGCGGGTGGAAGGCATTCTGGAGAGCAGAAGCCAGGCTTGGGGTGGTGGGGCAGTTAGCTCTGGCATCATGGATGCCGCTATGCCCCGCTGCCGAAAAGAACAAGGCCGGGGAGGATGCGGGAAAGGAGGGGGGGACCACTCGGCACCTCGACAGTCTTTCCAGTCAGAGATGTCAGGAAGAGCTGAGGGGATGGCAGGCTCCTGCCTTTTTTATGGCCTGTGTTTAATGGTGTTCTAAGCCAACTCCTGCATGCTATCATGCTATCGGAGAGAGGCGTGACTTCTGCCTCTTTGGGACCTTTGCCACGAGGGTGTTAAGAATTGCCCAGGCATGCAGCCATCATTGCCAGCCTCCTAAAAACCTGGGCTACAGGCCTGGCGTGGGAAAAGAAGCCCACGGGAGCATGTGCTCCCTGCCTCCCCAACGACTGCCCATATCCCAGATCTTCAGGGTTTTTTTGTTGTTTTGTTTGTTTTTTGTTTTTCTTCCTTGCACTGAGCAGAAAAGAACCTGGCGGCACATACTGTGTCAGCCAGGTGGAGCAGGTTGCTAGCCTCGGCTACTTTGGTGATGAGGCAGGAGGACTGAAAATTTAAGGACAGTCTGGTCAACTCAGTTAGACCCTATCTCAAAATAAAAGTTTACCAAAATAATTTTCAAAAGAGCCCAGAGCGCAGCCATGTGTGCCTTTAACCACAGCACTCGGGGGGGCGGGGGGCAAAGGCAGGCTGGACATGGTCTGCACAGTGAATCCCAGGCCATTGCTGGGTGGGGGCGCAGCCTGTAACCCCAGCACTTGGGAGGCAGAGGCAGGTGGATCACTGTGAGTTTGAGGCCAGCCTGGTCTACAGAGTGAGTCCAGGACAGCCAAGGCTACACAGAGAAACCCTGTCTCGGAAAACAAACAGTGAATCCCAAGCCAGACAGGTGTCTTAAAGTTCAAAGATGATTTATTCATTTTCTCGGTGTCTGTCTTTCTTGGGGTCCCATTATGTAACTCGGTCCAGCCTCAAAGTCACCATCCTCCTGCTTTGCCCCCCAGGGCTGGGATTACGAGTATGCGCACCAATGCCTGGCTTTGTCCCCGTTTTAAATCACTGTTTACAGTGGACTGTTTCACCATGAAGCGTCCCCTGACTGGATGGATGCTCTGCTTGACACCATACTTTAACAGAGGAGGCTAATGCCCTCTGGAGTGGAAAAGCAGTGTTCCCTCCCTAGCCAGCTCCTGGTTCCGAGTGGCCGTGTTTTTGTGTGGCCTGTGTGATTCCCTGAGTTCCCTCGTTCCTCAGAGCTGCTGGGCTAAGGCGGGAGTCTGTTCAGGGCATGACTCAACAACAGATGTTAGCCTGGGGCCCTTGGCCTCTTTTCCATGCAGTGATGTAGAGCACTGGCTTTGCAAGGACAATTGTCTCCTCTATTCTGTCCCAGTTACAAGCACCATGGCCTTGAAACTCCTAAGTCACAGACATGCAGATCCCCCCTTTCCTGAGGAAAATGCTTATTTGGGCTGAGGAGCCTAAGAGACGGTTCTTAAAGCGTAGTGCCTTCCGTCTCACTGAGGCCGCCTTGGGACTCTAAAGTGCACAGGGCCTTTACACTAGAATCCTTCCCTGGAGCCCTGGGGGAGAAGGGACTGAGGGTGGGCGATGGCAGGGTAATTAATTTCCCGACAGGGTGTTGGTCACTAAGTCTTAAACCACAGGGACCTCAGAGGGCTGAGGGGAAGGGAATCATTAGTTCTTGTGAGTGAGCTGTTTCACACAGCCAGCCCTTTCCTCCCTGTTGCTGGGGCTCTGGGCCCAGCCTGTCCTTTCTGTCAGTGTGGCTCTGTGTTTTAACTGACATGCTATGTAAAATATATTACTGGGTGGTAATTTTTGCAAAACATTGGTCATCAATTAAAAAAAAAAAAAAGGACTTCTGCAGCCAGGCAGTGGTGGCTCACACCTTTAATCCCAGCACTCGGGAGGCAGAGGCAGGCGGATCTCTGTGAGTTTGAAGCCAGCCTGGTCTACAGAGTGACTCCAGGACAGCCAAGGCTACACAGAGAAACCCTGTGTCAAAAACAAACAAGCAAACAAACAGACAAAAAAGAAAATACAGGCTGGAGAGATGGCTCAGAGGTTAAGAGCATTGCCTGCTCTTCTAAAGGTCCTGAGTTTCATTCCCAGCAACTACATGGTGGCTCACACCATCTATAATGAGATCTGGTGCCCTCTTCTGACCTGCTTCATATGGAAGCAGAATACTATCTATATATAATCAATAAAATAAATCTTTTAAAAAAAGAAGAAAAAATACAGAGATTATTATTGTTAGGGGATAGAAAGAAAGGCAAAAGAAGAATTGAAAAATTTAATAAAAAACCCACCCCTATTATTTGTACAGTTTTGAGCCGTGCGCTATGGGACAGGGCTATGTTCCTCCAGAATTCTGCTGGGTCGCTGGAGCCAACCTGTGAGCAAGTGGGTGATAATAAAACATGAGAGATGCTGAAAGGTAGAAAGGCTGTGGCGCTGCACCTGAGCCTGGAGGATCTTGGTCCAAGAGAAAGGACAAGAAGAAAGCCATCAGTGGAAGTCAGTTAGCATATCTGGGGGACATCGAGCCCAGCTGAGGGCCTTTTGGGGACGTGATGGGAAAGACCAGTAAGGTGGGTTTAGCTAGGACTCCTAATCTCAGTCCTTCTCCCTCGAGTGCGCTCGCGCTCTCTCTCTCTCTCTCTCTCTCTCTCTCTCTCTCTCTCTCTCTCTCTCTCTCTCCTTTACTATTTTTTTGAGACAGGGTCTCACCACATAGACCTGGCTGGCCTTGACCTCAGGGATCCACCTGCTTCTGTCTCCAAAGTGCCGGGATTAAAGGTGTACACTATCACTGTGGCTTACACAATATTTTTTTTATCAACTACAAGTAAGTTGGTTTTGTTGTTGTGTTGTTTTGTTTTTGAGGTAGCTCTGGCAGTCCTGAAACTCACTATGTAGGCCAAGCTGACCTCAAACTCTCCGAGATCCCGCCTGCCTCTGCCTCCTAGGTGCTGGGTTTGAAAGCCTGCACCACCATGTCCAGCTACAAATGAGTATTATGTCAAAGGGGAGGGCATTTCAGCTGAAAGAGACAATACCCTCAAATGTGTCCGTGGGACTGCGCAGAGGACATGGAATACAGCCTGGCTGAAAAGAGGAAAGCAAAGCAAATCATCTGGAAAACGGGAAGGCAGAAGACTGAGAGAAATGAGGAAGCAGGACAGACCCACGTCACTAGCATGGGTAACGTTGGCAGCGTTTATTTCTTCCTCCTTAGCAGCAGCGTGTTTCTGCTGGCAGAGCTGTAGTAAGTGTCCATAAGACTCTGAGCCGTATTGTACCATCCCCGCACGCAGCGTAGCCTTCATAACCCGCATTTGTACTGGATACATGCTACTGTAGTACAGTGCACCCTCTTGTATTTCCCACTTTATGCTGTTGTGGTGAGCACACAACGAACCTGTGTGCTGAGGGAAGTGGAGAGAACGTGAGCTGCTGACACAGAGCTGTGACCCCTGGGGAAAGACCCTAGGTTTGGTCCTAGTACACTTAAAAGGTTGATTGATTAACCTCTAGCAGGATGAACAATCCCTGAGCCAGATTTGGGGTTGCCACCCAGGAGGGGTGTGGGAAAGGACCTTTAAAGGGGGAAACTACGTGAAGACCTTCACTCTGTATGCAAGCCGGCAAAAACCTTTCTGTTCTGCTAAGTTAGGTGGTTAAGGCGACTCAAAGCAACCTTTGGGCATCTGTGAGAGCGAGTGACAGAAGCGAAAGGAGTAGTTAGTCATACCAAGTAGATGGTCACTTCTGGGTGGGGGTCACTGAGTCAGGGTTCCTGGGAACTTACCTTCCAGGGACAGGAGTCGGGGACAAACAGCTGGTGGGTACCCACATGGCTGTCTAGCATTAGCTGGAGCTTCTTCAGCCATCACTCTGTCTGGCGAAGTCTCACTTGAGCCTCAAGTATCTCTGTCTGAGCCAGTAAGACATCTTCTATTTACCAGCAGTGGCATTTCTTCTGAATTGCCCCCTACTTTATCCCACCTAACACAAGATCCCCAAGGGCAAGATCCCCTTACAGCTACAGCCCTTCCAAAATCCTCAGAGGCCTGGTGCCCCACAGGGAGGGGAGGAGCTTAATACCTTTCGGATAAGGGCTAGGACCTCTCTTCAACCGTCCTGGTCATTGACCTAGTGGGACGTTAGTTTTCCTATCACCTTGTTTGTGTTTATTGGTTAAATGTCTTTTTAACTTCATTACTTCATTAAAAATTCAGTTTAGCCGGGCGTGGTGGTGCACTGCCTCCCAACACTCGGGAGGCAGAGGCAGGCCAATCTCTGTGAGTTTGTGGCCAGCCTGGTCTACAGAGCGAATCCAGGACAGCCAGGACTACAAGAGAAACCCTGTCTCGAAAAACAAACAAACAAACAAACAAATTCAGTTTATAATTTTGGGCTAAAATGTTTTCCTTTGTGACCTTGATTAAAAGTTTTAAAAAATAAAGCCGGGCGTGGTGGTGCACGCCTTTAATCCCAGCACTGGGGAGGCAGAGGCAGGCAGATCGCTGTGAGTTCGAGGCCAGCCTGGTCTACAGAGTGAGTCCAGGACAGCCAAGGCTACACAGAGAAACCCTGTCTCAAAAAAAAAAACCAAAAAAAAAAAGTTTTAAAAAAATATTTATTTATTACATAATGTTCTGCCTACATATATGCCTGTGTATCAGAGGGCACCAGATCCCATTATAGATATGAGCTACCGTGTGGTTGCTGGGAACTGAACTTGGGATCTCTGGAAGAGCAGACGGTGCTCTTAACCCGTGAGCCATCTCTCCAGCCCAATAAAATTTTTACAAAAATATTATGTGGGGTTCAATTCCCAGCAACCACATGGTGGCTCATAACTGTCTGTAACTCCAAGATCTGACACCCTCACACAGGCATAAATGCAGGCAAAACACCAAAGCACATAAAATTTAAAAATACATAAAAATACATTATAAAATATTATGTATATGGTTGTTTTGCCTGCATGGATGTCCGCATCATGGATGTGCCTGGAACCCATAGAAACCAGAAAAGGTGCTAACGAACTGGAATTACAGACAGTTGTGAGCCACCATGTGGGTGCTGGGAATTGAACCCTGGTCCTCTGGAAGAGCAGCCAGTGCTAGTGATCTTAACCACTGAGCTATCTTCTCAGTGCTGGGATCTTTAACATAAGCGTTTTAAGTATATGTTACCTTTAGGTTTTGATATGTAAATTGTATTTCCTCTTAGCCTTTCTACAGTTAATTTATAATGTTTAATTAACTTATCTAGAGTTTATTTAGGTGTATGGTTAAAGCCTAAGTCCTGTGTGTACATGATACACACAGAACTCTAAGACAGTAACCTCCTGTACTGTGTCCATAAGAGTCACGTACATTCCTGGGGCTTCACTCAGTGTTTCTACACATGCGTACAGTGAGCACCGATCCAGGCGTTGGCAGTCCCGCCCCTCAACATTTTAACAACTGCTCAAATGCCGTTCCTCCCGTTAAGCCACAGTGTTTGTATACACTGGGTCTGTTTATGTCTAGCCAGTGTGTGAAACTGACTCGGGAGCTGCACAGCGTCTTACTGTCTGTCGAGCTTAACTCTCGGCCAGCTGAGCTCTGTCAAAGGAAGGGGTTTGTCTGTTTGCCTTGCATCTGTGTGGAGGGCAAACCCAGCAAAGGCGCTACAAAGTGAGGTACGTCTCTGTGTCTTTAAGCTTTTCTTTTCTTTTTCTTTCTTCCAGGTGAAATCTTAAATAATTATATCCAACTCTAAAAGGATTATATCAAATTAAAGTATAAGTAACGGTAATCACAGAAACCAAATTGTGTGTGTGTGGTTTGAGGAAGCAATTTAAATTGTCATTGTATGTCACATTACAAGTATAAATTAAAATAAGGAGCCAAATTTTTCTTTCTTTTTTGTTGTTGTTGATTTTTGTTTTTTCAAGACAGAATTTCTCTGTGTAACAGGATCCTATCTATCCTGGATTGCTTTGTAGACCAGGCTGCCCTGGAACTCACAGAGATCCACCTGCCTCTGCCTCCAGAGTGCTGGGATTAAATGCTGTGTGCCACCACACCCAGCTCCAAAATGTTCTTTATACAAAGTGTTCTGTGTACAGTTGTCCTCATAAGTGTGCTCAGTGAAAAGGTGTACAGCAACAACAGTGGGGCAGACACAAGGGCAAATGACGACACTCCTCAGTTCTTTTATCTCCCCGAACATCGAAACCCACCCACCTTACCTCAGATTCCCTCTCTGCCCAGTGGTCCCAAGACAGAGTCTCACTGTGTGTAGCCCTGACTGATCTGCAGCTCTATGTAGACCGGGCTGGCCTCGATACACAGACCCACCTCTGTCTCCCGAATGCTGCAGTTCAGGTGTGTGGTGCCATGCCAGGTTCTGAACTTGCTTTTTTCCTTTGTTGTTTGTTTGTTTGAGACAGAGTCTCTCTCTGTAGCCCCAATTCTCCTGGAAGTCACTATGTAGACCAGACTGGTCTCATACTCACAGCGATCCACCTGCCTCTGCCTCCCCAGTGCTGGGATTAAAGGTGTGTGCCACCACGCCTGGCCTGAGTTTTGTTTTCATTAAGATCATCCTAAAACACATGTCTCCATAACTCCTGTGCTTGGAACTTTATCGGGTCTGAGGAATTCTCTGTTAAGAATTAAGAACAGAGGACTGGAGAGATGGCTCAGCAGTTGAGAGCACCGGCTGCTCTTCTAGAGGACCACGGTTCAATTCCCAGCAGCTACATGGCAGCTCACACCTGTCTGTAACTCCAGTTCCAGGAGATCTGACACCTTCATACAAACACATGCATACAAAGCACCAGTGAACATAAAATAAAGATAATTTTTAATGACAGCAACAACAAAAAAGAATTTTGTTGGCCTTGAGAGATGACTGGGTGGTTAAGAGCACCATCTGCTCTTTAAGAGAACCTGGGTTTTTAATCCCAGCTCTTGGGAGGCAGAGGCAGGCGGGTCGCTGTGAATAGGAGACCAGTCTGTTCTACAAAGAGAGTCCAGGACAGCCAGGGCGACACGGAGAAACCCTGTCAGAGGAGAGGGAGGGAGCCTGGATTTGATTCCCAGCACCCACATGGTGCCTCAAAACTGTTCAGCACTCTGGTGCCCTCTGAGGGTCCTAGGCATACAAGTAGTGCCTATGTAGACAAAACACCCATACACATAAAATAAAACAATTACAGCTGGGCATGGTGGCGCACACCTTTAATCCCAGTGACGCGACCTCCCGCCTGCAGAAAGACGCTTAACACCAGGATCCTTCTCAATCACGCTTTATTGGGAGCGCCCTTGAAGTTGAAGCGAAAGACCCTGAACTCCCCTAGAGCTTGAACTTAAATACCATCTAAAGCGGCGTGTTAGCACCTCACAGGTTCAGGGAGAATGCCTAATTAACATATGCATGCAGATAGGTCAACAGCTTACACAAGCGTAGTTACAATTAGCATAGTCCCCCTGACGGGAGGGGCCACTAGAGATAGCTCTAGCATGCATACTGGCAGTTGTTTACAGATAGCAGCACACAGACCAGCGCCATTATTGGGTGTGGCTGGCACGATCGTGGCTGGCTCCTTACATCCCAGCACTCGGGAAGCAGAGGCAGGTGGATCTCTGAGTTCAAAGCCAGCCTGGTCTACAAGGGGAGTCCAGGACAGCCAGGGCTACACAGAGAAACGCCTTTAATCCCAGCACTCGGGAGGCAGAGTTCAAGGCCAGCCTGGTCTACAAGGAGAATCTAGGACAGCCAGGGCTCTGTGCAACAGAGAAACCCCCATCTCAAAACAAACAAACAAAACCCCAAAACAACAGCAACAACAAAAAACCCCAACCCAACAGAAACAAAATTACAGACTTCCTGAGCTTTACAAGATGATAATGTGTTCTAAGTAAGAGCGAGCCAGGCACCATCGTTTCCCATTTGATAGACAGTGTGGACCCAGCAGGGTCACAGGAGGTCTGGCCCCATAGCCCTATGGGTAGCGCTGTGCTTTACTCCCTCTTAGCTGAAGCAAGGGTCTGAACAGAGCTGTGCGCGAGGCAGCTGGAGAGATGGCTCTGTGCTGGCTGGCTAGAGAGCTCTTGTTCTTAGTTCAGTTTCCAGTACCACATGGTGGCTCGAAATCATCCATGACTCCAGTTCCAGAGGATCTAATGCCCTCTTCTGGCCTCTGTGGGCACTGCACACATGTGTGTACAAGAGTACATGCAGCAAAGCACATATACACACACACATTTTTAAAAGCCATAGGCATTGCAAGAACTATGTGTAGCATGGAGTACGTCTACTTACTGTGGACACGAAATATGTGCTTTATTGTGAATAAGTATCTCTGAGTTTTTAATATGTCAAAGGTGTAGGGCTTGGCTATAGGGCTACAAGGGAAATTCAGAGAACCTGTCCTCAAATGTCTATTCCTCTTAGTAGTGCCATGAGATATCTGTATGCTGAGAGGCAAAAGTCACACATCACTCCTAAAAGAAAACTCAGAAAGCATACACCCCAGTTTTAAGGAAATGAGGCACAAAAGTGGACACAGGTAAGGACGGGCAAGGGCGGGGCAGCCATCAGGACGCACAGGAGGGGCTTTGTCCCTATTCTTAGGCGGGCATCCCACAGCTGGAGAGAGAGCCCTACCCTGAATGGGCGTGGCTTAGAGTGCATCTCCTTGGAAGCAGAAGATTGGGGTGTGGAGCGTGAGCGATGAGGAGACGCCCTGCTTTCCACCAGGCCCTCCTGGCTCACCGACGTCCACAGCTCTTCATGTGTATGTGAGGGTGCTGGGGATTGGGGCCAGGACCCCACAGCTGGGCAGAGCTTTACTGCTGAAGAGCATCCCCAATGAGTCCACGTTAAACCGGTTTTCTTTGAGATTTTACTTATATCCGTTGCATGTGTATTAGTGTCTTGTTTATGTGTGTGTGTGGGTGTGCGCAGCACATCTGTGCAGTGTCTGTGTGTGGCTATGTACATCAGGATGCAGGTGCCCGCAGAGACCAAAAGGGGGCACCGGATCTCCTTGGAGCTGGACTTACAAGAGGCTGTGAGCCCCTGGCGCGGGTGGCGAGAAGCCGGCTCCAGTCCTCTGCCAGAGCAGGAACCACTCAACTACTAAACCATCTTTCCAGCCTCCAAGTCCACAGTTCTTAAAGGCCATCATGCCTTTCCAAGCTCGAAGAGGTGGCCATTTCTCCTTCCCTGCCCTCTAATGAGTGTGGACACCTTGCCTGGCTACTTACTCTAACTTGGGTGTCCTTACCTGAGTCCCAACCTCTCCTACTTATTAAAAAAATAGGTAAATAAGTAGAAGGTGGTGGGAAGAGAGGGCAAAAGTCCCTTTCAAGTTGAACCACTAGAGGGCAGCAGTCGTCGAGCACCTGGGCAGGTGGCCACTATGAGTTTTTTTTTTAATTAATTAATTTATTCATATTACATCTCAATTGTTATCCCATCCCTTGTATCCTCCCATCCCTTGTACCCTCCCATTTCTCCCTCCCATTATGTTTTTTTTTTTTAAGCAAAGGGAAACAGCTGAATTAGGAGATGAGGGTTTGTTTTGTTTTGTTTTTTTGCCAATTAGGTCTGGCACTAGAAGAATAAAAAAGCCAGGCCTAAAAAGAAATTGGTTTGGGGCTGGAGAGATGGCTCAGCGGTTAAGAGTACTGACTACTCTTTCAGAGGTTATGAGTTCAATTCCCAGCAACCACATGGTGGCTCACAACCATCTATAATGTGATCTGATGCATCCTGTATACATAATAAATAAATCTTTTTTTAAACAAGAAATTGGATTATAGGAGGGTAAATATTTTACTCAATAACTGTCCAAGTTTTGTTGCTTGCTTGTGTCATCAGAAGCAGACTTCTGTGAACCTTTCAAAGGCAGGTAAACATTTTGGTCAAATGAAAGCTGATTTTAAGATCTCATAGCTGGACAGGTTGGGGTGTGCCTGCAGTCCTGGTGCTAGGGAGGTAGTAGAGGTGGGGGCAAGAGGATGCAACTCAAGGACGCCCCCAGCCTGGGCTGTATGACAGATACCCTGTCTCAAAACAACAGATCTCATTTATAAGGCTCGGTGCTTAACCCCCTCTTCTTAAAGTTCCCCGAGAAATGTCACTAATCTGAACCCCAGGTCCCTCTTCTCTAAAATGGCAGGTTGTTTGAGTTTCAATCACCGACTGCTACATTTTATTAATCACAAGCGGCCTGAAGACTCACGCTGGGCGGGGCGGCACATGCGTATTTGTAATGCGGGCCAGAGGATCAGGGGTTACAGCTGGGGCCCTGAAGAGGTTAAGAGCATATGCTGCTCTTACAGAAGATGCCAGTTCAGTTCCCAGCACCCATGTAGGGTGGCTTACAACTGCTGTAACTCCAGCTCTTGGAGATCTGACACGTTCTAGTGGCCTCCATGGGCATCCACATTCGTGTGTGCAAACACACACACACACACACACACACACACAAGACCACACATAAAAATAAAACCACATTTTTGAAAATTTTGACTTCAAGGTTGGGCTCTGTGAGTCAACTCACTTAGGCCCTGCCCTCCACATGTGCGCGCCTCCCAAATAAAGGAAGAAATAATAAACACCTGCTCAAAAAAAAAAAAAAAACTTGAGTTCAGTGCCTGGTACCCACATAAAAGTAGGAGCCACTGTGCAAAGCTGGCCACAGCTACACTGTGGAGACCCACAGAACAGACTTACGTGGGACAGCTGTCTAGAAAGATTCTGTGGCTCACTCAGCCACGACAGAGCTGAGAAGTTTTAGTCTCCTAACCCCAGGCCCTGGAGACACCTGGACTGAGTCTCAGTCACTTGGCCTCGTTCCTGGACTTTGCTGCTGTGCAGGTTGTTTTCTGAAATGCAGCAGCACCTGTCCTCACAGTTTCGTGGTGGTGGTGTTTTTGTCTTCTTCCAATTCCTGCTTGGGCCAAGAGAGATAGGTCAGTGGGGAGAGGTACCTGCCACCAACGCTAGTGGCCTGAGCTGAATCCCGGGGCCCACAGGATAGGAGAGGACTGACTTGTGAAAGTCCCTTAATCTCCACACTCACACCATAATCAAAACAAACAAACAAAACCCTGGGCCAGAGAGATAACCAGCAGGTAAAGGTGTTTGTTGCCAAGGCAGCAACTTGAATTCAATTCCTGGGACCCATGTGGTACCAAGAGGCTATTCCCAAACATCGCCTTCTGATCCCCGCAGATGCACTTGACAGGAACACCCACTCCCACCAACAACTGCACCAGTCATGGCACATGCCTGCGATCCCAGCACTTGAGAGGTGAACGCAGTAGGATCTGGATTTCATGGTCAGCCTTGGCTACATAACAAGTTCGAGGCTACTTAGGCTACATGAAAACCTCTCTCTCTCTCTCTCTCTCTCTCTCTCTCTCTCTCTCTCTCTCTCTCTCTCTTTCTCTCTCTCTCTCTCACACACACACACACACACACACATACGGGGGGCCGTGGATGCAGTTCGGGTGGTAAGGTGCTTGCCTAGCAATGCACAAAGCCCTGGGTTCAATCCTTAGCACCGCAGAAAACCAAGCAATGGGACACATTTGGGGCCAGCCTGGTGTATGTGAGACCCTGTTTCAAAAACCAAAGAAAATCCCCACAGCTGATACCTGTTGGTGAGTCCCTCCGCCGCTCCTCAGAGGATGTCAGACGGGATTATTCTTCCTCCACACTGCTCCCCCAGCTCCTGGGACACAGTCGCCCGCTCTTCAGTATCTGGCTCCTTCTCCGCTGCCAGCCCAGACTGAGAAGTCCTAAAGGGCAGGGGTATCTCCCTATCCTAGCACTGGCCCAGTGCCTTGTGGGTACTGTACCCATGTTGGGAGAAGTACAGGGGACTCTGCTGTCACTAGCAGCATGTTTTACAAGGTGGCTGCCCTGGATCACTGAAGAAGGAAAGATAAGCGTTCCTAGAGGGAGCCCTTGGGGCACTTGCCTGGCACCAGGAGCTGAACAGAGAAAAGTAGGTGCTGATGTTTAATGTGTGCGCACTGGTGGGCGCATGTCACTTAGCAACTGCTGGAGCTGGGCAGGGTGGCTGGCATCTGTAAATCCAGCCATCTGGGAGGAGGCACAGTGGTTATGCATTCCAAGCCAGCCTAGGCTACATAGTGAGAACTTGGTCACAAACCAAAACCAAGTGAGTTCCTGGCTGGCCGGGGCACATGGTCTCAGACAACCAAACCAAACCAGAACCGAAGAGAAAACTTAAGTAGAAGCTGATTGAAACCTATTTTAACTCCAGAAGGTTAAAACGCAAGGATGAGCTTTCTTGGAGTGCGGGTGAGCTCCAGCGCTTGGAGCTGACGGGCTGGGGAGGCTTGGGCCAGTGATATTTTCTAGAAAAATTGGGAGTGACTAGATTAAACAGACCATGTATAACGGCTGGGTTATAGACTGGAGTAGGACAGGCCTTTTGCTCAGCTGTGGCCATGGGACACAGGCTGGGTTTCCGAAGGGTTATCTGGACCGACTTCCCGCTCTCTGCGTCTGGGTTGGGGTCAGCTCCTCACTGCTATTCTCAGTATGGCTCTCACGGCTTTGCCTCATGTGAAAACTTCTGAGGGACTGTAAACATCAGCACGTATATATTGTCAGTAAATAGATTTCTCGAGAGCTGCCAATGCCCAACCAGGCTTTGTGCCTGGGCTTCCTTGTGGCTCAGAGACGTCCGCTCTGCCTCCCTGTCCCAGAGGCTTTTTGGCGCAGATGTGAGGTGAACCAGCTGTGTTGAAAGAGGGCGGGAAACAAAGGAATAGATGAGCAGGTTACCTCCAAAGGAAGCTGGAAGTGGGTGTGGCTTTTCAGTCCATTCTGCAGACGGCACTCCCTTGCAGCGCTATGAAGACGATGATGATGATGATGATTTTAAAAATTTAACGGTGCTTCCTGAATGGCATTTTAGTTAAAACAACTTTGAAAGTGTAACCAGGCATGGTAGCACCCACCTGTAATCCCAGCACCTGGGAGGCTGAGGCAGGAGGATGCCTTGAGCCAAAGAATTTTAAACCATCGAGAGCCCATCTCTGATGATGATGATGATGATAAAAACAACCCTAGGAGCTGGGCAGTGGTGGCGCACGCCTTTAATCCCAGCACTAGGGAGGCAGAGGCAGGCGGATCGCTGTGAGTTCAAGGCCAGCCTGGTCTACAAAGCGAGTCTAGGACAGCCAAGGCTACACAGAGAAACCCTGTCTCAAAAAACAAAAAAACAAACAACAACAACAACAACAACAACAACAACAACAACAATAAAAGAAAAACAACTCTAGGGATGGAGAGGTGGCTCAGTGGCCAAGGGCCCATATTGTTCATCCAGAGGACCCTGAGGTCAATCCCCCCCCATGCCAGGCAGCTCACCAACACTTCTAACTCTAGCTCTGTGGAAATCTAATGCCTCTGGCCTCTGATGGCACTGTGGTCATGCCCATATTCACACAGAGACCCACACACCTTCACATAACTAGCAATAATATAGAACTATAATAATTAATAATAATAATAAGCCACGTGTCTCTGTTACTTTCCCACTGCAGTGACAAAAACACCACGACAAAAGCAACTCATGAAAGAAAGAGTTTATTTGAGGCTTACTATTTCAGAAGGTGACAGTCCGTGGCCATCCTGGCCTCGGTGGTGAGCATGGCAGCGGGCAGGCATGGTGCTGAGGCAAGCGGTAGGTGAGAGCTCACATCCTGAGACACAACCCTGAGGCAGAGAGAGCTAACTAGGAAAGGCATGTCCCCAGCGACACACCTCCTCTAACAAGGCCACACCCCTAACCGGTCCCAAACAGCTCCACCACCTGGGGACCAAGTGTTTAACATGCTATTGAGATCAGTCTGAGCAGTGAGTTCCAGGCCAGCCGAGTCTACACAGAGAAGCCCTGCCAGTAAATACATTAAAATAAAAATAAAAATAAATCAGAAGCTCACGCGTGTAATCCCAGCAGAGGCAAGCGGGATTGCTGTGAGTTCAAGGCCAGCCTGGTCCACAAAACGAGTCCAGGACAGCCAAGGCTATGCAGGGAAACCCTGTCTTGAAAAAGCCAAAATAAATAAATGAATAAGGAATGAAAGCCAGCTGAGGACCTGAGGAAAGAGGGAGGCTGGGAATGAAGCGCTGGGGATTCTGGGAAACAGTTGTCATTTATAGGTAAAGATGGACGAAGTTCAGCCTAAACGGCTGTTAGAGACAACCATGAGCTACTACAGCTTTCAAGCTCAGCATAATTCCTTTGCTTTGTCTCTTGAGTGTCTTCACTGCTTACTCTGTGTAGCCCAGGTTGTTCTGAGTCCTGGCCTGCAGACCAGGCCAGCTCAGACTCACAGAGGCCCATCTGCCTCTGCCTTCTGATAAAGTCCCTGATTGTGGTAAGTTACAGATAACATAAGATTTTCCATTTAACCAATTTTAACTGTGTGGCTGTGGCATTAACGACTTTCACAGTGTTGTGCAACCACCCTGCTCCCACCGTCTCCGGAGCTCCTTGACCTTTCCCAGTCCAATCTCTGTTCCTCTCTCCCTCAAGTGCTTTCCACTGCCATTCCGCTGTCTGTCCACACTACGTACAGAAACAATCACATAATACGTAACTGTAAACTTGTCTCTTGTGACTGGGTAGTTTCTTTCAGCATCCGCTTCAAGATTTTACCTTGTGCTTCATTTTTTAAAAACTTAAACTCTTTTTTTTTTTGTAAGAGTGCCCTTGTTTTTGTTTTTGTTTCGTTTATTTATTTATTTATTTTTGTTTATTGAGACAGGGTTTCTCTGTGTAGCCTTGGCTGTCCTGGACTCATTTTACAGACCAGGCTGGCCTCGAACTCATAGCGATCCGCCTGCCTCTGCCTCCCAAGTGCTGGGATTAAAGGCGTGCGCCACCGTGCCTGGCCAGAGTGCCCTTGTTTTTGTTTTTGTTGTTTTGAAGTATCCGTATGGGGATGAAGTGGTACCATGTGCAAATCTACTCTCCTGTCTCTTCATGCTCCGGTCCTTGGTATGTACAGAACTCTAATTTGATTCCGGTGTTCACTGGGAGCTCTACATTCAGGGGCAGGTCCACTCTTTTTCCCAGGAAAAAGTCTTGACCAGTAGTTGTGTTTGTTTGTTTGTTTGTTTGTTTGTTTGTTTGTTTTTTGAGACAGGGTTTCTCTGTGTAGCCTTGGTTGTCCTGGACTCGCTTTGTAGACCAGGCTGGCCTCGAACTCACAGCGATCCGCCTGCCTCTGCCTCCCTAGTGCTGGGATTAAAGGCGTGCGCCACCATGCCCAGCTCAGTAGTTGTGTTTTGTTGTTGCTGTTGTCAGTGGCTGGTTTAGCATCTTAGCCTGTGAGACAGGAGAGAACACGGAAGAAAGGTGACTGCTTGGGGACTTACTGCTTTTCGTCATGTGTGTGTGGTCTACATGCAGGTATGTCTGGGCACCACTTGCGCGTCTGGTGCCCTGGGGTGTCAGAAGAGGGTGTGGGGTCCTGTGGAACTGGAGTTACATGTTCTTAACCATATGAGCCAGCTCTCTGTCTTCCAGAAGCTTCTATCAGCTTGGGAAGGTAAAACCCAAAAGACAGTTGCTGTTATGTTCTAAACGGAGCTGTGCTGGCCATCCACGCAGTAAGGGGTTATATTGATTTTCTCTCTCTCTCTCTCTCTCTCTCTCTCTCTCTCATTTATTTATTATTATGATGTATACAGTGCTTTGCTTGCATGGGCACCAGATCACATTATAGATGGCTGTGAGCCACCATGTGGTTTCTGGGGATTGAACTCAGGACCTCTGGAAGAGCAGCCAGTGCTCTTAACCTCTGCGCCATCTCTCCAGCCCTGAATTTTCTTTTGCTGTGTAACTGAATTGCTTAGACCCAGCTGCTTAAGACAGCACATATTCTGTCCCACATCTTGGTGGGTTTGGTGACAAGAGCCTATTCAGGCTCTGCTTGTTCGGCTCCTCTCCTCAAGGAGGAGGGACTGATGGCTACAATCAAAGAGCTGTGGGACTCTGCTTTTTTGTGGAGCTTGAATCCTCTTCCACGGGTTCATGTGGTCGCTGGCAGAATTTCATGAGGGCACCGGAAGGAGGGACTTATTTTCTCACTGTCCCTGAGAGCTGCGCAGGTCCTGGTGTCCCCTGTGGCCTCGTATATGTGGCTGCTGCCCTTCTAGATGGTTCTTGGCCTTCCACAAAGTCAATAGGACCAGTCCTGCTAGGAAGGAACATTAGGAATCCCAGCACTCACGGAGGCAGAGGCAGGAGGATCGCTGTGAGTTCAAGGCCAGTCTACAGAGTGAGTCCAGGACAGCCAAGGCTACACAGAGAAACCTGTCTGGGTGGGGTGGGGGTCTAGTTTTAAAAAAAAAAGGAGATGAAGGAACATGAGGTAACTCAGAAGAATCTTGGGTGTGACACAGTGGTCACCTTTGGCCTATTTTATTGTCCAGAAGCAAGTCACAGGTGCTACTTGCCTTCAAGGGAGGGGACGGGTTACACAAGAGGCTGACTCATTAGTGGTCATCTGGAACTGTCTCTGCCTTCGGGAGTTTAGAAAAGGGAACTGGAGGGAAACTTCAGCTAGGCCTGGGACGAGGAGAATTCAGCTAGGGCTGGGACGAGGAGAATTCAGAGCAGCAAAAAACCCAAAGCGGCTAAGAGCAGAAGGCTGTGTGAGCAGAAGCCCAGTGTGGCCTTTCCACCCAAGCATCCTTGCTGGAAAAGGGCGATGCAAAGTGCTGCCTCTGCAGGTCACAGGAGTGGGGCGTGGGGAGGGGCATGGACTTACTCAGTCAGGAAGGTGGGCAGAGGAAAGAGGGTGGCCTGGCCTTGGCTAGAACGGCTGGGGCTCAAGGTTCAGTTCTTGGGTTAATTAGCAGCATGCCTGTGCTCCGCCCTTATCTGAGCCCCCGTGAGGGTAAACTGAGCTCCGCGGTGGGAAGAAGCGCTCTGCAAACAGCGAGTGGTCCAAGTCCAATGACTTCCAAGTCTCCACTGTGTCTGAGTCCCCGGGGTCTCCGACTTCTCTTAGTCTTTCGCTCATCTCTTTCCGGTGTCTTCTACACAGTGGCCAGAGGGAGGATTTCCTGGCTTCTGTTATCAGCACTCATCTTTGCTCCCACGTGGTTGGTCTACCTTAGTTTGTCATTTGTCACCACCCGGAGCCAAAGGCTCACAAACCTGCCCTGGAGCCTAGACTCCAGAGTCTAAATAATGACCAAATCCTCTTGGGCCTCTCACAGGCCCCTCAACTCCTCCAGGCTCCAGTGGACACTGCGTCCCTCCTGTGCACCTCCTCTCCCTTCTGGTGCCTCCCTGGGGACACGGTGTCCTGTCACTTCCTCCCTGTCCCGTGGCCCCTGAGATCTTTCCCATGTCTCCCTCCTTGTGTCCCCACTGCTCCTGCCCTAGTTTGAATCCTATTAATTCTCCCGAGTCACGGCAGCCGCTCTTTCATTTTCTGTCTCGCTTCTTCTTTCTCCATGCGTCCTGCAGCCTGAGGTTTCTGAAGCAGACATTTGACAAAGTGACTAATCTGCTCTAGAAGACCCCTAAATCCTTAGGAATGACATTTCAATTCCCCGGGCGCAATGGATATGCAGTATCTGGGGCCTCCCAAGATCTAACTGTCCTGTCTTCCCGCCCAGCTCCCGCTGCGGCTTCCTGGTCTGCCTTTTGCTATCTTGACTGCTAAGTTTTTGAGACATTGTTTCATGTAGTCCAGGATGGCTCAGTATGTAGCTGAATGAGGCTGGCCTTGAACTCCTGCATCTCCTTCTCCGGTGTTGTGAATACAGGCGTGCAACACTGCATGGGCTTGGCAACTTATTCACACACACACACACACACACACACACACACACACACACACACTGTTTTTGTGTGTTTATTGTTTTGGGGCAGGGTTTCTCTGTGTAGCCCTGGCTGTCCTTGGCTTGCTTTGTAGACCAGGCTGGCCTTGAACTCACAGAGATCTGCCTGCCTCTGCCTCCCTGAGTGCTGGGATTACAGGCGTGGTCCCCCATGCCCGGCTTTGCTTTCTAATTTTTATGATCCGGTGACCTCTCTTTTCAGCTTGATCTTTTCTAGAATTATGTCCTTTTTGAGACTTGTGGTGATCCTCCTGCCTCACCTCTCCAAGTGCTAGGATTACAGGTGTGCAACCACGGCTGGCTCATTTAATTAATTACTCGGCTTTTAAAAGGCAGGGCCTTTAGGCCAGACTGCAGCCTACATTTCCTAGAGCCTCTACCTGCCCAGAGCTGGCATTACGGGTGATGTGAGGGCTGGGACCCAGGGCTTTGTGTGTGCTAGGCAAGCACTGTACCAACCGAACCCGGGGAATTGGTTTTCCAGATAGGTACCACAGTCATTCGGCTGCAAAACCGGAAGTTGGAGAAGAGTTAAAGAAAAGGACTAATGAGAGGAGAGAGAGAGAGAGAGAGAGAATAGCCCAGGCTCACCTTGGCCTTGATATATAGCTGAGGATGATGGCCTTGAACTTCTGATTCTCCTAGGGCCTCTATGTTTAGAGTGCTGGGAGTGTATCATCACATGTTGTTTATTTGCTCCTAGGGATCTAAGGGGGGCACAGGAAAAGTGGGGGGCTTCCTGCATGCTAGGCAAGTTGCCTACCAGCTGGCTAATGTCCTTAGCCTCATTCAGTCTATATATATATGTGTGTGTGTGTGTATTGTATGTATATGTATATATATATATATATTTGATTTATTTATGTATATGAGTGCTCTATTAGCATGTACGCCTCCATGCCAGAAGAGGGCATCAGATCTGTAAAAAGAACTCTTTTATTTTCCTGGCTTAATTGATGTCTGGGCGGCTTACTGCCTCCTTCTGCTAATCTAGGCCTAGTCCTGGAAGCTTCTAGCCTCTGTACAATCTAACCTAGGCCTAGAATGTTTTCAGCTTAATAAGCTCACCCTTACTTGTTCTTTCTGAGCTCTGGGCTGGCTGGTTCAACTCAGCTGTTCTGGCTCAAACTCTTCTCCCAGCTGACTTACATAACCTGGCTTCTCTCTTGGCCCAGAATTGCTCTGCTTGGCCTCAGACTAACTCAGCAATCTCCTCTAATCTTCTGGCTTCTTCTCTTTTTCTGGCTTGTTCCATCTTCACCTGAGTTCTCTCTCTGCAACCCATCTCTCTATTCCTGTCCTGATAAAACCACCTCTTTTCTCTGTAAATTGCCACTCAATTAGACATCATTTTCAAACATGGGTGTTTCCTTCCCCCAACTAACTTTACCTTCTTTTGGGATTAAAGGCATGTATCACCACGACTGGATCTAAGCTTTTCTTTACCTGATAGTTGCTCTATACCAGGCTGGCTTTGAACTCAGATCTGTTCACCTCTGTCTCCTGGATTAAAGGCGTGTTTATATTCCAGCAGGATCACACAGACCTAGAAGGTCTTTGGATGTGATCTTTTGCCAGAACAGCCATGTTCTGAATTAACAGTACCCTGCACAGATCTCAGTATAGATGGCTGTGAGCCATCATGTGGTTTCTGGGAATTGAACTCAGAACCTCTGGAAGAGTAGCCAGTCTTCTTAACCACTGAGCCATCTCTCTCTAGCCAACCCCTCTTCAGTATATTTTTAATAAATAAATAAATACAACTAGCTCTGGGGTTTCTGTTTTGTTTTGGTTTTTATTTTTTGACAGAGTCTCACCATGTGGGTTTGGCAAAAACAACTGGTTCTCTCAGCAACACGTATTTATCCAGTATTCAATTCAAATGAAATGATTCATGTTCAAACCAAGTTTCATCATTAGTTGAAGCAAAGCTTATTTTACATTTATTATTTCACTGTTTGAAAACTAACCAAGGCTGGCCTCGAACTCAGAGACCCACACACATGCCTCTGCCTCCCCAGGGCTGGGATTAAAAGCATGTGCTACCACTGCCTGGCTACCTTTTTATTTTTTTTTTAACCTTCATTTATATGCTCTTACTATAATCACTTTGTGTCTCTATTCAGTATTTTTCAAAATCTCTTTTTTTTTTTTTTTTTTGGTTTTTCGAGACAGAGTCTCTCTGTGTTAGCCTTGGCTGTCCTGGACTCACTTTGTAGACCAGGTTGGCCTCGAACTCACAGCAATCCACCTGCCTCTGCCTCCCGAGTGCTGGGATTAAAGGCGTGCGCCACCACGCCCGGCCTCAAAATCTCTTAATCCCTCTATCACCTGTGATCCTAAGAACTCTGCAGCCTGTACACTCTTTCGGGGGCTGTCTGTTGGTTTTGTAAATTATCATGACTTCTTAGTTGTGTAGCCTCTCCGTGCATCTTTATTCATCTACAAAATAGGGAATGTGATGATGCGGTAAGGCGTTAATAAACGGTAGCTGTACGTGCTTGGCAAAGATGGTCCTTGGCCTTTCCAGTCATCTTCTGCTGGGTGCCAACAGTGAAGACCGCCGGCTGGCTACTCCCAGGGTGTTTCTCAGGGTTCCGGGTGGGGTGGGGTCGTGGTAGCCTGTGGCTTTGAGAGATGAAGCAATGTCTCCCTTCATGACAACAAGCAAGGCTGCTTTACTCCTTTCTGCAGAGCGGCAACGTTTCCAGGTTGAGTGCCTCAGGCTCTGATCCCTTAAGAGAAGAGCATTCATCAGAGTTCTTATCTGCCCGGTGCTTGTTGGGTAAGAGCTGATGCGTGTTGAAGCTGATCCTCTTTCCTTCGCTTTTGGTTTGTAGATGCTTGTGTGTTCTAAGTCGACTAAGCAGTAACGGATTAACTCGTGACCTTATCAGCAGGGTGAAACCCGACACCTGACTGCAGTTGTAACTGCTCAGGTCGCCATTTTTTCACCTTTATTTCCGTTCTGACTCTTCTTTCTGGCTGTTACCAGATACTCAGTACATCATCGGGTATATATTTTGGTAGGTAGCCAAAAACATCGATTGCCATGTTCTCTCTCTCTCTCTCTCTCTCTCTCTCTCTCTCTCTCTCTCTCTCTCTCTCTCTCTCTCTCATTTGTTTTGACTGTCCTGGACTCGCTTTGTAGACCAGGCTGGCCTCGAACTCACAGCGATCTGCCTGCCTCTGCCGCCCAAGTGCTGGGATTAAAGGCGTGTGTCACCACGCCCAGCTCTGCCATATTTTCAAAGAATCCTCTTATGCTGTTGGGAGAAATGAAATAAAAAGCAACTTCAAAACTATTGCTAGATTGAAATTATTGACCAATCTGATATCCAGTTCTTGGTGATGGAGGCTGTTGTTCCCCGCCCCCACTCCCCCCACCCCCATGCTTCTTTGTATGTCTATATGTCGTTTTTTGTGAAGTTGCAATACATGAAAAGAAAGTTGTGCAAAAGTAACTGAGCTTTTTAAATCTAATTACGTAATTGCCGCTTGACTTTGGTCATGCTAAGGTTCCGTTTCCTAATACATGAGCTAAGGAACCAAATTCACGATCTGGTTCTAACGCTTGGTTGCTGGGACGTCGGCCAAGAAGATCATACAAATGGAATGAGAAATTTAAGGCTGTGATGGTTCACAGAAATCAGCTAGTGGCCAGACGTAATACTAGCACTCTGGCGGCAGAGGCAGGTGAAGTCTTCGAGTTCGAGGCCAGGGTGGTCTACAGAGCTGGTCCAGCACAGCCAGGGCTGCACAGGGAAACGCGGTCTCGAACACAAAACAAGATGCTCACTGCCCAACCGAGGAAAACTTCTACCAGACCTCAAAGTTCAATAAACTACAACTCCCAGAAAACTTTGTTCCCGGATGCGTCATGTATCCCTTCCCAGAACTACATCTCCCAGGAGGCCCCGCAGCGCCCAACCGTTCGCTTCCCCACGCCCCTGCTCCCCCTTTTTTTTTCCCCCAACGCCCCCGGCAGCAGCGCGGGGGAGGAACTCGCTCCAGCCTTCGGCGGAGCCCGGGCGCGCGCGCCAGGGTCGCGCGGCTGCCGAAGGGGGCGGGCGCGCGCAGGAGGAGTGGAGGCGTGAAGTGGAGGCGGGGGTGGGGGGGCGGCGGCGGCGGCGAGCGAGGGACGGCTCGCTTGCTCGCAAGATGGCGGACGAGGACGGGGAAGGGATTCTCCCCTCAGCCCCTCACCGGAATGGAGGCGGCGGCGGGGGGTCTGGGCTCCACTGCGCCGGGAACGGCGGCGGGGGAGGCGGCGGCGGCGGCCCGCGGGTCGTGCGCATCGTCAAGTCCGAGTCCGGCTACGGCTTCAACGTGCGGGGCCAAGTGAGCGAGGGCGGGCAGCTGCGGAGCATCAACGGGGAGCTGTACGCGCCGCTGCAGCATGTGAGCGCCGTGCTGCCCGGAGGGGCGGCCGACCGGGCCGGAGTGCGCAAGGGGGACCGCATCCTGGAGGTGTGAGTACCGCGGCCGCCACGCCCCGTACCCCTTAGCCTCCTCCTGTCCCGGCCCGCACCCTGTCACCCAGGCCTCACCCCGCACCCCAGCCCTCGAGCCTGCTTGCGACCCCCGCCACCCCCACCCCTTCCCCGCGGCCCGGCGTGGAGCCTCTTGCTTCCCTGGCGTTTGCGGTTTGTGCCCTTGGCCCACCACCCCAGGGCTCCTCCCCGCTGTCCCCAGATCCGTGCCTTTGGGCAGATCTCAGCCCCCTTGCCTTCTCCTCCCTGGGCTTTCCTGCCCCCTCCTGACGGAGCCCCCTTCTCGACCTAGCCGGTACTGTGCCCTCTCCAAGTTCTCGTCATTGGCATCCTAGTTTCCCGGCCTCGGCCACTCCCCTCAGACCCCGTGGATTGTCCCTTCTGCCCTCTAGCCCCGGCAGGGCCCGTGGTCAGCTCCCTTCTCCTCTGCAGGCGTCATCTCTTCCCCATTCCCCCTCTCCTTAGTTACTCCCCGTTATGGTAAAGCACACTGACATTTTTTGCACCCACCTCTTGGCCTTTCCTCCCCTCTTTGTAGTCACACCACCTCGAGTATACCTGATCATCGCATGCGGGGTTTTTTTTTGGGGTGGGGGGAGGGGAGGAAGGGTTGACACTCGTTTTTATTCTGATCCTGGTAATTGCACCCTGAATTTCAATCTGGTTTCTCCATGGCCGCATTCCTGCGAGTGCACCCGTTTTCTGGCTCCCTGGCTTCCCACGTGCCCCACTCCTTACACTTTGGGAGTTCGGCTGATGATAGCGCTCTCTCGGCTCCGACTTCCCCGAGACTGCGGTCGGTCGCCTTAGGTCTTTGGCCCTCTGCACGTGCCTTCTGCTCCGCGCGGTTGCAGTCCTACACTTCATATTATTTGTTCCTCTAGAGAGCTTCTCGTGTATTCCTTCAGCCTCCCCTGCTAACACCGCAATCCCGTAAAGCTCCCCACATGTTGCCTTGGCTTGAACACAGACCCCCACTGCCCCATGCTGTGTTGTGTCTGTGATTTTTTTTGGATTTTGTACTAAATTGTATAGCGGTGTTGGTTGACGTGTAGGTGCTGTATGCTTTCATTGTCCCCTTCAAGCCTGTATTTCTCTTTACCGCATCTGTACTGTATCGCTCTCCTCACCACACACGGGCTCTCTCCTCCCCTGGTGGGATTTACCCACATAAGTCTGTCTTTCATCTTCCTTTTAAACATTTAATTTATTATTTTTTTTTTGTTTTTTTGAGACAAGGTTAAACATTTCATTTTAATTGTAATTTCCACAGCTGCCCGTTTTTCATTTTGTAAGACAGATTCACTTACGGTCTGCGCAAGTAAGGTCTGGTGGAAGTCTGTTCCTGTAGAGGAGCCCGCCCTGCTCCCCCCTTTTTTCCATTTTTGTGCCCATTACTATTACTCCATGGAATCATTCATTTTATTTCCTCATTTTTTCCACTTCAAGAAAGAGGAGCTGACTAATGCTTGTGTTTGTGTGTTTGGAGAGCTGGTACTTTTCTTCTGACCTGTCTGGAAATAGGTGCTTGGGTTTTTTTATGATTCTATTACAGACTTCCCTTGTTTTTGTTTTTTTTGTGTTTTGACACACGCTTTCTCTGTGTAGCCTTGGCTGCACAGACTATTTTCTCATATTCCCTGATAGTATATTGTTAGTCTTTGTGGAGAGCATTAAGATATGAATACAGTAATGAATTTTTGATGTCTCTTACCTGGGTACCCAGGTATTCCTTTTCTAGATAACTCAAGATTTGTAGCTGATTGTTTCTTCTGATAGAAACTTTTAAAATTGTCATTTTGCTTTCCCTTTGGAAATTAACTTTGATTCGGCTCTTTAATTTTTTAGATTTAAAATATATAAAGTTCTAAGTGTATTAAAGTTCTAGGTCATTTGCTGTATAGGACCCCAAACGATGAAACTACAGCTAATGCCATCTGCCATGAGTGTATAAGTCAACAACCATAGTTGGTGGCCTTCTGCCTTTGCTGTAGTCTGCAGCAGAGAGACCGGCTGTGCGCTAGGCATTGTAGAGTAGATCTGAGTGATGCAGGGAAGCCCTGGGGGGCAGTTTGCCTTAGGCATGGTTACAGGCCAAGAGCCTAGGAAGGAAAAGCTAATGTTTTTGGTACTGTTCTTGGTAGTGAGAGAAGTTTTTATCATTTTTGTTAGCAGGGTAAAGAAACACTGCCTAGACAAATGATAGAAAAGATTCATGGTGTAGGTTTTGTACCCTTCCAGCTGTTTGTATTCTGATTCTTTTTAAAAATTCAACATTGTTTGAAATTTCTGAGGTACTGTTGTAGAAATAGTAGAAGTGGCAATTCTAAGCTAGCTGATGACTCCTGAGAGCTCAGCTGGGCTTTCCCGCCCTCCCCCCTAGTCCCTCCTTCCCTCCCTCCCTCTTTCCTCCCTGCCTCTCTTTAGATTTTCAAGTGTGAGGAGAAAAATCAGCTACTATCTTAGCTTTAGAAACTTACTCATTTCTCTGAGGCAGGCTCTCATGCGGCCCTGCTGGCCTCAAACTCTGTATGTAGCTTAGGAAGACCTTGAACTTGGGGTCGTCCTACCTGCACCTGCTGAGTCCTGGGATTCCAGGTGTGTGGCCACTCTGCTGGATTTGTGTGCTGCTGAGGGTGGAGCCCAGGGACTTAGGACACCATGTTTGCTAGGCAAGCACTCTATCAGGTCAGCTCCATTTCCAGCTTGAGCTTTTCAGCTTGTCTTAGCCAAAGTCCTTAAGTTAGCCTCTCCGTTGTCCAGGGAAGCTTCCCGTGTTGATGGGGTCTGAGTTAGGGATGGGTGGATTATTACTATGCTGCTTGATCACTGGGCACCAAGTCACAGGCAGGTGTCTGGACCTTGGTAATTGAGGTTTGAGATTTCTCTCTGTTTTAAACACACTTCCCTACGTGAAGATAGCTTTCACTCCAGTTTTCATGTCGCTGTTGATTGGATGACTGTTAGAGGTGTGACACAGACTTGGGCTTCAGTAAGAGGACCCATTTCTTTGTGCTGCTCTTAGAATCTGCCGACCAAGGCTCCCTGAGTTCTGGGGTAGTGGGTAACTTCACCTGGAGCCAGCCTTGGCTCCCCTGCTTTCCTTTCAAGGCTGGCTAGGCTGTGACTGGCTTAAGAGAGAGTCATGTTGCAGGGCTTGGCTCTACAGTATGAAGAAGCCCTCTGGGCACTAGTATTTACTACAGATGGAAAGTTTTTTTGACTAACAGTGTTGGTCTACACCTTGTAATTTTTCCCAGTGTAATGTGTCTTCCCTTTGATGTGCACGTACCTCGAGGCTTCCAACAAATAGAACCAAAATAAATAGATCTTCATACTAATTATATAGTAAGTGAAATAACTGACTTCAGGTTAATTTCTGTGAGGTTTAGGTAGGTCTGAGGACCTTTAGGAGAGTTGCTGTGTGCAGTGGGCATGGAACCGCCTACAGTTTTTGAGATTAGGCTTGTTGCGTTTTTTAGCCAGATACTGTGATCTTTGCACAGGACACACTTTGAGGAGTTAGTTCTCTAAGTTAGGGCAGATTCTCCTGTTTCTACCTCATCTCCCTCGTACAGGCTGCTAGGGTTACAGTCGTTTTCATCAGTGCATCCATCTTTTAGGTGAGTTCCAGGAACCGAACTCAGGTGGTCAGGTTTACACAGCCTCACCTGCCAAACTGCTCTGCAGAGTGTGGATTTCAAGCGCAGACCTTTACGGTTGGCTTGTAAGCATTCACAGTCATGATGCACTTATGTTGGTGAGAGTGTATACGTTCCTCCTTAGTAGCCTCCTGGTGATGTACCCATCAGCTTTTCCTTCTGAAGATTAAAGCATAAGAGAAATTATGTTGAACAATTTGTTTATTGAGGGTCTTTTTGTTTGTTTGTTTGTTTTATTTTTTAAAAAATATTTATATATACATATTCTGCTCGCATGTGTGCCTGCCCACCAGAAGAGGGCACCAGATCTCATTATAGATGGTTGTGAGCCACCATGTGGTTGCTGAGAATTGAACTCAGGACCTTTGGAAGAGCAATCAGTTCTCTTAACCTCTGAGCCATCTCTCCAGCTCCCTTGTTTGTTTTATTTCATGTGAATGTTTGAAAATAATTGATAAAAGAGTTTGATGCAGCGGGGCATGGTGGCGCACGCCTTTAATCCCAGCACTCGGGAGGCAGGGACAGGCGGATCTCTGTGAGTTTGAGGCCAGCCTGGTCTACAAAGTGAGTCCAGGACAGTCATGGCTACACAGAGAAACCCTGTCTCGAAAAACAAAATACAAAAAAAAAAAAAAAGTTTGGTGCAGTAAGTGTTTTTGCAGTTGAATGAGTCATGAAATGGGGACTGTTGAGTATCTTCTTAAGAACCTTTTAAAAAGTTGACTCATTTCTTTTTGGCTCAGATCTTTCAGGTAGACTTGGATAATAATTTGATTTATAATATTGATAATAATGATTTGAGCAAAAGGAATGATTATGGCAAAGTTCTTACACTGTGGTATTCACGAGAGTCCCTGGGGCGGGGGGGGGGGGTGTGCTAGCCAGATACACAGATTTGCAGGTGGGTCTTGCATAAAGCTAGAAATCTTTGCAACTCCTTTGCCAAGTGTAGGGAATGTAACTCATATGCTAAGTCACATTGCAGAACAACATGATAGCTATGGTCTATTCTAGATTGTCCTCAGCCCACTGCGCTGCTAAAGCACAGTTACCCTAGGAACCATTAGCTAGGACTTTGCTAACACATAGTGACTTAATTATCTCTGGAATTCCAAATTAAGGGGAAGTCCGTTTTCTTTACCAAATAGTCTGTCTAGTTTTTTTTTCCCCCCGAGACAGGGTCTCTCTGTGTAGCCTTGGCTGTCTGGGACTTACTTTGTAGACCAGGCTGGCCTTGAACTCACAGAGATCCGCCAGCCTCTGCCTCCTGAGTGCTGGGATTAAAGGCATGTGCTGCCGCCACCTGGCCCCGTCTGTCCAGTTGTACTTACTTGAGTGGATCTTGCTGTTGTCCTGCAGCTTAGACGTACAGTTAAGAGAAAGAAAACAGATGATAACCGTCACTGTGTTGGACCAAAGTGTCTGTGGCGTGTTGCAGTCTGCAGTGCAGTGCGTGTACATTGGAACTTCAGGCTAGCCTTCTTGAGTGTGAGAGTTAAAGCTCTCAGGCAGGGACCCTGCTAACTGGGATGCTCAGTGAATCCCTAGTCAAATGCGTAGTGATGCGTGCTGAGTGGGTAGAGGAAGGTTATCCCTGTTTGTGAGAGGAGTGCTGCATTGAGTGACAGCCAGAATTAAATCCAGGTCGTCGGAGCTTTCCCATTTAAAAGTGTGTTTTGGTTATTGACTGTTAATAGTCAACGTCTTGATTTTTATTTATTCTTTGGAAGTTTCGCGTGTGTATACTACAGTGCATCTCGATCATTTCTACCCCAGTTCTTCCTTCGCACTCCCCTTAGGATACCTCCTTTCTACCTTCATGTCCTCCTTCTATAATTAATTAGATGATTTTTAGCCCAGTCAGCCTGGTCTGTGCTGTGCATATGAGTATGGATGTAGGGCATCCACAAGGGCATGGGGGAGCCTCCCAGTGGCCATACTCCTAAAGAGAAGTAGCTTCCTCCCTCAGCAGCAGCCACCAGCTCCACAGCTCCACAGCTCCACAGCTGTGTAGGGTCTTGGGGTAGTCAGCTATTATTTATTTATTTATTGGGTTTTTAAGACAGGGCTTCTCTGTGTAGCTCTGACTATCCTGGAACTCTCTTTGTAGACCAGGGTGGCCTTGATTTTCTAGCGATCTGCCTGCCTCTGCCTCCCATGCTAGGATGAAAGATGTGCCTCACTGTTGTCCGGCCTAGTAGGCTATTCTTGTCTCTCTCTTTCTTTCTTTCTTTTCTTTTTTTTAACGAGACAGGGTTTCTCTGTTACACAGAGCCCTGGCTGTCCTGGACTCACTGTGTAGACCAGGCTGGCCTCATACTCACAGACATCAGCCTGCCTCTGCCTCCCGAGTGCTGGGGTTAAAGGCCTGCGCCACCGTGCCAGGCTAGTAGGCTGTTGTTGACGGTAACTAGTTATTTAAAATCAAGTTACATTCCTGTAAAAATGGATAGTGTTGAACCTTGTTTCTGTTTGTGACTTGTGGCTTACATTTTTATTTATTCCTTATCTCATGTTGTTAGTGTGGATTAGAGGCTGGGGCTAAAGCAAGCTTTCTGTGCCGGTTTTATTGCAGTTTTTTCTCTGTTGCCAGCAAAGGAAACAGGACATACTTGCTACTTAAAAACACTTTTAGTTTCATATAGTGAGGCTGCAAACAATAGTAAACTCAAAAGCTGTATTGCTGTCCCTCAGGGTTGCTGTGACCAAGTAAAGGCCTTTTGGCCATGGCGCACACGCCTTTAATCCCAGGATTTGGGAGATAGAGGCAGGTTGATAGTTCAGAGTGTGAGGCCAGCCTGGTCTATATAGTGAGTTTCAGGCCAGCCAGGGCTACATAGAGAGATCCAACACCACCCCCAAGAGAGAAACTGTGATTAGTTGCATAATGGCTGTTTTTTGGGGTGAGGTGCGGAGGAGAAAAGGGTTTATTTCACGCTCAGGTCCATATGGCACTTCATCATTAAAGCAGTAAGGAAGCCGGCGTGGTGGGCACGCCTGTAATCCCAGCGCTCGGGAGGCAGAGGCAGGAGGATCGCTGTGAGTCTGAGGCCAGCCTGGTCTACAAAGTGAGTCCAGGACAGCCAAGGCTACACAGAGAAACCCTGTCTGGGGGAAAAAAGAAAGAAAGAAAAGAAAAGAAAAAGCAGCAAGGACAGGAGCTCAAACAGGGCAGAAACTATAGACAGGAGCTGATGCAGAGGCCGTGGAGAGGCTTGCTTCCTGGCTTGCTTCAAAGTTTTTTGTTTTTTGAGACAAGGTTTCTCTGTGTAGCCTTGGCTATCCTGGACTCACTTTGTAGACCAGGCTGGCCTTGAACTCACAGCGATCCGCCTGCCTCTGCCTCCCAAGTGCTGGGATTAAAGGCGTGCGCCACCATGCCCGGCTCAAAGGCGAGTTTTTAATTTGTGGTAAACAGTAATCTTTTCAGCCACCATTAGTTTATTAGTTAATTTCAGTTTGTTTTAGGTGAGGGCTTGTTCTTGTCCTCTCACAGATAAGTATTTTAGAAGCTAAATTTCAGTGGGAATAATTCTTATGAAACCGTAGATAGGCAGAGATATTTAGCTGACAAACAGTCTGTGATCACAACAGAACAGAATCTGTGCTGAGATTATTCACTGGATGATGGCATTGTGCACAGACTGTTGTGGTTTGTAACTTAGAGCCACCGAGGCTCATTCTGTTCAACTGGCAAAAAACAATCTTTAGGCAGTGTTAAGAGCTTTTTAAAAACCAGGCCTGGTGGTAGTGGTGGCACATGCCTTTCATCTCAGCATTTGAGAGGAAGAGGCAGGCAGAGCTCTGTGAGTTTG
Source organism: Acomys minous (assembly GCF_964271855.1). NCBI lineage: Eukaryota > Metazoa > Chordata > Mammalia > Rodentia > Muridae > Acomys > Acomys minous. Next base: position 65,138,828 of record NC_140499.1, on the reverse strand, counting down.
AGGCCAGCCTGGTCTACAGAGTTCAAGGACAGCCAGGGCTACACAGAGAAACCCTGTCTCAAAAAAAAACCATCCACCCACCCACCCATCCATCCAATCATCCACCCATCCATTCATCCAACCATCCATCCATCCATCCATCCAATCATCCAACCATCCACCCAGCCATCCGTCCATCCACCCACCCACCCACCCACCCACCCATCCAACCATCCATCCATCCATCCATCCATCCACCCAATCATCCAACCATCTATCCAATCATCCACCCAATCATCCAACCATCCATCCATCAACCATCCATCCAACCATCCACCCATCCATCCATCCATCCATCCATCCACCCATCCATCCATCCATCCATCCACCCATCCATCCACCCACCCTCCCATCCATCCATCCATCCACCCATCCATCCATCCACCCATCCATCCATCCATCCACCCATCCAACCATCCATCCATTCAACCATCCATCCATCCATCCATCCACCCATCCATCCATCCATCCATCCACCCATCCATCCATCCATCCATCCAACCATCCATCCATCCACCCATCCATCCATCCATCCACCCATCCATCCATCCATCCATCCAACCATCCATCCATCCATCCATCCACCCATCCATCCATCCACCCATCCATCCACCCATCCATCCATCCACCCATCCATCCATCCACCCATCCATCCATCCATCCATCCATCCACCCATCCACCCATCCATCCATCCATCCACCCATCCATCCATCTACCCATCCATCCATCCATCCACCCATCCATCCATCCATCCAACCATCCATCCATCCATCCATCCATCCAACCATCCATCCATCCATCCATCCATCCATCCATCCAACCATCCATCCATCCATCCACCTATCCATCCATCCATCCACCCATCCATCCATCCATCCATCCAACCATCCACCCATCCATCCATCCATCCATCCATCCATCCACCCATCCATCCATCCATCAATCCATCCATCCATCCATCCACCCACCCACCCATCCATCCATCCACCCATCCACCCATCCATCCATCCATCCACCCACCCATCCATCCATCCATCCATCCATCCATCCAACCATCCATTCACCCATCCATTCATCCATCCATCCATCCATCCATCCAACCAACCAACTAAACAAAAAACATTTTAAAAACACCAACAAGGAAGTTTGTATTCCTTGCACTCAGGAGGCTGAGGTAGGTGGATCTTGAGTTTTAACCAGCCTGTGCTACATAGAGAGATCCTATCTCAGAAGCAAAACAACCAAAATATAAAACAGAAAACCAAAATTGCAGTACCTTTTACATTTGACTCAGTGTACATACAACCAACACTTAACAGCAGCAAGTGCCAATCAAACCACCCAAAGTAAGTTTCACCAAAACTATTTACTGTTTTCTGTTTTTGTACAGTGGTCAAATTTTCACTTTCTATTTAAAAGCAGTATCTTTAAAATTTTTATTAGTAGCATGTGTATGTACAAGTGCATGCACACATATATGCATATACGTGTACATGTGTGTGGAGGTCAGAAGATAACTTTGTAAAGCCCACATTCTCTCTGTCCGCTTTATGTGGGTTCTGCTAGAACTCAGGGCAGGCTTTCCCAGCAAGGGCATTTCCCAGTGAGCTATCGTGTTGCCAGCTCACTATTCACTATTTGGGTTTTGTTGTTTGAATGCTTGTTGGGTCATGTCCGCTCTCTGAAAACACTCATTTGTTCATCCTGAGGGTGCTAGGCCTTCTGCATGCTAGGCAGGTGGTCTACCACCTGTGAGCTTATCTCTAGTCCTAAATACAATAATTAAACATCATTTCCCCTCCTGTTGACTCACAGTTACTGCATGTTGACTGGTTCCACTGTTGGGCACAGAGTATAAGCAGCTATCACTAGCTTGTGAGTTGGATGCCTGGCCTTGCTCTGAGTGGAGGAGGTCCTAGAGACAGTTTACTCTGTGAAAATGAAGTAAGTGGCAAATGCGAGCCAGAGTGGGGTTAGAGGGGAGAGTAGATACACTTAAGATGGACATTCACAGAAAGCTTTTACATAACTGAAGGAATATGTTAGAGCATGTGACAGACTGTGTGTGTGTGTGCGTGTGCGTGTGCGTGTGTGTGTGTGCGTGTGTAGATCACAGGGCAACTTTCAGGAGTCAGCTCTTTCCTTTCAGCTGAGTTCCTCAATTGAACTCAGGGTATTAGGCTTTTGAGGCAGCTGCTTTCCCCAGAGCCTTCCCACTGGCTCCTGCTGGCTTTCATTAGACTGAAGGGCGAGTCTAACTTCAGTAGTAGAGAAAGAGGAGGGCTTCACAGGCTCAGGGTCTGACTGAAGGGAGGAAGATGCACGCAGTCCTTGAAAAGCTAGCAAGGGCCTCCAGCCATTGCTTACAGGTGCGCCATAGACGCTGGAAAGGATGGCAGAAAGGAGACACAAAAAGGCCTTGAAAGCTGTGCTGACAAGTTTGGATTTTTTTCTCCCTGAGACAGGGTTTCTCTGTGTAGCTCTAGCAGTCCCATAACTCGCTTTGTAGACTCAGGAATCTGCCTGCCTCTGCTAGGATTAAATGTGGTTGCCGCCACCACCACCAGGCTAACAAGGTTGGGATTTGTTCTTCATATACAGTTGTGTATGTATTTGTTACTTATACTTTCCCACAAATTTAGTTTTTATTTGGGTTGAATAGATTTCCATGGCTGAAGTGAGAAAATTGCTATTGGATTGAAAAGAATTTCAGACCATTTTTTTCTCTTTTGACTGTCTTATACCATATATACATACATACATACATACATACATACATACATACATACATACATATATACATACATACATACGTACAGAGCTAAGAGCAGCGAAGCTCTGACACATAGCTCTAGGCCCCCTGATGAGAAGCTGCCGTTCATTTGTTCCCACACTTCCCCTCAGTTCAAATCAGCTTCTGGGATGTCTGTTTCCTGTCACCTTAGGTTGTAAATGATTTTGCTCATGCTTATCTCTGTGCTCACAGCATCACCATCCTTGTCCCAGGCGCGTTCTCTGTCTGTCTGACTAGGAGATGCCACCATAAATTTAAATATTTTCTGTTGCAGGTATTGGAGACATGGCTCAGGGGTCAAGAGCAGTAGCTTCTTTCCCGCAGAGCCAGAGTTCAGTTCCCGGCACCACATGACCGTTCACAAGCACCTGTGACTCCACCTAATGCCCACGTCTGGCTTCTGGACACCCATGTTAGCTCTCACAGGCACACAAATTTACACCTGCATAAAAATAAATCTTAAATCCTTTATTTTGGCATTATGTCTTGTTGGGAGTTGAGAAAACTGAGGACAAGAAGTGAATATGGTACTAAAATGTAGACCTGAGGTCTGTTGTCTTCAGTGTGAAAAAGGTGACTTTTTGCTGTGTCAGGACTGTGACAAGTGCTTCAGGTTGTGAACTTCTGTTAGTTAGATGTCAGGTAGTGTGTGTGTCGTCTTGCTGAATGAGACCCTGTGTTTGCGTGTCCTTCTGTTCTCTGCCAGTGAACTTCTGTTACTGTGGAAAGGCTTTGTTTTGTTTGTGACAGTAGCCCAGGCTGGCTTCTAACTCACCACTTAGCTGAAGCTGGTCTTGAACACTCTCTTTTTCTGTTTCTGGTTTGTTTTTTAAGTGAAGGTTTCTCTGTGTAGCCCTGGCTGTCCTGAAACTCACTCTGTAGCCCAGGCTGGCCTCAGACTCTGAGATACCTGCCTGCCTCTGCCATCTGCCTGGTCTGGACTCTGGTTCTCCTCCTTGCGTCCCACCTATTACCACATCCAGCTTGGGTTTTTTGTTTTTTTGGGTTTTTTTTGAGACAGAGTTTCTCTGTGTAGCCTTGGCTGTCCTGAACTCACTTTGTAGACCAGCTGGCCTTGAACTCATGAGATCCACCTGCCTCTGCCTCCCCAGCTTTGTTTTATTGGGTTGCTGTGTAGCCCGGGTGACTGTCCTCCATGTTTTCCCATCTCCACTGAGATGGGGTGCTGGGTGCTGGGTGAGTGCTGGCTGCTGGGATTCAGGAATGTGCTGTTATGCCCAGTAATGGAGAAACATCTTTTTAAAAAATGATTTGTTTTTGCTTAAGCTATTTGAAACTTGTTTTTTGTTTTGTTTTGTGCTTGGGTTAAACCCAGGACCTATGTTTACTAAAGCACTCAAATTCTATTGAGTTATACCCCTAGCTTTATCCAAAATGTGATAGATTTGTGTGTCAGACCTCAGATCAAGACCAGACTTTAAAAAAACAAACAAACAAAACAAAACAAAACAAACCACCTATGTATTCTGTGATCTTGGCACTGAAGATGACTTTCCTTTTGAGGAGTACAGAGCCATCTGTGGGCGTTAGCTCCTTGCTTAGTGCCTCCGGCTGCTGTCAGGCTGGTTGTTACAGAACTGTTCAATGAAAATAATAAGGAAATTGCCCCTTAATACAGCAGAAGTTTATTACGTCTGTGTGTCTGTCTAGGTTCTGTTATATATTTTATTTCTAAAATTGGGAGGCCGACTGATGATTTGGAGGTTGTGGAAGATATGATGCCCTCGGAAGGTTTGGAAATGCACTTCTGCTAGTTTACTTATCTATAGACGCACTGTGAGGGTTTTACTATACTTACATTTTGTTATATACTTATACTGCATTTATGTTATATACTATAATTAAAAGACACTTTTTAATTGGAAGAGCAGTAAGCCTTTGGGGCTGGAGAGATAGCTCAGTGCTTAGGAACACTGACTGCTCCTGCAGAAGATGCAGATTCGGTTTCTAGCGCCTGCATTGCAGAGGCTCCCAGGGGTTCACAGCTCAGGCTCCAGGACATGTGTGTCCTCTTCCAGACCTCGTGTGCACACACACATACCCAAACATGTATGTAAACAGACCTTCAGGCCGGGGGAGGCGGCACATTCCATTACTCCCAACACTCAGGAGGCAGAGGCAGGTGGATCTTGGTGAGTTTGAGGCCAGCCTGGTCTATAGAGCAAGTTCTAGGACATCCAGGGCTACTGAGAGAGACCCTGTCTCAAAACAAACAAACAAAAGAGCAGTGTGCCCTCAGACCAGCCGAGCCATGCTGTCAGCCCCCGGAATTTTGTATTCTAACAGAGTGAGATGAAGGAGTTAGGTTTTATTGTTGATAACAAAGATCATGTTGGTTTCACAGACAGTTGCCAAATTTTTTTTTTTAGTAGCTTGATTATATTTGTATAGTCTGAAAGATATCTCAATGCTTCATACTTTCCTGAATGACAAATATGATTCATTTTCCGGAAATATATCTGCCTGAATAGATTGTGTTTGTAAATTGATTGCCCTGTAATTACAAATTTAAGGAACTTTTCATTCTTCCCTAAGCAATAACACCTTGTTTGTTCTGGCTAGAGGTGCTAAGCTGGAAAGCAGGAGAGCTTTCTGTACTTGCCTTGCCTCAGGCCAGTGCTTCGGGAGAACACACAGCAGCAGTTATCCCACCTCCCCCACGTGGGAGCACTGGGTGCTGACCAACACACACACTTGATGAGCTTTGCCAGGGCTAATTTCTACTGTTACTGGAACTTTCTTTGGCCCAGTGTCAATTTTCTACACAGATATACTTTTCATTTCATTTTGTATTTCGAGTCTGGGCCTCTTTGTGTAGCTTTGGCTGTCTTGGAACTCACTATATAGACCACATTGGCCTCAAATTCACAGAGATCTGCCTGCTTCTGCCCCCTCGAGTGCTGAGATTAAAGGCGTGTACTACAAATGCTTTAAAAATGTTGGTAAGGGCTGGAGAAAGGGTTAAGTGCACTGGCTGTTCTTGCAGAGGACCCTGCACCCACATGGTGGCTTACAACTGTGTAACTTCCATTTTAGGGGGTTGAACACCCTCTTTTGGCTTCTATGACACCTACATGTAGGCAAACTACCCATACAATTAAAATAAAATTAAAATTAAAAATTAAAATATTGATAAGGGCTGAAGAGATGGATCAGTGGTTAAGAGTATTTGCTTTGCAAATAGAGAACCAGGGTTTACATCTTAAGCAAAGCAGAGGCAAAAACAAAAAAACAAAAACCAGAGGCTGGAGCCACAGTTTCTGTAGAGCGCAGGCTTTTGTGTGGGTGTGAGTGGCTGTTTTGGGTCCACACATAGGAGCAGGATTGATGGGTTGGATGGTAAACTATGTAAAACGGTGTCAGCTTGCCTTCCAAAGTCACTGCTCTATCGCTGTGAAAAGACGCCATGGCCAAGGCCACGCTTACAAAAGAAAGCATGGAACTGGGGCGCGCTTGTAGTTTCAGAAGACGCGTCTGGGCAGGGAGCAGGGTGGCAGCCAGGCAGGTAGATGTGATGCTGGAGAGGGAGCAGGGGGGGGGGGAGAGAAGAAGAAAAAGGAGAAGGAGGAGGGGGGGAGGGAGAGAGAGACAGACAGAGAGACTGGTTCTGGCATGGACTTTGAAGTCTCCTAGCCACTCCTACTCTAACCAGGCCACACCTCCTAATCCTCTCCAAACACTTGATCACCTAAGGACTAAGTACGCAAACACATACTGGGCGGTGGTCTCACTCACACCACCACACAAAGTGGCTGTACCTTTTTATAGTGTTTTTTGTTTGTTTGTTTGTTTGTTTTGTTTTGTTTTTTTGGTGGGGGGTTTTTTCAAGACAGTTTCCTGTATGTGGCCCTGGCTTCCTGGTCTTGGTTTGTAGACCAGGCTGACCTTGAGCTCACAGAGATCTGTGGTCTCTGCCTTCCTGAGTGCTGGGATTACAGGCGTGCCCACTGTACCCGGTCCATTTTACATTCTTGCAGCAAAGACAAATGCATTTGTTCCACATTGGTGTTTGACTTGATCGATTTGGGCTTTTAGCTCTATTCATTGCCATGCGATTGTTTTGATTTGGAGTTCCTCCGTGATGAGGACTTGCCACCAAGCCCAGAACCTTGGTTTGATCCCTGGGGCCCGTATGGTGGAAGGAGAGAGCTGCCTCCAGCAGTCATCCTCTGGCTTCACTGCACCAATGACATGCACATGCCATGCCCTCTAGGAAGTAAATACTTGGGATAAATTGGGTTGTTGGATTTTTAAGAGTTTGCTATGTGTTTAGATACAAGTACTTTATTGGATACATGTTTTTATTCTTTGTCTTTTACAGAGACGTTTTTAATTTAGGTCAAGTTGAGCTTGCTAGATTTTTTTCCCCCACTCATGGACCATGTCTTTAATGTTGTACATAGATTTTTCTACTCTGTTCTTTTTAGGAGTTTTATGTGTTTTTGGAGCCAGGGCCTCACTATGTTTCAGAGGCTGGTCTTGAACTTGCTCACTATGTTTCAGAGGCTGATCTTGAACTTGCGCACTGTGTTTCAGAGGCTGGTCTTGAACTTGCTCACTGTGTTTCAGAGGCTGATCTTGAACTTGCGCACTGTGTTTCAGAGGCTGGTCTTGAACTTGCTGTGTGGCTTGGACAAGCCTTGAATTCAGGGTCCTCACACTGAGTGCTAGGATTCTAGCAGATTTCCCACTGCAACCAAATTTTCTTTCTTCCTTCTCCTTTTTTTTTTTTTTTTTTTTTTTTGAGGCAGGGTTTCTCTGTGTAGCCCTGGCTGTTCTGGAACTCTGTAGACCAGCCTGGCCTCAAACTCAGAGATCTGCCTGCCTCTGCCTCTCAAGTACTGGGATTAAAGGCGTGTGCCACCACCAACTGGCCCTAAAATTTCAATTTTACAATCGTTGCTGCTTTGCTTATTTATTTCTTTACTTCCTTATTTGGAGCAGTGCTGGAGATCCAAACCCAGGGCATTATGTGCTGATAGGAAAGTACTCTACTGTTGACTCGTAGCCTAGATCTCTATATAGTACACTTTTCCAAAATTTTGTACATGCATGTTCAAGTGTGCATGTATAGGTGTGCATGCACGTGTGTGTGTGTGTGTGTGTGCGCGCGCGCGCGCGCATGTGCAGGCTAGAGAAGAACATTGAATGTCAGCCTCAGAAATGCTGTCCACAGCTGGGAAAGGCGGCGCAGATGGTTAAAGCTCTTGACACAAAGGCAAGAGGACTTGAGTTCAGACCCGGAACCCACACAGATGCCACACGGTGGGCGGGCCATGCAATTACAGCCTTGGAAAGTGGAGGCGAGCGCACTGAGTGAGTTGGCTAGCATATTGGTGAGTTTGGGGTTTGACTGAGAAGCTCTGTTTGTGTCTGTGTGTGTACGTGTTAAGGATTCCTGAGATTAACCTGGGGCTTCCACATGCATGTGCATACACTTGAGCACGTGTGTACTCACACACACACATGGGCATGAAAACAATGATGTCCATTTCTTTTGAGACATTGTTTCTCATTGCCCTGGAAAGTTACCAGGGAGGCTGGACTGGCTAGTCAGCAAGCCCCAAGGATGCAGTTGTTTTTAACCCCCACATACTAGGCTTACAGTTCTGCGCTGCCGTGTGTGGATAGACAAGCACAGGCTCTCAATCTCTGTGCTTGCAGGGCTGGACTTCACTATGTAGACCAAACTGGGCTTGAACTCAGAACTGACCTCCTTCGCTTCCCGAGGGCTGGAATTAAAGGCGTGCGCCACCATGCCTGCCGTGTCTGGTGTATTGTTTTTTTAATGTGGGTTTTGGGAATCTAACTCAGATCTTCATGCCTGTGAGACATGCACTTTACTGACCAAGGCAGCTCCTGGCATTAGTTCATTTGGGCTGTATGTGCCTGCGCTGACGTGAGCCGCAATGAGCTCGCGCTGCTCCGAGGACAGTTTTCAGCAGCTGGCTCTTTCCTTCCTTCACGTTGGTCCTGGATATTGAACTCAGGTTGTCAGGCCTTGCAGCTGGTGCCTTCACCTGCTGAGGCATCTTGCTGGCTCCCTAGCGTGTGCATGTGCACGTATATACACAAGCACTATATGTCAGATGCATATATGTACACACTAATATAATAGATATGTATGTACACACAATTTATTTTTAAGTGTATGGTTCTTTGCCTGCATGTGTGTGCATGATGGGCATGCCAGATCCTTTAGGACTAGAGTCACACCCAGTTGTGTGCCTCCATGTGGGTGCTGGGAATAAAACACAGGTTTCAGGAAGAGCAGCACGTGTTCTTAACCACTGGGCCATCTCTCCATCCTCTCAGTCTTTTTTGTCTGCTTGTTTTTGTTGAGACAGGATATATCTGTGTAGCCTTAGCTCTCCTGGTACGCGCTCTGTGTATCAGACTGGTCTCAAACTCAGAGTTCTGCTGGCCTCTGCCTCTCAAGTGTGTGCATTAAAAGTCTGTGCCATTATGCCTAGCCTATTTTATGCCTTCTTATGGCAAAATATTTGGTATTTATAATCATGGTGAATAATATTTTTAATTTTAAATGTATAAGAACCTATCTGTCTTTTGCACTTAAAATAAGTTTTTCCATGTTTACATATAAACATCTTAAATATTTTTTTAAATTAGCTTATTCTTATTTAGTGTGTTTGAAGGTTTTGCTTGCATGTATGTGCGTGCATCATGTGCACGCCTGTTGTCATAGGGCCCAGAACAGAGCACCAGATCCCTGGCACTGGAGTGGCCAACCCTTGTAAGCCTCCATGTGGTGCTGGAAGTTGAACCTGGGTTCTCTATAAGAATAGCAAGTGCTCTTAATGCTGAGCTGTTTCTCCAGTGCCTACTTTCACCTTTTGGTAGAAATTTGGTCTGTTTTCAATTTTGGAATGTTTTGACCAAAGCTGCAGTGAACTGTTCACCTGTAGTCATTTGTATTTCCTGTGGGGAAACATAAAAGTGGAGTTGATGGGGTCTGTAGGAGTGGCAGCACAGGGAACGAGGGCTGTGTCGCGTTCTTAGCAGTAGTGCACGAGGATTCAGTTGTCCCATAGCTTTGGCAAACCCTGTGTGTGTGTGTGTGTGTGTGTGTGTGTGTGTGTGTGTATGTGTGTGTTGCATGCATGTGGATTGTAGTTTGCAAGCCTGTCCATTTCCATGCAGAGGCTGTGGGATGGCATTGGAGGTCTTACCTTTGCTGTGTGTTAACCTATTCTTTTGAGACGGCGTCTCTCACAGAACCAGAAGTTTGACTTTTCAGCGAGGCTGACTGGCCAGGAAGCTTGGGGTCCGCCTGTCTGCATCCTCCACTATTGGAGTCACAGTCGTTTGCAGCCGTGCTTGGCTGTTTGCATGGATGCTGGGATCTGAACTCAGATCCTTAAGCTTATATTGCAAGTGCTTTACCCACTGGGCCGTCTTCTACTGTCCCTGTCACTGGTTAAAATGCAAGCTCTTCTAGGGGCACACTGCCATTGTGTTTTACTGTATGAAGTTGAAAAGCACTTTATTACTTGCAATTATATAAGCTCGTTGTCTGCTTTTAAAGGAGACGGCTTCTGAGGGACTAAGTGCTGCTCAATCCCTCTGGCGTGTCTCAGGGCCGGATAGCACTGTGTGGAAGTGGCTTTGCCCCTGGTGTATGTAGACGATTGCTTTGTTATTTTTCTATCCACACCTTCTTTCGTTATGCCCAGCTTCCTTCAGAAGTCCCTCTTTAGAACTTCTCTCCTGCTTCTGCAAGTATTTAAATTAGCTCTGTAATTCCCCAGCTGGCTAACTTTAGTTGACGGAAGTACTGCTTGAATCTACTCCCATTAGCTAGCTAAAAGTGTCTCCATTGGAGCCAACTGTTGCTCTTGAAGTCAAAAAAGGATTTCTTTAAGATTACCAAGTGCACCTTTACAATGCTGAAAACACCCAGGTAATTGGAATATCATTTATATTCCTAAGGAAACAAAATTCAGCTCTTATTTATGGATTTCATTATAAATCATTTTCAAACACCAAGAAGTAGAAAGAATTGTAAAGTGAGTACCTATAGGCTTAGCTTCTTTTAAAATATGTATTTATTTATTCTTAATTATATGCAAGTGTGTGTCTGTGTATGTATATGTGACTGTATATGTATGCCTGTACATGTACATGTATGTGTTATGTATATGTGACTGTACATGTATGTGTTATGTATATGTGACTGTATATGTATGCCTGTACATGTATGTGTTCAAGGAAGCAAAAAAAGGGTGTTGGGTTCCCAGGAGTTGGCGTTACAGGCAGGTGGAAGCTGTTGGATGTGGGGGCGGGGAACCGAACTCAGCGCCTCTGCAGTGAATGCTCCTAACTGCTGAGCTGTCTCTCCAGCCCTGTATTTACCCTCCTTCTGTAGTTAACATTCAGTTTTATTTGTTGAATCATTATTGATAGTTCACTGAAGATAATGACTTCTTTGTGGAAAAGCATAGACCGATATTTCTCAGGCAGCTGTCCATCCTTTTGTGGTGTTTGTCAAACTTGTGTGGTTCTCTGATGCTCTGTGATCGTTTATTTTTCAAGTGAATTCCTGAGAGATTATACTACAAATACAGAAGCCGAGCAGGACTGGTGGAAGGAGAGAGGTTTTACCGCCATGCAGAGCACAGCTCAGGCAGCCCGCTGGCATGTGTGGATAGCATTGTCCTAATGGCTTTATCAGGTGCCTCCATGTTCTAGAGCTACAGCTCACTTTAGTAGCCGTAAATATTACTGGTAGCTTTTTATATGCATTGGGGAAGTGAAGTCTAATGAGACTGAAAGAGTTAAGTGCTAAGGAAGGTCTTATCTGTGACGGCATCATTGGTCTTCAAACCCCATGTCTGGCTCTCCAGAGCACATGCTTTGATTTGGTTTTTTTTGTTGTTGTTGTTTTGTTTTCTGTTTGTCTGTCTTTCTTTCTTTCTTTCTTTCTTTTTTTTGAGACAGGGTTTCTCTGTGTAGCCCTGACTGTCCTGGACTCGTTTTGTAAACCAGGCTGGCCTCAAACTTACAGCGATTCGCCTGCTGCTACCTCCCAAGTGCTGGGATTACAGGTGTGCGCCACCACGCCTGGCTTGTTTTCTGTTTTTCCAGACAGGGTTTCTCTATGTAGCCCTGACTGTCATGGACTCACTTTGTAGACCAGGCTGGCTTTGGACTCATAGAGATCCACCTGCCTCTGCCTCTCTGGATTGTAGGCATGTGCCATCAAGCCCAGCTCCTAAATTAATTTTTTGATATTTCTATTAGTCTTTTGGGTTTTATTTTTTTTCCTGGATGTCCTGGACTGGCTTTGTAGACCAGGCTGGCCTTGAACTCACAGAAATCCACCTGCTTCTGCCTCCCTGAGTTCTGGGATTAAATTGCCTTTATTTTTTAAGTCTTAGTCCTCTTTTGTTTTATTTTGAAAAAAACAAAAACAAAAACAAAAAACAAAAACCCAGGATTTTGAGGGGATTAAAGGCATGTGCCACCATGCCCAGCTGAGCACATGCTTTGAAACTTCCCTTTTCTTTTCTTTCTTTTTTTTTTTTTTTTAATTTTTTTCTCCTTTATTAATTTATTCTTGTTACATCTCAATGGTTATCCCATCCCTTGTATCCTCCCATTCTTCCCTCCCTCCCATTTTCCCCTTATTCCCCTCCCCTATGACTGTTCCTGAGGGGGATTACCTCGCCCTGTATATGTTCAAAGGGTATCAAGTCTCTTATTGGTAACCTGCTGTCCTTCCTCTGAGTGCCACCAGGTCTCCCCCTCCAGGGGACATGGTCAAAGGTGAGGCACCAGAGTATGTGAGAAAGTCATATCCCACTCTCCACTCTACTGTGGATAGAGTTCTGTCTGTTGGCTAGATCTGGGTAGGGGTTTAAGGTTTACCGCCTGTATTGTCCTTGGCTGGTGCCTTGGTTTGAGCGGGACCCCTGGGCCCAAATCTGCCAAAACTTCCCTTTTCTATAGAAGTTACATTTTGTACTTATTTATAGCTTAGGTTTGTATAAGTTTGAGGGTCATACTTAACTTGAACCTGAATATTCTTGTGGAAAACAGTATACCTTACAAACATTTTTATGACTAATACTTTACAAACAGTTGCTATCTTTGGGTGTGTGCTGTGAGTGGATTTGGGTATGTCACGTGATTGCTAGTGCGCTCCTCTGCCCAGACACACAAGCAGTGTACACATGAACCAACAGCTGAGCTGTCTCTCCAGCCCAGACACAAAAGCAGTGTACACATGAACCAACAGCTGAGCTGTCTCTCCAGCCCAGACTAAAACTTTTTTTGGGCTTTTTGAGACAGGGTTTCTCTGTGTAGCTTTGGGTGTCCTGGACTTGATTTGTAGACCAGGCTGGCCTCGAACTCACAGAGATCTGCCAGCCTCTGCCTCCTTGGTTGTTGGGATTACAGTGTGCCACCACTGCCCAGTGACTAATGCTTTTATGACTGTGAAGTCCTTGAAATTCCTGAGGAAGGAAGGTCCTGTTTCAAATTAGATGGCCTGGAATTTTTTTAGTGACTTCATTCTCTGGAGAATTCTTTCTTTGTATTAAGCTGAGGTATGTATAGCATTGCTTCTGTGGTTGAACCAGGTAAGTGTTAGCAAATGTGTTTGGGCTATGACACAATATACTAGAAGGTTCTTTCCTGTTTCTTGTCTCTTTTAGTGATGCTGGGGTTGAACCTAGGGTTTATACAAGCTGGGCTAGTACTGTACCACTGAGCCACAGCCATACCCTTTGTCTGTGTTTATTTTTTTAATGATGTTTTGGGGTGTTAGCCAGCTGGAAGTACGTTCTTGATAACAAAAATAGGGAACTTAAGCTGCTCCCTTTGCTCTCTGGGTGCTTATAACACAGTCTTCAATTTCTCTGGAGTCTTTCTGGGATTTATTTACTTCTGACGCAGTTTCACTGTCTTGCTCTGGCCTGGAATTCACTATATGCAGCAGGCTGGCCTTGAACTCATAGAGCTCTCTCTGCCTGCCTCTGCTTCCACAGTGCTGGGGTTAGAGGTGTGCACTGTGGCCAGTGTCAGGAAGAAGCTGTGACACAAGGAGCAGTTCACTTCTGTTTACAACTTGAAGTTGTGTTTTGAAATCAGCAGCTTTTAATCTTTTTGGAGATCAGGAAACCAATCAAAGCTAGGGAACTTCTCCCCAGAAAAAAGATTGATGCGTACAGATACACTTCGAGCAGTTGTGCAGGGTCGCCGAACTCCCGAGACTATCACCAAGTACCCCAAGACTGCCCGAGTGGGTGATGCGTGCTGTGGTGGCCACACTAGGAGCTTGCAACAGCAGAGCTGAAGCCAGGGCGTGGCTGCACAGTCAGATCCTGTCTAGGAAGGTGGGGAACTGTGTTCAGCCCTCTCTTGGAGGCCCTCCCACTATTTTCTTCTTTAACAAATTTATGTTTGCTCTGCTAACAAACAAACGACCCTTTAAAGGAAAACAAAATGGGGCTGTGGAGAGAGCCCTGTCTCAAAAAACAAAAAAGAGGAAAGCATTGGAAACTAAAAAGTAAGATTTGAGGATAAATTCACAAAAACATCTTGTTAGTATCTAGGATATTATATTGTTCAGTATCTGAGATGTCTTATATCCCTGGTTTGTTTGTGGGTTTTTTTGTTTTTGTTTTTGTTTTTGTTTTAAGATAGGGTTAACAGCCCTGGCTGTCCTGAACTCACTTTGTAGACCAGGCTGGCCTTGAACTCACAGAGATCTGCCTGCCTCTGCCCCCCAAGTGCTGGGATTGCAGGTGAGCGCCACTGCGCCTGGCTTTATGTCCCTATTTTATTGAAAGATTAAAATGAATATTTGTGAATCAGCTAAGGTTCTTAGGGATAGATGAATTCTGTGATAATTTATAACCCTTTCAGTTAGTTTTCTCAGAAGTACTAAGGCCAAAGAACTAGATAAACTCCATTGTCCACCCATAAATTTAGGTTTCAGTTTCTAATTGACCCCAGCCATCTATATGTGGTGTCCAGCCAGCCCCCAGCTCTAGTCTGAGCCGCAGCCGCTGCACTGCTGGGCTGCGTACTCCTCTGTTCCCTCCTCCTTAGTCGTGTCTTATTTTTTGTTTGGATTTTGAAAAACAGTGTCATAGCTCATGCTGGCCTGGACGCCGAGACTCTCATGCCTCTGCCCCTAGAGCTGGGGCTACATTTGCAAAGTTGGAGTTTTATATTGTGGTTTCTCTTCAGATTGTGCAAGTTGGAGTTTCCATCACAAAAGGACCCTTAATTTTTATGTGTAGAGCTGACTGTTTTGGTTGAATCACTACTTTTAAGAGTTTGCTTAAAATTAGAATTATAGGTTGAGAAGTGTCAAGAGTTTTGAGGATCAGAGAGATTTTTCTCTTTTAAGCGTTTTGAGTCCAGGCCTTGCTGTGTAGCCCATCCTGGTCTCAGGACCGAGGCGGTGCTCCTCCTTCATCCTGGGTGCGGGGTCCCACACCCAGCTGAGCAACTGGGGGGGATCGGTAAACTAAGAGCAAGGGAGGCCTGCGCGTTCTCTCCCATCTGGCTGTACCAGTCTCCGAGAGGAGTCCATGGCTGAGCGCTGCGCACGGAAGGCTTGTTGCTATGCTTAGCGTTCTTTCCGGGGGGGTGGGGGGGGGGGACGGGGGACGGGGGACGGGGGGACCGACACCTAATGGTTTGGAGCAGAACTGAAAGAATAATTGAACTCGAAGGGGTAGATAAGCTTTAAATATGAAGTGAGCAGACGCCAGGTGCGCTCTCCGGGGTGGGGAGCCTCCAGTCAGCTTCCTGCTGGGTTTTGCTGAGGCAGCTCACTAGGTCAGCATTCTAGGAAGGTTATTCAGTTTGTCCAGTGCTAGTGAGACTCAGCACGTTTCTTGACAAAATTATTGTTCTTCCAAATCTTGTGCTTCTCCTTGCTTCCGCCTGTGAACAAGTGGACAGGCAGGAAAATGAGCAGGTTGGCTTGTGTGTATGTTTTTTGGTTTGAGCAGATTGCACAGAGTTTTAAGTGAAATGTATGGAGAGCAAACGTGTGGCTGGAATCCTGAGGCTTATCCAGACTGACTGGGAGAACAAAGGAAGTTGGTCAGATAATGGAATTTTAGAGAAGTGTTCCTGCCCCTTTAGAACCAAGTGATAGGGGAAACTAGTCTATATGCAGATTAATACTTTTAAACTATTAAGATGATAAATTGGTATAAAGGAAGGTTAATTTGAAAATATGGGGAAAATGGATATATAATGTAAAGTAGCTATCTTAGAGATATTCTCTCTCTCTCTCTCTCTCTCTCTCTCTCTCTCTCTCTCTCTCTCTCTCTCTCACACACACACACACACACACACTCACACACACTCGTAGTTTAATCTCTACAAAGGGAAGTTTTTTAAAGAAAATTCCTGGGGTTGGAGATATGACTTGGTGGTTAAGAGTGCATACTGCCCAAGTGTGGTTCCCAGCACGTGTGCTGGGCGGGTCACACCCGCCTCTGGCTCTCGCTCGGGCCTCTGCTCTTTACATCACACACTCACACATACACATCATTAAAAATACATTGGTTGTTGTTTTTCAGAGCTGAGGACCGAACCCAGGTCCTTGCGCTGGTAGGCAAGTGCTCTACCACGGAGCTAAATCCCCAGCCCCAAAAGTAAATTTTAGAAACGAAATTATCTAAGAATTTGCTTTAGAAAGAAATTATCTAAGGCACTTTGATTGTTTCATATATATGGCTGGTTAAAATAAGGAAAGTAGACTGTTCAGATAGCTGAAAACGATTTTTTCCTAGCATCATCATCTTCCCAGCGTGCTTTCCTGACTCAGGCAGGGGGTGGGGTTCTGGACCAGGGGAGGGGAGGTCTCCAACCTGTTTGCATTTCCTCTCCCTGACAAAAGCTCACTAACAGCTTTTTTGGAACACTCGGGGACAGGAGGGTGGAGTTACACAGTGTTTGAACCCTTCTGGTTTATGGGACTGTTTTTTCCCTTTTTCCCCTCAGGAACGGCGTGAATGTTGAGGGGGCGACACACAAGCAGGTGGTGGACCTGATCCGAGCAGGCGAGAAGGAATTGATCTTGACAGTGTTGTCTGTCCCTCCTCATGAGGCCGACAACCTAGATCCCAGTGACGACTCCTTGGGACAATCATTTTATGATTACACAGAAAAGCAAGCAGTGCCCATATCGGTCCCCACATACAAACATGTGGAGCAGAATGGTGAGAAGTTTGTGGTGAGTGTCAGCCCGGCGTGATCCTCAGACACGGAGCCTTGATTTCCCTCAGTCTCACTGTGAATGTAGTTCAAGCAGTAAAGTAAAAGGCTGCAGCCCAGCTCGGCGTGTCAGGAAGTCGGGTTCATTCAGAGAAGATGGTGACACGGTTGATGACGCAGGGGTGACCTACAGTAATGAAGAGCCCTGTTTCTGCTTAAGCACGGTGTCAAGTTTGTGTTCTGGTCTGTTGTAAAAATACATGAATTTCTTTTACTATATATCTTTGCGAATTAAAGTCTAATTTACCGTTGGCTCTGGAGCTATAGAGGGAGCTCAGTTTTAAAAGGTATCTTCCAAGATACTTGGATAATACAAAAGTTTGCCATCTTGAAGCCTGTGCATCCCTGTTCATTCCTCTCC
This sequence comes from Acomys minous, assembly GCF_964271855.1. Taxonomy (NCBI): domain Eukaryota; kingdom Metazoa; phylum Chordata; class Mammalia; order Rodentia; family Muridae; genus Acomys; species Acomys minous. Next base: position 65,121,347 of record NC_140499.1, on the reverse strand, counting down.
ACACCTGCTCCTTTTCATCTCTTGGTGATGTCTGTGTGTGTGATTACCTCTTGAGTTTCCCCAAGTTCCTAATGCACTCTGAGTGCACTTCCCATGAGCTGTTTTACACGTGCCTATTTTGTAGCTGTGGTAGACAAGTAGAACTTGCCTTGAATTTTAGGTGATATGTGACGGCCCGTTTCCCCAACGCTGGTTGGTCTTCAAAGCATAGTTGCTACTGATACCTCAGACTGTATTTTTTTTCTCTTGTTTGTACTGTGTTTTCTTTGGTTGTTTCAGAAACATTGACATAGTAAACGTTAGTTCTTTGTAGAGTGCGGTGGGTTCTGTTAGCTATTGGCAGACGACTGCAGGATTTTAGAGCTGCTCTGCAGGGCTGGGGTCTAGCTCAGTGGCTAGAGTGTAACACATGCCAGGTTCTGGGCTCAGCACTCTAAATGAAAAGCTGACTGCTGGCTAAAGTTATCACTAGGATTTGTCCCTTGTGTCAGAATGAGCCACTAAATGCTTGTGGGATTCTCCCTCTCAGTATTGGGGGTGAACAAAACAAGTTAGTTGGGCATAATTGCACGTGGGTTTTGTGTCAGCATGGTCTCTGTGTTCTTAGAGCTATAAACAAAATTTGGAAATGAGAACTGATTGGTTATGGAGCCTTTTGAGAATTAACCTAGGACGTTGGAAACTTCTATAGCCTTGAGACAAGGAACGAAACTACTACTTGTTCTTTTCTTTAACAAGTCAGCTTTAGGGCTGGAGAAGTGGCTCAGCCGTTAAAGGCTAGGCTCACAACAACAACAAAAAAAAAAAAAAGAAGAAGAAGAAGAAGAAGAGGTCAGCTTTATTAGCAAAATTTCTGTATTTTACCATTCATCTGGCCAGCTGTCCAGTCTTATGGTGTTGATAGTCTTTTGTCTACTGCCACCATAAGGACAGAGATGTGACTCGCCTCCAAGCTTCCCTGCTCTGTTGCACAGCCGCTGCCCTTTGTTAGCCGCTGCTCTGCTTCCTGTCTCTCTGTCTTGCTCTTCTTTGAATATCAAGCACAAGGGAATATATAATATATACTTGCATTAGCTACTTCTTTTGTTGCTGCCAAAAAATCCCTGACAGCCACGCTGAGGAAGGAGAGGTTTACTTTGGCTCAGTTTGAGTAAGCTGTAGTGGTGGGGAGGGCACGCGTGTAGCTGGAGTGGTGGGGAGGGCACGCGTGTAGCTGGAGTGGTGGGGGGAGCACGCGTGTAGCCGGAGTGGTGGGGGGAGCACGCGTGTAGCCGGAGTGGTAGGGGGAGCACGCGTGTAGCCGGAGTGGTAGGGGGAGCACGCGTGTAGCCGGAGTGGTGGTGGGGCACGTGTGTAGCTGGAGTGGTTCTACTTGAGTCCCATTACACACACCCACACTCAGGCAGCAGGAAGAGAAGAATGCTGGTGTGCTTAACTTGCTTTTCCTTTGACTGAGCCTGTGGAGGTGCTGCCTACATTCAGGATGGTCCATCTCTCCTCAGTTAGACTTCTTTGGAAATGAGAGGTTATCTCCTAGGAGAGTCTGTGCCCAGACAGGTTAACATGAAGATTAACTACTACAGCACTGTGTGTGCTGCGTGCAGATGTGTGCTTGTGCATGCAGAGACCTGGGGTCATCAGCAAGTATCTTTCCTCAATAACTTTCCTACCTTATTATTAGCTTTATACATTGATTTCTTTGTGTTTTGGGGGTGGGTATGATGTGTGTGACATGGTGTGTGGAGGTCAGAGCACAGCATGTGGGGATTCCCTCTCTCCTTCTTGCAATGCAGCTCCCAGGCTTGGTGACGAGCAGCCTGAGCAGCTGAGCTGTCTCACTGAGTCTCTGTCTTACAGGAAGCCGCCAGAGCTGATGAGACAGCTCGGTGTCTAAGAGTGCTTGCTGCACAGCCATGACGACCTGGTTTTAGATTCCAGCACCCATGGAACACGACAGACAAGTGGGGACACAACCATCGCTAGGACTGCTGGCCGTCAGACTGCCTGACACATGAGAACACTTGCCTCCAAATAACAAGGCAGACAGTGATGGAGGCATGCCATGCCCTCTGTTGTCTGTACACCCACATTACACACGTGTGCACACACACAAATCCTTGCCAGGCTTGGACTGGGTGTATAAATCAGAGGGAGCAGCTTTGTTTAGTGCACATGAGGTCCTGGCTGGGTCCCCAGCACCACACCAACCAGTGCAGTGGAGCATGCTGTAATCTCAGCACTCAGGCTAGAGGCAGCAAGGTTAGCAGTTCAAGGTCTGTAGGCGCTGGTTTTTAACTCTACTTTATTTGGGGTTTCTTAAGCCTCTACCTCTTGTCCAATCCCCGCCCCCCCAGCCCTGGGTAGGAGAGAAAGAAGGTTAGAAGGGAGAGGGGACAGAGACTTAGTTCTGGCTGCTTAAGGTCAGCAGGTTCTTTGTGAAAATACCAATTTCAGTCGTTAGGATATCTAGCAGTCCAGCAACAGTGAATGGCAAACCAGCAGGATGAACGAGCAGCTTTCTTCCTCCTCCATCCTTCTCCTTGAGGCTCTAGGCTTCTCTCTCTGGGCTCTTGTATTTATACTCTACCTGAGTCCTCAGAATTAAACTATCTCCAGCTGGCAAAGACCACACCCCTCTCTGAGTCACATGAGGCAATTATCAGCTGTGGATAAACTAAGGCAGTCCTATATCCCACACTTGGGATTAAAACAAAAACACATTTACATAGCATAACTGAGTTCTTAAAGAAACCAAAATTTCTACTACAAAGGTCATTCTTAGCTACACAGTAAATTTGAGGTCAGTCTGGCCTATAGGAGATCCTGTTTCAAAAATTCAAAGAAAAGAAAATTGACAGACTGCTTTTCAAAGGTGCCTTTGTCATATTTTCATTCTCATTTGCTGTAGAAAATTTATTTTCGTTCTCATTTGCTGTAGAAAATTCTAGTTTTCTGTAACTTCAATATGTGGCTTTCAAAATACTTTTCCCCCAGGTAGGGACTTGTGTTCTTGGGTGACATCTAACTCTTGGTATTCTGCCTCAGACTCCCAAGTGAGAGAGAGAGAGGTGTGAGGCACCATGCCTGCCCTGTCTGTAGTGTGTGTTTGTTTATCCCTTGTTTTATCCTGGGGCTGAATCCAGAGTATTATATGTGCTAAGCATAGTTTCTCCCACGGAGTTACATTTTTGTGCTTTAGTCTTTTTATTTATTTATTTATTTATTGTTTGTTTTTCAAGACAGGGTCTCTCTGTGTAGCCTTGGCTGTCCTGGACTCACTTTGTAGACCAGGCTGGCCTGGAACTCACAGAGATCCACCTGTCTCTGCCTCCTGAGTGCTGGGAGTAAAGGCGTGTGCCACCACCACCCAGCTTCCCTCCCTGCCTGGCATGGCCCTTTGCAGGAGCAGCAAATCTACTTTCACCAGTAAGCCATTTTTCTCCAGCTGCTACTGTGGGCATTGTTGGGGGTGTAGTGGTGTCCCACTTTAGTTTTAATTTATACTTATCCAATCACTCATTGATAAATAATTGATTTCCTTATGATTAATCACTATTCAGTAGTTATCATTGGTGTGAAGATTCTGTTAATTTTCTGTCCATTTAAATTTTTGCAGCAGAAGGTTACTGTGAACAACACTGGGCGTAGCTTGAACACATATAAGACTTAAGAGCCTGCCCCCAACAAGGGCGCACTTACTCCAGTAGGGTCACACCTTCTATTAGTGCCACTCCTTATGGGTCAAGCATTCAAACACTTGAGTCCTTGGGCACAGTATCTATTTCAAACCCCATGTACATGTGCGTGTACACACACACACACACATACACACACACACACATACACAGTTTATTAGACTGACTTAAAGGATGTGGTCTTGGTTGTCCAGCAGTGGAAAAGCTGAGAATCCAGTACTCTGTTCATGAGGTTGTTACCCACCCAGGCCTAATGCGGTGCAGGATCCCTGGAGGATCCCCGGAGAGCCCTGGAGGATCCCCGGAGAGCCCTGGAGGATCCCCGGAGAGCCCTGGAGGATCCCCGGAGAGCCCTGGAGATCTGGAGGATCCCTGGAGAGCCCTGGAGGATCCCTGGAGAGCCCTGAAGGATCCCTGGAGAGCCCTGGAGGATCCCTGGAGAGCCCTGGAGGATCCCCGGAGAGCCCTGGAGAGCCCTGGAGGATCCCTGGAGAGCCCTGGAGGATCCCTGGAGAGCCCTGGAGAGCCCTGGAGGATCCCCAGAGAGCCCTGGAGGATCCCTGGAGAGCCCTGGAGGATCCCTGGAGAGCCCTGGAGGATCCCCGGAGAGCCCTGGAGGAGCCCCGGAGAGCCCTGGAGAGCCCTGGAGGAGCCCCGGAGAGCCCTGGAGGATCCCTGGAGAGCCCTGGAGAGCCCTGGAGGATCCCCGGAGAGCCCTGGAGAGCCCTGGAGGATCCCCGGAGAGCCCTGGAGGATCCCTGGAGAGCCCTGAAGGATCCCTGGAGAGCCCTGGAGAGCCCTAGAGGATCCCCGGAGAGCCCTGGAGAGCCCTGGAGGAGCCCCGGAGAGCCCTGGAGGATCCCTGGAGAGCCCTGGAGGATCCCTGGAGAGCCCTGGAGGATCCCCAGAGAGCCCTGGAGAGCCCTGGAGGATCCCTGGAGAGCCCTGGAGGATCCCTGGAGAGCCCTGGAGGATCCCTGGAGAGCCCTGGAGGATCCCCGGAGAGCCCTGGAGGAGCCCCGGAGAGCCCTGGAGAGCCCTGGAGGATCCCCGGAGAGCCCTGGAGGATCCCTGGAGAGCCCTGGAGAGCCCTGGAGGATCCCCGGAGAGCCCTGGAGAGCCCTGGAGGATCCCCGGAGAGCCCTGGAGGATCCCTGGAGAGCCCTGAAGGATCCCTGGAGAGCCCTGGAGAGCCCTAGAGGATCCCCGGAGAGCCCTGGAGAGCCCTGGAGGAGCCCCGGAGAGCCCTGGAGGATCCCTGGAGAGCCCTGGAGGATCCCTGGAGAGCCCTGGAGAGCCCTGGAGGATCCCCAGAGAGCCCTGGAGAGCCCTGGAGGATCCCTGGAGAGCCCTGGAGGATCCCTGGAGAGCCCTGGAGGATCCCTGGAGAGCCCTGGAGGATCCCCGGAGAGCCCTGGAGGAGCCCCGGAGAGCCCTGGAGAGCCCTGGAGGATCCCCGGAGAGCCCTGGAGGATCCCTGGAGAGCCCTGGAGAGCCCTGGAGGATCCCCGGAGAGCCCTGGAGAGCCCTGGAGGATCCCCGGAGAGCCCTGGAGGATCCCCGGAGAGCCCTGGAGGATCCCTGGAGAGCCCTGAAGGATCCCTGGAGAGCCCTGGAGAGCCCTAGAGGATCCCCGGAGAGCCCTGGAGAGCCCTGGAGGAGCCCCGGAGAGCCCTGGAGGATCCCTGGAGAGCCCTGGAGGATCCCTGGAGAGCCCTGGAGAGCCCTAGAGGATCCCCGGAGAGCCCTGGAGAGCCCTGGAGGATCCCTAGAGAGCCCTGGAGGATCCCCGGAGAGCCCTGGAGGATCCCCGGAGAGCCCTGGAGGATCCCCGGAGAGCCCTGGAGGAGCCCCGGAGAGCCCTGGAGGATCCCCGGAGAGCCCTGGAGGATCCCTGGAGAGCCCTGGAGGAGCCCCGGAGAGCCCTGGAGGAGCCCCGGAGAGCCCCGGAGAGCCCCGGAGAGCCCTGGAGAGCTGCTAGTCTTCAGTCTACATTAGAATCCTGAAGTAATTGGCACCAACAAGATAGCGGAACATACCAGGCAAAAGGCAAAGCTTGCTTCTTGCCTGTCCTGTTATTTGGCTACCACTAGAAGGTGTGGCCCAGATTTAAGATGGGTCTTCCTGCTTTAAAAATCTGATTGACAAGCTGGCCAGCATTCTGGAAAGGGAGTGAGTATCGAGACCAGCCTGGTCTGCAGCCTGGTCTGAGTTCAAGGACAGCAAGGGCTACTCTGTCTCAAAAAACAAACAAACAAACAAACAAACAAAAAGGACTAAGTCTGAGTCCAGTTAAAAATAAGCCTTTTAGGGCTGGAGAGATGGCTTCGAAGTTAAGAGCATTGACTGCTCTTCCAGAGGTTCAATTCCCAGCAACCACATGGTGGTTCAAAACTATCTATAATGTGATCAGATGCCCTCTTCTGGCCTGCAGGTGTACATGTATACATAATAAATCTTTTTTTAAAAAAACCTTTAAAAGTAACAAGTAAGTGATCAGACCTGGACTCTCAAAACCAAACAAACCAAACCCAAAACCCATTGTTACAGTTTATTCCAATCATTCCTGTACCTAAAAGTATGTAGCTGGGCATAGTGGCTAACGCCTGTAACTGCAGCACTAGGAGGAAGCACGGGCACAGAAGAGGCAGGTCTGGGAGGGGTGCTGAAAGTGGCTAGCTCAGTCTACATGCCTTCCAGACCAGCCTGGTCTACAGTGAGACCCTGTCCAAACACACATGTACATGCATGTACAAGTGCGCGCGGTCGCGCGCGTGTGTGTGTGTGTGTGTGTGTGTGTGTGTGTGTGTGTGTGTGTGTGTGTGCATGCGCGCGCTCATATGGTTTTGCTTTGTGATTGTTCAGGCTAACTTCAAGCCTCTTATATACCCTGGCATCCTTTCACCCTTAGCCTTCAGATGCTTGGATGACACGTGTAGGTTACTACATCTGGCTTAAATATATATTTTAAAAATATTAATTGACACAGTCGCTTTCTATATTTATGGGGTATGGTATGAGATAGCAATCCCTGTATATAATGTGTAATGATCAACATAGAATAATTGGACATACTTGCCTGCTTCCTGAGGAACAGTTTCAGCTTTTCCCCATTGGGTGTGATGTGGGCTGTGGGTTGTCATGTGTAGTCCTTACTGCGCTGAGATACAATCCTCATATACTTTGCTGAAGGCTTTTTCTCGGACAGAATGCTGAACTTGAGCAGATGCCTCCTCTGAATGTGTAGAGATGATGGCGATTTTTATCCTCGCTATTTGATGTGGTGTTTTATATTTATTGATTTGCATGTGTTGAACCATTTTTCACTTGTTCATCACCTATCATGTGTTGTTACATTTGACTTGCTACTGTTTTGTTGAGAAGCTTTACGTGTTTGTTTATTAAGGGTATTGAATTTTAGTTTTCCTGTTTTATTCGTATTAGGTCCGGCGTGGGGGTGGGGATAGTCGTGTGCGCGCCAGGGCTCAGGTGTGTAAGGCAGAGGACAGCTCGTAGGAGTCAGTTCTCTTCTACCAAGTGATCCAAGCATTGAACTCAGGTCATTAGACTTGTCAGCTGCACCTTTACCCACTAAGGGCATCTTGCTTGCCTTAGAATTTTTAAATTTTTTAAATGTATTTGTACAGTTTCTAAAGTTCTTATTGATTTGATTTTTTTAAATCTTAGTTTTGTCAGTCTCATGCTTATAAAAGTACAATATTTTGAGCACAACGCACTTCAGATCTCCTTTCCCACGTCCCAAGAGCCCCGCAGCGTCCCCTCACCTTTGTGTCATCTCTTTCTTTCTTACTTATTTTGGCTGGTTGGTTGGTTGGTTCCTCACTGAGTTTTGTTGCTTCTTGTGGGAATGTTGACTGCTTTTGTGCAGGGAACATAGCTGTGTCGAGGCCATGAGTGCAGTGCCCAGAAAGCAGCACTTAACGCCACCCTCCCTCCTTTACACAGTGCTGGCTGTGCCTTGAGCTGAGGAGGCATTGATAGACATGGCCCGTCCAGGGCCCCTGACCTTCTGTCCATTGCATTAACTGCTGCTCATTTACGAGATAGCTTCCCTGGCCAGGATTAAAGGCAGCGTTTATCTTTGTGTATAAATATCATTACCTGGGAAAACATTTACCATGTGTCCATCTAGCAAGATCACAATAGTAAGGTCCCCCAGGGTTTATAAGCTCCCTGAGTCATGGCCTGTGGACCAGGTTCACGTACCATGCATGGATTTCCTGCTGTAGAGCAGGGCTCAAATTCACTTCAAAAGCAGTTGCTGGCTACCTGTCCTGTGCACTGTAGATGCAGCAGTGGCGCATGTTGAGCATCCAGGGTTCCCTGTGAGGTAGAACCGCTAGTGGTTCTGTCCCCAGCAGCCTGCAGGGGCCTCTGGCACTGGGAAGGCCAGCCATTAGTGAGGGCCTTCAAGTCCAGCTCCCGCTTGATTTCTTTATGTTCCACAACCAAAGTGTTGTATCTGAAGCAATAGAGTTTGAGCGTCTAGGTGGCCGAGCAAGAGCCTGTGCTTTGGGGACCTCTGGGGCTTCCCTGACCAGTGACTTGCAGGGAGGCTTGTCATGCCTCACTGCTGTTATTGTTTTTAAAGATTAATTTATCATGTATACAGTGCTCTGCTTGCATGTACACTCACAGGCCAGAGGAGGGCACCAGATCACATTGTAGATGGTTGTGAGCCACCACGTGGTTGCTGGGAATTGAACTCAGGACCTTTGGAAGAGCAGTCAGTGCTCTTAATCTCTGAGCCATCTCTCCAGCCCCTTGCTGTTGTTTTTAAACAAAATTCCAAACATTCGATTTTACCACTAAAATCTGGCTCTCCGATGCTGGAGTGAAAGCCTGCTAGCTCAGAGAGGCAGAGAAAGCGCCCAGCTGACCTTCCTGCTCAGCCAGCATCCCAGGAGGAAAAAGCCTTCTCCTTCCCCTGCTGTGGGAAGACCCTCCAAACTGGATGCCCTGCTTCTACTTCTGTCCTTTGGACTTCCTCTCACTCTCTATGGTTTTTGTTTTTCTATGCTAATTTCCTGTCAACTGGTTGCTTGCTGTACCTATCTCTTGACCCAGGATTGACTTTATTTAATCCTGTTTTATAGAAAGCTGTTGGATTAAAACTGTGTGCTAGGGCTGAGCTACACCACAACAAGAAACAGGTTTTTCTAGTACACAGTCATGGGGTTCACAGTGTGATCAAATATCCTGCAATATCTCACACTGAATTTTAATAACTTGTATCTTTTTAGATTATACTTTTAGCTGGGCAGTGATTGCACATGCCTTTAATCTAAGTACTTGGAGGCAGGGGGGGGGGGGCAGGTGGCTCTCTGAGTCACCCTGGTCTACAGCCTGAGTTCCAGGACAGCCAGGGCTACATGGAGAAGCCTTGTCTTAAAAAACTAAACCAAACCAACCAAACAAAAAACCAACCAACTTCCCCCCAATACACACATACACACACACACACACACACACACACACACACACACAAGTAGTAGGTTTCCATAAAGCTTTTTAGTACTGATTTCTGGTGTGTGTGTGTGTGTGTGTGTGTGTGTGTGTGTGTGTGTGTGTGAGAGAGAGAGAGAGAGAGAGAGAGAGAGAGAGAGAGAGAGAGAGAGAGAGAGAGAGAGAGAGAGAGATTGATTAGAAAGGACACAGGTAGCCAGGTCTGGTGGCTCATACCTTTAATCCCAGCACTTCAGAGGCAGAGGCAGGTGGATGGATCCCTGTGAGTTCGAGGCCAGCCTGGTGCACAAAGCTAGTTCAGGACAGCCAGGGCTACTACACAGAGAAACCCTGTCTTGAAAAACAAACAAACAAACAAATAAATAAATGACGAGACACAGGTTGTGATTGTAATTTCTTTGACTTTGTTGATTTTTACTCTAACATACAGTCCGTTCCATAGGATTTTATTTGATGATGAAAAGAATGTGTATTCGGGGCTGGAGAGATGGCGCAGAGGTTAAGAGCATTGCTGCTTTTCCAAAGGTCCTGAGTTCAGTTCCCAGCAACTGCATGGTGGCTCACAACCATCTATAGTGAGATCTGGTGCCCTCTTCTGGTGTGTTGGTGTACACTGGTGTACATGTAGGCAAAACATACATAAATAAATCTTTTTTTAAAATGTGCATTCTATAACTCTTAAATGTTGTATAACTGTCTTTTTGAGCCTTTTAATCCTTAGAATAGGCTAACCTTGACTTTTAAAAAATTTTTTCAGACAGGGTTTCTTTGCGTATTCCTGACCTACACTCCGTAGGCCAGGCTAGCCTCAAACTCATAGAAATCCACTTGCCTCTGCCTCCCAAGTGCTGGGATTAAAGGCGTGCGTGACCTCTGCCTGGCTTCTTTGATTTTTTTCTCCCGTTCATTACTTTTGGTCTCTGTCTTTACTTGGCAAAGTGAGTTTCTTATAGGTGGCATAGTGTTGGTCCTGTTTTGATCTATTCAGTCTAAATCTTTTATTTGTTTTTTGTTGTTTTGTTTGTTTTTTGTTTTTCAAGACAGAGTTTCTCTGTGTAGCCCTGGCTGTCCTGGATCTCACTTTGTAGACCAGGCTGGCCTCGAACTCACTGTGTAGCTGAGAATGATGCTGAGCCCCTCCTCTCCCCTCCCCCTTCCCCTCCAGTGTGCTGGGATTATAGGCCTGTTCCAGCACACCTGGTTTTTGTTTCTAGGACGCCCCGCTTTGTGTGTGTGTTTTTTTCTTTTCTTTTTCTTTTTGGTGTTTGATCATAAGATGCTCTGAGAAGGTCTTGCGTCGCTTATGCCTGCTAACCCTGAATTCTTTGCCACATCTGGAAAGGTTTTCATCAGATCTTTCCTCCTTCCTCTTTCCTTCCTTTTCTGTGTTTTAAAATATGTGCATGAGTGTTTAGCCTGTAGGGGTGTATGCATACTTCATAGATGCCTGGTGCCCAAAGAAGTTGTACTAAGTTACCATGTAGGTGCTAGGAATTGAACCTAGGTCCTCTGCAAAAATAAGAAGTGCTCTTAACCTCCAAACCACCTTTTTAGTCCCGCAATTGTTATCTTAAAAGTAGTTGAGGTTGGCTCTGGTCTTACGGTAAAGGCAGGTAGAGGCCCCTGCTGCCAAGCCTGGTGCTCTGAACTTAGTCTCCACAGCTCACTTGATAGAAGAGAGAATCTACTCCAAGTTGTCGTGTGACCTCTGCTCATATGACATACACATGCGTACATGCACACACGTGCACACACACGTTTTATCTGTTTTTAAGCAGATAGCTAGTTGATTCAGCAACTTGTTTGGAAGAGCATATGCTTCCTTCCATTGATGGATCTCAGCGTTATTGTTGAGAAGCAGCTGATGAAGATGTGATTCTTTTTTTTGGAGTTTTTTTCTGTTCTGTTGACTGTATCTGGGTATTTCAACTATTAGATCATTTTGGGGGTGTGCTCAACTAAGTGGCTTTCCCTTGAGAATGAGCCATATCCTAATTTTTTATATTAACTTTGGATTATATCTTGGAGATTGTGTTACATTGCATAGACTCTGGGTTCTGTAATAGTCTTCTGAGCAGTACTGATGTGCTTGCTTTGTTTGTATCACTTCAAGTCTATACATCTAGCACAGGGCTACACACTGAGACCCCATCTCTCAACATCAGAAACCTCTAAAAGAAAATATAATATCTCTTTGGCTTGAATAGAAAAAGAATCATAAGCAGCTGTAGCTTTACCCTCTAAGCCTTTTCTTCTGTCTTTTGAGACAGTCTCATGTAGCCCAAACTGGCCTCAGGCTTATGTCATAGCAGGAGCAAGTCCTGCTCCTCTTGTCCCTGTCTCTCAAGTGCTGGGATCACCACTGTGCACCACCGCGCTGCGGAGGACTTCTTGGCTAGGCTTGGCCATATACATGTCAAAAAGTATCTTCCTCAACTTTGTGTCTGATAGGTTATTTTTGTTTGGTTGGTTTTTTGTTGTTGTTGTTGTTGTTGTTGTTTTGTTTTTTGAGACAGGGTTTCTCTGTGTAGCCCTGGCTTTGCTTTGTAGACCAGGCTGGCCTCAAACTCACAGAGATCCACCAGCCTCTGCCTCCTGAGTGCTGGAATTACAGGCGCGCCTGACAGGTTTTTGACCTACATGCTTTGCCCATTGAGCCATCCCCAGCCCCTGCTGGACTCTTTGCATCTGCACACTCATTCAAAAAGAGGTTAGTTCAAATGACACATGTTTATTCACAGAAGAGACCCCCTGCTCCGGCTCCTCTGGGTGTCTGTGACCTGCCACAGTGGCTTATGATTCTTCTCGTCTTCAGGCCAAGATGTTAGGTTTTCTTTTGGAAGTTTCTGTTGTTAAGAGATTGGGGGGGGGGGGGTCTCAATGTTTTGTCCTATGCGGCCCCAAACTCTTGGCTCATGTGATCCTCCTGCCTCAGCCTCCCAAACAGTTGGGGTTGTAGGTTCCTGTCATCCATCTGGCTTCTCTCAGTTGTAATTGCTCAGGTTGTGGTTCTTGGCTACTGGTGTGTCCATTGCAGAGTGAGCCCTCTGAAAGTAGGTGGCCACCCTGACTGACCCTGTGTCTTAGGGCTTCAGTGCTCTGATAAAACAACCATGACCAAAAGTAATGAAATGAGGCAAGGGCTCATTTCAGCTTAAAACTCTTGGGCCACAATCCATCCCTGGGGGAGGTTAGGGCAGGAGCCTGGAAGAGAGCTACCGACTGGCTTACTTCTGATGGTGTCACGTAACTCAGGGCCACCTTCTTAAGGCTGACACCACCCACAGTGAGCTAGGTTTTCCCATATCAATCATTAATCAGGAAAATACCCACAGACATGCCTAAGGCCACTTTTACAGAGACATTTTTTTTTAAAGATTTATTTATTGATTACATATACAGTGTTCTGCCTGCATGTACACCTGTACACCAGAAGAAGGAACCAGATCTCATGATAGATGGTTGTGAGCCACCATGTGGTTGCTGGGAATTGAACTCAGGATCTCCGGAAGAGCAGGCGGTGCTCTCAACCACTGAGCCATCTCTCCAGCCCCCAGAGACATTTTCTTAAGCTGGGCGGTGGTGGCGCACGCCTTTAATCCCAGCACTCAAGGCAGAGGCAGGCAGATCGCTGTGAGTTCAAGGCCAGCCTGGTCTACAGAGTGAGTCTAGGGCAGCCCAGGTTACACAGAGAAACCCTGTCTCAGAAAAACAAAACAAAACAAAAACCAGAGACATTTTCTTAATTAGGATTTCCTTTTCCCAGATATGTGTAGGTTTTGTGTTGGTTTTATAATAAACTAGCCATAGGATAGTTGACCCCTTGTCAATTTGACACACAAACACAACACTTACTAAGACCATAACTTACTTACTTACCTCTTCCTCCTCCTTTTTGAGACAGGGTTTCTCTGTGTATCCTTGGCTGTCCTGGACTTGCTTTGTAGACCAGGCTGGCCTTGAATTCACAGTGATCCACCTGCCTCTGCCTCCTGAGTGCTGGGATTACAGGCGTGCACCTGCCCCCATGCCCTATACCCTCGCCCACAACATTTCCTTTCTTAATCATTCTGAAGATCTTATATTAATATCAGCATGACAGATGTAATACATTCTAACTTTTAAAAACAGATTTATTTATTTAATATATTTAACACCTACATGCCAGAGAGGGCATTAGATCCCAGTATAGATGGTTGTGAGCCACCATGTGGTTGCTAGGAACTGAACTCAGGACCTCTGGGAGAGCAGCCAGTGCTCTTAACCTTTAAGCCATCTCTCCAGTCCAACACTCCAAGTTTTAAAAGCTCTACAGACTTTAAAATTAGTTTCTTTAAAACATCTAGTTTCTTTGAAATATCCATAGTCTCTAAAATTCCTAAATCTGTAAAATAAAAAACAAGTTACATATTTTTCCACTCCATCCAAGATGGATGAACCAGGGCAGTTATAATCAAATCAAAACAAAACCCAATTTGACTGGTGTAAAGGTTCAGTGCTGGCTGGCTGGGACCCACTCAAAATCCTCTGGCCCCCAGCAGGCCTTAGCAGCTTCTCTCCTAGGCTCAGGCCAGCAGCACTCTGCAGCTGCATCTGTCCTTGGCATCATCTCAAAGCCCCAGGGTCTTCACTGTAGCCAGATTGCACCTTTAATAAGAGCCTCTTTTGGGCTCTCTTCAGGGACTCTGTTCTCCACACATGGCTCCCGCATGCCGTCAGAACCAGAATCGCTGTGAAATGTCTACATTACCAGTGTGAGATGCAGCCTCAGCCTGCCCTGGAACCCAGGCTCTGTGTGCTCACCCCAAGGACGCATTATTCTTCTCTGGAGACAGGGTCTCTACACAGCCCTGGCCGGCCTGCAACTCACTCTGTAGACCAGGCCAGCCTGGAACTCACTCTGTAGACCAGGCTGGCCTGGAACTCACAGTGATCCTCCTGCCCCTGCCTCTGAGGGCCGGGGTCACAGGCGTGCAGGCTTTCTCTAAATCACAGCTGAGTCTTCAGTCCCGGCTGAGCAGGTCCTCAGATTCTTAAAGCTCCAAAACAGACTCTCAAACTTTCTTCTAAACTTCACAAGCCATCCCTCTGCTTCTGCACTGAGAGCATTGCCCTCAGATTTTATCACCTAAGTTTCCACAGTAGCTCATTGAGCTCTGGACACCTAGTGGCTTTTCTGTCCCAAAGTTGGAAAGTCCTCCCACGGTCCTCTCCAAGCATGGTCGGATCTGCTGCAGCAGTGCTCATGGCCTGGTGCTAACCTCTGCACAACCAAAAGCACCTTTCCAGGGAAGGGCTTGCTTATCTTACAGCCTGTAGTCCATCACCTGGGGAAATCAGGGCTGGCAGCACCTACAAACAATCATTAATCAAGAAAATGCCCAGGGCTGGAGAGATGGCTCAGTGATTAAGAACATTGGCTGCTCTTTCAGAGGTCCTGGGTTCAATTTCTAGCACTCACATGGCAGCTCACAGCCATCTGTAACTCCAGTTCCAGGTGACTGACACGCTCACACAGACATGCATGCAGCCAAAGCACCAGTGCACATAAAATAAAAATAAATCCTTAAAAACGAAAAGAAAAGAAAGTCCCAAACAGGTTTGTCTACAGGCCATTTTAGTGGGCCACTTTCTCAATTGGGAGTCTCTTTACTCAAACACTCTGGCTTGTGTCAAGCTGACACTGAACAAGCGGTCCCCTCTGCCATTTGCCAACTTTGTAGGACACTTCAAAATCCTCAGCTGTGTGTGTGTGTGTGTGTGTGTGTGTGTGTGTGTTGTTATCAATAGGAACATTGGTTTACAAGGAGTTTATGAAATCTTGAGTTTTATAGGTTTTTCTGTATGTATAAAACACTATTATTGTTGGACTGGCTCCTTTCACATTGTGAAATCCTAACTTATCCGTGTTAATTCTTCCTTCTAAAATGCTTCTCTGTCCACTTGAATTTATTTTGGTTATTTTTCTTGTATGTTCTTACTATGCTCTTTCTTTTGTGTAATCTAAATATTTACAATTTTTTTTAAAAAAGAAAAAGCCTCATTATATAGCTTTGGCTGTACTGGAACTTACTATGTAGACCAGGCTGGCCTCAAACTTACAGAGATCTACCTGCCTCTGCTACCCAAGTGCTAGGACTAAAGGTGTGTGCCAACATACTTGGCTTTAAAGTGTTTTCTTATAGATAGCTTATAAGTGGGTTTCTTCATGTAATCTGACAATATTAGTCTTTTTTAAGTATGTAATTATTAACTTGGTATAACTATTGCCGTAGGCTACTGCCATCCTACTCACTGGTTCTCTAGGTCTGGTCTATTTACTCATTTCACTTTTACCCTTCTGCCTCCTTTTGATTTAATAGAATATTTGTCTCTACTGTTGTTTCACTAGGTATAATTTATTGTTTTATTTTCTTAGTATTTGTTCTGAACACACTGTATAGCTTTATTTTATTTTATCTTTAGTTTTTTAAAGATTCATTTATTTTATGTATATGAGTGCTCTATTTGCATGTATACCTGCAGGCCAGAAGAGGGCACCAGATCTCATTATAGATGGCTGTGAGCCACCAAGTGGTTGCTGGGAATTGAACTCAGGACCTCTGGAAGAGCAGACAGTGCTCTAACCGCTGGACCATCTCTCCAGCCCAGCCTCCATCTTACTTTATAAGCATCTACCTTCAAATATTTTATTTTTAACAAGAGTGTTTTTATACTTCCATCCTTTCAGTTATTATCATCCATTTACTTTTATGTTATAATTGTGTCACACAGTTAACTTTGCTCTAAATGGTAACTTTTGGTGGGGGTGTCTGGGGCCAAACTCAGAGCCTGTGCAAGTGAGAAGTCACCTAGCTACCTCTAGCCCAAACTCAAGATTTTTTTTTTTTAAATAGGATCTTACTATGTAGCCCTGACTACCTTGGTTCTAAGATCAGGTGTGCACCACTGAGCCAGGCTCCAATTACTTTTAAATATCATCATTGTCGTCATCATCATCCTCATCCTCATCATCTGTATGTGTTTATTGGGGGAGCACGTTTACAGTGCTGTGTGCTTGTGCAGGCCAGAAGGCAGCATTTTGCTTTTCACTTTTCCTGTGGGCTCTGAGGAGCAAACTCAGGTTGTCAGGCAGACTCAGCGAGCATATTTTAACCTGCAGAGCCGTGTCACCGCCCCAGACACATGTTGTTTGTTTTTTCTGGATAGTGGCTAGTGGCTCAGTATGTAGCCCTGGCTGTCCTGGAGCTCACTGTGTAGGCCAGGCTGGCCTCTGCCTCCCAGCTGCACACTGCCCCTGGCTCTTCCCAGTTAGTCACCATGCTTGGCTCTTCCCAATGACTTCTTTCCCATGAGTTACCTTGCTTATTTACTTCACACCCCAGTTCCTTTCCTCCAGGCCCCTCCCACCTCCACTCCTTCCACCCCTGCTCTCTCTCTTCCTAGAGAAGGGAGGCCTCCACGGACAGTAACCTGACGTGCATGTCAAGTTGCAGCAGGACTAGGTGCATCTTCTCCTGTTGAGACTGGATGAGGCAGCACAGCTAGGGCACAGGGAGCCAAAGGCGGCCCAGGGGGTCAGAGGCAGCCCTGCTCCTGCTGCTGGGGGTCCCACATGCAGACCCAGCTGCACACCTGTCACATATGTGTAGGGAGCCTAGGTCCTTCCCTGTGCTTGGTGGGCCAGTCTCTGTGTCCCAATTACTTTTAAAGAGACTGAAAATAGTTAAAAGAATAAAAAAGTAAAAGAAAAAAACCCCTGTCATTTCTGATGTGGTTCATTACTGTGTATGAATCTAGTTTCCATATGGTGTCATGTTCCCTCTGCCCGCAGAGCTTCAGCTAACATTTTTTGTATGCAAATCTGTTCTAAACAACAAGTCCTCTTCAATTTTTGTTGGTCTGAAAAGTTTAAAAACTACAGTATCTTATGTCTAGGCTAGCCTCCGAAGATGGCCTTGGACTTGAGCTCTCTCCCCCCCCCCCATGCTCTTGCACACTGAGATGACGAGGGTGTGCCACCATTCGCAGCCTGGGTGGTAATAGGGGTCAGCTGGAGGACGAGGGAGGCTGGACTCTCAAGCTGTTAGGACTGAGCTAAAGCTCTCGGTCCTGTCTGGAAAGAGAGCCAGAGTGACTGCAGACTTACAGTCCTAGCATGGGAGGCTGAGGCAGGAAGGTTATTTTAATTTAACCAGCACAGGCCACACAGGGAGTTCCAGCCTAGGCTGTGGTTCAAGACCCCGTTCAAGAAGGGGAAAAGCAACAGAAGTTTTGATTGCATACACACACATACATACATACACACATACCTACATACACACACACATACCTACATACATGCATACATAGATACACACACATACATACATACATACATACATACATACATACATACATACATCTGTTTATTATAAGAAGGCCACTCTGTGGGCTGGTGAGATTGGCTGAGGGGTGGAAATGTGCCTGCTGCCAAGCCTGACAACCCGAAGGCCATCCCCAGTGTGCACGTGGTGGGAGGAGAGAGCCAGGCCCACAGTGTTGTCCTCCAGACCTTCACACCTATGGGTGTGGACATGCGCACGTGCACACACTCACAAAATGCAGACTTCTGGTTTGCATAGTTTGTGATGAGAAGTTTGCTTATTTTGTGGTCATTTTTATATAATAATTTAATCCCCTCTGGCAGTTTTTAAAGTTTTTTCTTTACCTTAAATGTATTTAAGTCTTAAGTGTTTTTTGTTTGTTTTTAAAGTGAGTTCTCCTTAGTATTTACCCTGTTTGGGAAGCTGATTTAGTTCGTACCTTTTATTAATTTAGGAACGTTTCCGGTGCTGTGTCTGTATTTCCAGTCTTTTTCTCAGTGTTTAAGGACATTTTTTTAAAGATTTCTTTTATGTGTATGGGTGTTTTGCCTGCACGTATCCGTGTGTGCCCTATGCATGCTTAGTGTCCCTGGAGACCACAGGAGGGCGTGGGACCCCTTGGAACTGCAGTCGCAGAGGGCTGTGAGTCACCATGTGGGTGCTGAGAACGGAACCAGGGTCCTCTGGACCGCTCAGCTGTCCCTCCAGACCTGTCCCTCTGAGATTCCAGCCACACGCTTGTTAGACTGCTATTGTGCTAGAGCTTTTGGATGCTCTAGTCTGTTTTATCTCTTTCTCTCTTGTTTCTGTTAGATGGTGTTAACTGATCTGCTTTTAAGCTCACCAACTATCATTGTTTCCTCAAGAGACTGATAGAGGAATTATTCGTCTCTCACACCATGGTTTTTATTTCTGCCACTTCCATTTGATGTTTGCACCTGGTTTTCATATTTGCTAACATTTCTCATCTGTTCATACCTATTTTACACTTTTTTAAAAAGTGAGTTCGAGGCCAGCCTGGTCTACAAAGTGAGTCCAGGACAGCCAAGGCTACACAGAGAAACCCTGTCTCGTAAAAAAACAGAAAGAAAAACTGGTAATTGCCTTTTAGAGAAATTGGTAAAAATACGATCGTATTTGTCTTATGTGTAGAACTTGTGCCATGTGTGTTAACTTTTCTTTTAAAATGGCTGTGAGCATTTTTAGTGTAGTGCATTAGTGTAGTGCACACCTGCCCAGTGTGCGCCTGCCTTAGATGACAGCGCTGTCTTTGCTCCCCTGTCTCACCAGGTCTACAATGTTTACATGGCGGGGAGGCAGCTGTGTTCTAAGCGGTACCGGGAGTTTGCCATCCTGCACCAAAACCTGAAAAGAGAGTTTGCCAACTTCACTTTTCCTCGGCTTCCAGGAAAGTGGCCGTTCTCATTATCAGAGCAACAGCTGGACGCCCGGCGTCGGGGCTTGGAAGAGTACCTAGAAAAGGGTAAGCCAGGACTGGGGCCTCAGCACCAGACCAGATGAGCTCCTTCCCCAAGGCCCACAGGGTAGGAGGGAGCCAGCTCACACACAGCTTCCCTGTCACCACCACGCATGTGCAGTGGTGTGTGCCCCACCCACGTGGATAAAGAAATGAATGTAAGCTTTAACAGTGTTTGAAAGGCAAGCCAGTCCATTAAACTTCACTGTGCTGAGTGGCATAGATTCTGATTCCTAAATTGCACAACTGTGCTTCTTAAAAACCAGTCCTCTAGCGAAAACATGTCTTAATGAGAAGTGTGAACTGACCTGGGCCCCGACAGCAAGGCTCAAATGTTCACTACAGTGATAGCATCCTGCTTTGCTAACTTGCAGAGAACTTCAAAGCAGAAAAAGGAAGTTTTTGGTGGTCCTGAATGGTCTCTTATTTATAGGACTGTGTTCGCCTGTACATCCATCGCTATGGCGCAGTGGTGAGGGCTGGCTCCTTGGCGTGTCCTGCATAAGTGTTCTTTGTCCTGTATAGGCTTGCTCAGCTGCTGGCAATCTAAGTCTCCTTGTTCTCAGCAGCTCATAGGTAGGATGACTGGGACTTCTACATGGTGACCTGCACCCTGTGGCTGTGGCTGCTCTAGAGGAGTGACACGGATCCCGGAGCTGTATTACATCATACTATACAGCTAGCTGTGTGTGTGCCTAGTGATTGTTCCGTTGCTGTGGAGAGACGCCATGACCAAGGCAGCTTAGAGAGAAGCATTTAATTGGGGGCTTGCTAGAGTCTCAATTTGATAGTTGGTTTATTATAACCTGACTTTCTCTTCCTTCCATTGCCTTTTCCCCTAAGTTCTGACATGATTAATTTATCCCACAAGACCGGAAATTTAAATGTGCTATAATTCTCTATATTAATATTTTTAGCAAGCTATATCTTTATATTTCCTTTTATTGTACTGTTCTATACCATATTTAGGTTAACTGTTTGCCAGGCCTTGAGGTTGCATACACTAAGGGTTCATACATTTTCTGTATGCTTGTTGTTTTGCTTTTGAGACAGAGTCTCTCTGTGTATTCTTGGCTGTCCTAGGACTCACTCTATAGGCCAGGCTGGCCTGGAACGCAGTGATGCGCCTGCCTCTGCTTCTTGAGAGCTGCAGTTAAAGGCGTGCACCACCACTGCTGACTCAGTGTGCTTTTTAATACAAGATTTTGCTGTAGAGCTCAGGTTGGTCTAAAAAATCACTCTGTAGCTCAGGCTGGTCTTGAACTTGTAACACATCTCCTGCGTCAGCTTCCCAAGCACTAGAATTGCAAATACGTGTGATTATGCTTCACCTGACGATTTAATGTCCACCTCCCTTGATCGAGTCTTCATGTTCTTGGTTCAGGGCCTGATGCCTGATTCTGTCTTTGTTTTCTGCAGTGTGTTCAATCCGAGTCATCGGTGAGAGCGACATCATGCAGGAGTTTCTGTCTGAGTCTGACGAGGTAGGTGAACACCCCTTCCCTGATGAGTTCCTGCTTAGCTCCTTAGGGTCAAAGCCTAGATAATGTGAGTGGCTGCAGCGCAGTCAGCTCTCTAAGCGGCTGGATGTCTTCCGTTTCCTTTTCACGTCTGTCTACACTTTAAGACCGAGAGCAGATTCACCTTCTCTGTGGTTTTAATTGTTTTCTTAGCTGTGCTATAAAATAATAAGCTTCATTATGGTATTTCAGTCACACACGTGCACATGTGCAGATGCACGCACACCACTGTTCTTTGTCCCTGTCACTTCCCTTTGTCTCTGTTTTTCCAGGTCGTCCTCTCCTGCTTTTGTCTTTTTGTCTTTCACTTGTATTTATGCATTTGAGTCTGCGCAGTATAGAACAGTAGTGGGGCCTTTCTTTCCTTCTCTTTCCTTCCCTCCCTCTCCTGTGTTAGACTCCTTCCTCTGTGTGGTCCCCGTTCATGCCCTGTGCGCATGTAAACATGTACATCTCAGGCATGTTTGTCTTCTGGGTCTGGCTGACTTGGAACGCAGTGATCTCCAGCTCTACCCAGCCTCCTCTCAGCGGGAGTGGAGGGTGCTCGCTCCTTTCCCCTGCGCTGCTCCTCTGCGTGTCCACTTGTCTGTGTCCCTCTTGTTTGCTTTTTTGAAGTTATTTGAAGGTAATGTTCCCATCTGATGACAAGCAGCGGCCACAGTGGTTATTCTGGACCTGCATTTGGGTAAATTATATTTCTTAGTGAGATACAAGTTTCTCTGTATCTCTGAGGTAATTGTCTGGTGGACCCTGATGTATCAACAAATATGGTGACTTATATAAAATCATGTAAAGTGACATAGTGGCCGGCTGATCTCGGAGCTCCCGAGGCATTGGGTTTAGACGTCTCTTCCTAATGGAATACGTGGCAGGACTAGTAGAAAGTTCACTGCCATAATTCTGCTGCTATGAGACAGCGTTGGCCCCTCCCCTCTGCCTTCCCCTCCCCTCCCCTCCCCTCCCTTCCCCTCCCCTCCCCTCCCCTCCCCTCCCCTCCCCTCCCTACCTCTCCCTTCCCCTCCCCTCCCCTCTCCTCTGCCTCCCTTTCCCCTCCCCTCTCCTCTGCCTCCCTTTCCCCTCCCCTCTCCTCTGCCTCCCCTTCTCTGTCCTCCTTTCCTCCTTTTCCTCTCCTCTCCCCTTCCCTACTTCTCTTTGTTTCTCTATCTCTAAATAAAAGCATGGCTCATTTTTTATGTTAAAAAACAAAATGTCCTCCTTTCTAGTAACCATTTTTCTCTGTTCATAGCTAAGCCTCTGAAAAGGATGCTCTGTTTTCCTGCCATTTCTCCACTTTTTAAAAGTTTGAAACTTTGTCCCAGTGTTCAGGATTCAGTTTAAACTCTTACACGGCCTCTCTCCATCTCTCCAATCCCATTCCCTACCATTGACTCATATATTGCTATTCCAAATATTTTGGTGCTTTTATTTTTCCTTTATGGTGCTACATCTCAAAACTCATGCATGCCAAGCAAATGCTCTGCTACTGTACCTCATCTCCAAACCTATGAAATATGTTTTTAACATTTATTTTTTGTGTGTGTGTGTTGTACATGTAGTGTGGCACACTACAACATGGTAGACAGCTTGGAGAATAATTGTTTTTTTTCCTTCAACCATGTGGGTTTAGGGACCACACTCACAGAGGTCATCAGGCTTAGTGGCAGGGGAGCCGCCCTCCCGGCCTCTCATTGGCCGTGGAGCACTGTCATTCCCCAGGCCATGGCAGCCTTCCCTAGAGCTCTTGCCCTCTTCAGGGAACCGCCCCTTAGCTAGCTTCCGTGCCTGTTCTTTGCACCACTAACCCTCTAGAACAGATCGGAGGTCACTCCTCTCTGGCCACCGTCTGGGTCTCTGTACTTTTCAGCTGTCTTTATCAACTCCCTTTGCAATATCCCATGCTCCTCTGCCCTGCCTGTCTTTGGAATGCAGTCTATTCTTTGTTACTTGCCTTTCCTCACTCACTGTGATGCAGAGGCAGCTTCTAATCTGCCATTTTCCTGGTCCACCTTCTCCTTGAAGTCTTCCCTGATGACTCAAGTCATCAATTTTTCATCCTACAAATAACTTCTACAGTTAGTATCACTCAACCATCATTTTATTGCCATCTCATTTCTAATTTTTATACATATAATCAGTTTGTCACTTTATATTTTTAGCTTACAAGAGTGTGTGAGCTACCAGTAGGTAAGAGCTAAATCTTGATTATCTTTATATCCCCAGTGCCTTAGCACCGCGTCACGCATGTTGGAGGTGCTTTAGGAGTACGAGCTGCGTAGCAGGATGAATATGTAGTGCCAGTGTGTTGTCCACAGTTACCTAATATGGATGTATCTTGCTTTCCTGAGCAGAGTACAGGTCCCTGTAGCCAAGGCCTAGAGTATAATAGTGCCTTCCCTTGCCCGTGGCTTCACTTTCTACAGTTTGCTATCTGTGGCCAGCTGTGGTCTGAAAATATAAAATACCGTATCTCAGAAACAAGCACTGTGTAAGCCTCAAATTGTGTGGCATTCTGAGTACAGCGACAAAGCCTTATGTCCATTCCATGCTGTCCCTTGGGACCTGAACGATCTGTCCAGTGTGTCTACTTTGTGTATGCCGCCTGCCTGTAGTCACCTGGTAGTTTGGTCAGTCATCAGATTGCCTAGATTACAGTGCTTGCTATATTCAAGTAGCCCTTAACCCTTCAAAACACAGGAGTGGCAGTGTTACCAACACAGACCCATAGAGTTCTCCCCTCACAACAGGAGAAGAAGAATCCTGGTAAGATGGCTGAGCTCTATAGGAATGTCTCCTCTGTCTGTGAAGTTATGGACAAGAAAAAAAAACAAATGTATGCTGGGTTTGCTGGAACACCTTAAGTTGTAAAAGTCAGAGCCACGGCGCATGGCAGTTGCTGAGTGCAGATGGGAACGGCTCCCATTGTGGATTTCAGTAATAACAGTGTTTCCTGGCATCTACTGTGGCCTTGGAAGTTGCCCCTGTGGGTAAGGGGAGAGCTGTCACAGTGCTCAGGGTGCCTTTAGACAGAGAATATTAACATTTTTAATGGTCAATAAAAATGAATTTATTCCTAGGTGATTATTTCTCAGTAATAAGAACGACAAGATCAAAATCTGTTAGAAGCCGGGCATGGTGGTTTATGCCTATAATCTCAGCATTATAGAAACCAAGGCAGGCCGATGGATGGCCTTGAGTTCATGGTAATCCTGGGCTACAAGGCAAAACTGTGTCTCAAAAAAACAAAAGAAAAAGACAAACTATTAGAAAAATGTGCTGGAGCCAGAAATGGTCCAGCAGTTGGGAGCCTTGGTGCTTATGCAGAGGACCTGTGTTTAGTTCCCAACAACTGAGCAGTGGCTCCCAGATCACCTGTGTCTCTGCTTCCAGGGAACCCAAAGCTTTTCTTGGCCTCTGTGAGCTCGGGGCATGCACATGGCGCACATACATATGTGCAGGCAACACCCACACACAGAAGTCTAAAAAGTTTAAAAAAGAAAAATGTGTTACCATCAAAAGCAATGAGGATTGTGGGTTGCTGTGTGGAGGGGGTTATTTGTTTATTTTTGTGCTGCTGGAGCCCTGAACACTCTAGAGAAGCATTCTCACACTGTTGAGTGTCTGCTCTTAATTAAGTAGAGTAAGAATTGTGTAGTCTTTGCTAGAATATTGGGCATGGCACCATTTCTCTCTCTAAGTCTCATTGATTTTCCGTTTTGAAGATGGTCTGATCAGATCAAGGTTCAGAAAGGACACCGCATGTCCCTTTACCCGATCTAGCTGCCTAATGATTCAGGCAGCGCTGAGGCCGCCCCTGTCCTTGTCTTCTGCGTGGGTTCTGGTGCAGTGACAGAGGGAGCAGAAGCCTCTTCTGGCCTCCCCACGACTGTCTCAGCAGCACATGTGCTCAGCTTAAGGGATAACTTCTGCACACTGAAGTCAGCTTAATGAGCTATAAATACTGTAACTTTTAAGACTTCAGTTTTTCCTCATCTTAATAGAATTTATTTCCTGTTTCTTATGTTAGATATTGTTTAGCTAGCATATAGCAAGGAGAATAAAGATTTACTGGGTTGCAAATTCTTTCTTTTCCTTTAGAATTACAATGGTGTCTCTGATGTAGAGCTGCGAGTGGCCTTACCGGATGGAACAGCAGTTACCGTCAGAGTTAAAAAGAACAGTACTACAGACCAAGTGTACCAGGTAAATTAAACTCCATCAAGTCAGCTTGACATTGGATGATGTGAGGCTAAGAAAAAAAACTAAATGAGTTAATACAAACTGTGCAGAATATATTTACAACTTCATATTACTAATGTGAAGCTAACTGTGTATGAGAGCTGGGTGTGTTGGTTTGCTTGTAATCCCAGCACTTGGGAGGCCAAGACAAGAATGCTTCAAATACTAGAGTAGCCGGGAGTATATTAAAAAAAAGACCTTGTATGTAAGAAAAAAGTATGATAAATACCCCAGAGTGCGGTGGTTACGATTAACTCCTCCTTTGTTTTTGTTGTAAAACAAACAAACAAACAAACTCTTTAAAAATTGTGTGTGTGTATGGTATATGCAGGTTCGTGTGCAGCTATGTATGCATGTCTTTGTGTGTGTGTGTGTGTGTGTGTGTGTGTGTGTGTGTGTATACTTGTGTGCTTATCTATGGAGACAAGAGGTTGACATTGATATCTTCCTAAACATGGCTGTCCTCCCCCGTCACGCTTCCTGTCTTACTCCTTTGAGACAGAAACTCTAGGCTGGTGAACAGCAAGCTCTAGCAGTCCTGGCTCCACCCCCAGCGGTGCTATGTGGCCTGTGCTCACCTTTTTATGTGAGTTTGAGCAGTTCAGACTCGGATTCTCGTGCTTGTCCACAAATGCTCTCACCCACTAAGCTATCTCTGGAGTCTCTTGTGAAAAAGCACACTGTATACGTGTGTGCCTGTGGAGATGCACGCATATGGTCAGATGTGCATGTGCACATGTGTCTCCTGGGGTAGCCAGAGGCTGGCACTGGGTGTCTTCCTAGAGTGCTCTCCACCTTACGCACTGAGGCAGGGCCAGGGCCTCTTGCTCAACTGGAGCCCAGCAGTGTGGCTAGTCTTGTAGCCAGCGTCATTTAGGGACGCCTTCTCTCCCTCCCGGGGCTTGGATTACAGGTAGTGCTTGCAGCTCCCAGCATTTATGTGGGTGCTAGAGGTCAGAACTGTGTTTCTCACATTCTCAGCGTGTCTTTCCCACAGAGCCATTCTTCCAGCCCTATAAAAAACTGCTTAAACATATATAAAATTAGAATTATAAGTTTCGCCATATGCGTTTTTTTTTAATGGTGTGAGGTGTAGAAGGGAGGGCCTTGGGTGTGCCGGGTAAGCAGTCAGGCAGCCACCGAGCTGTGCCCGAGCCTCCTCACCAGCCACTCTGTGACCGTGAAGCGCTTGCCACGTGCACACCGGGACCCTCTTTTCCTTTTCTTCTAAGGTTTTTTATTGTTGTTTTAGGCAGAGGCCATAGTAGAGCTGTGTATACGTCAGCATACATCTAAAACATGGATATACTTCATATATAACCAAGGCCGTTGTCAAATCTTAAAAAGAGCATTACTTCTTATTATTTACTCAATAGTTAGAATTTTTCAGTTATCAAAATGAACTTTTGTGGTTGGTCTGTTAGGAATCTGGACTTAGGCAGGTCCCTGTGCCACCTTTGCTTTGTGTTGCGCACCCCCTGCAGCCCCGTGTTTTGTCTGAGTTTGTCTCCTTGTCTCCTGCAGGTCATGGGCTGTGCCCTTGGAGCTCCCTTTCTGTAGATCTGCTCGGTGCACACTAGGCTGTAACACAGTGGAGTGTGTCTTCTCCACCCTGGTCTGTCTTAGTGCTTCATGGTCCCTCTGTAGCTCGGGGCTGACTGCCTGCTCTCCTCACTGTAGAGCCTGTCTATTGATAACAGTCTCCCCTTTCCTCACGTTCCTGCGTCTTGTAGCTAGAGGCCATTTTGTAAACCTGAGAGTATTCCAGCTTTGATCCAGTGCAGTATTAAGATACTTGTAATTTCTAGTTCCTAGACAATATCAGATGAACCGAGGCTGGATATGTGAGCAGACACGGGAAAAAGGGATATAATTATATTTAGTTCACTCTTCCAACAGTTTTTAGCTGTTAGTGAATTCCTTGCTTATATTGAGAGTGCTCTTAAAAAACTGATTTTGTTACTACTGTTTCTGCTTTATGATCTTTGTCTGTTGTTGTTACATGTATATAATTTCAGTTATTATTTATTTGCACATGAAGTACTTACTTTCCAGAGGGGATTGATTGGTGTTTAATATGCTGCTTGTCGACACTGTTCCTTTCATGAAGATATTGGTGATTGTAATTCTTAGGAAAGAGAGATGTTCAGGGAACATAGATCATCTGAAAAATAAAAATAATTTGTGGATTCTGAATAGGATTGACAATGTTTTAAGCTCAAGAATCAAGCACACAAATGCGCAGATATAGTTCCAGCTGCTGGGATGCTGAGGCAGGGGCCTGGAGTCCTGGAGTTCTAGGCCTGTCCCTAAACAAACAAGAATCAAAGGGTGGCGGTCTGCAGAGATGGTGTAGCCGCCAAAGTACTGGGTACTCTTCCAGTACCCACACGGTTGTCCATAACTGCATTCCTTAGGGCCCTGTACCTTCTGGCTTCCATGGGTACCAGTTACACAGACAGACACACATGCAGGCAAAACACTCATACACATAAAATAAAATAATTAAATAATGAGAGATTGGGATCTCATGTATTAACAGCCTGTAGTTGATGTACGCTGAATATGTGCAACTAGGTACCAGAGAATTTGTTTTCGGCTAACTTAGACTGACTTGGTGCGAAAAGGCATCATCCTTTAAGCCTAACAACTTGAGCTTGATCCTTAGGACACGTGTATTGAAGGAGAGTTGATCCTGCAAGCTGTTCTCTGACCTCCCCAGAAGCTCACCCCGCACACAAACCCAGTCAGACAGACAGACAGACAGACACACACAGACACACACACACACACACACACACACACACACACACACAATATTTTAATTTAAAAAAAATATTTTTTTTTTCATTTTTGCTGGTTGTGGTGGTACACACCTGTAATCCCAGCACTGGGAGGCAGAGGCAGAGGCAGGTGGATCTCTGTGAGTTCAAGGCCAGGCCACCCAGAGAGACCTTGTCTCAGAAACAAACAAACAAAAATTCTTTTTTCCATTTTATGATCTGTCTTATCAAGTACATTTCTTTAAGTGTGATGTAAAAGACCCTTGTGGGGCTGGAGAGGCAGCTCAGTTCTGATTAGTCCACTGTTCTCTGGTCTCTGTGGGCATCCAAGTGTATGTGGCATCGTTCACACAGACACCCACATACACTTCAGTAAAAAGAAGTTAAAAAAAATACCTTTGTGGAATTAATTCGTATTTGAAAAAGGCCATCGACAGTAAGGAGGAGCTGTTGCCAGCTTGTGTTGGAAGGTGCTGCTCCCAGAGGACAGCTCTTTGGCCTCATGCATCCGTGTGCACATGTGACTGTAAGCATAGCTGTGGCCACGGTAGTGTTTTATGAACCCAGGATGCAGAGTGTCTCCCTTTCCCTTTTTCATGCAGATGCCTGCCCTACAGCATCATCTGAACTGACTTTTTCTGAAACAATTCTATTCTGTTCAAACTCCAGGCTATTGCAGCAAAGGTTGGCATGGACAGTACAACAGTGAATTACTTTGCCTTATTTGAAGTGATCAATCATTCCTTTGGTAAG
The DNA here is from genome assembly GCF_964271855.1 of Acomys minous. NCBI lineage: Eukaryota > Metazoa > Chordata > Mammalia > Rodentia > Muridae > Acomys > Acomys minous. The sequence goes on along the minus strand of NC_140499.1, from coordinate 65,093,030 downwards.
TGCCAGTGGACGTTGCTATGTTTTGTTTGGGGATGTTTTATTTTAATATTGTTGGACAAGCCGGGCGGTGGTGGTGCACGCCTTTAATCCCAGCACTCGGGAGGCAGAGGCAGGCGGGTCACTGTGAGTTGGAGGCCAGCCTGGTCTACAAAGTGAGTCCAGGACAGCCAGGGCTACACAGAGAGAAACCCTGTCTCGAAAAACTAAAATCAATCAATCAATAAATATATATATATTGTTGGACAAAAACTGCTTTGCCAAAGAAGGGCTTGGTGATGAGGAGAGGAGAGCCCACTCATCAATGCTGCCTTCAGCCAGCCTGGCGGCCTTAGAAGGCGTTCCAGTCGCCGTCAGTCCGTCTTCTTCTGTCAGTATACAGACACTTTGATTCCTCAGGAGCAGCCATCTTCCTGTTTTTTTCTCCTCCCAATTCTCAGTGGCCTAATATAAGTATATAAATTGTGTTACAAAGAATTGGTAAGATACCAGGAAACTTGGGTTCTAATCTTTTTTTTTTTTTTTTCTTTTTGTCTTTCCAGACAAATTTCTCTGTGTAGCCTTGGCTGTCCTGGGCTCACTTTGTAGACCAGGCTGGCCTCGAACTCACAGCGATCCGCCTGCCTCTGCCTCCCGAGTGCTGGGGTTACAGGTGTGCGCCACCATTCTGGCTTCCTTTCCAAGCTTTCTATTAAGGAGCAATATTGAGTCTGTCTTTTGCAGTACTGTAAAGCCAAGTAAAGCTCAGGGAAGGTTAGGAGAGATGGTGTAGGAGTTAGAAGGGTTAGGCCGTGTGTGGTGGGTGCTGTAGTCCTAGCCCACAGCGGAGCCAGGCTGTTCAGAAGCGACTCAGTAGACGCCTGGACTGGGACAGGTGCCCTGGGATTTAGGGGGTGGATGAGCAGTGCCTTTCAGGTCTTCATCAGTAAGGGCATCGAGACTGGCCAGAGGAGAGACTCCAAGTGTCCCCTAACTGGGTAAGAGGAGAGGCTGCTCCGAAGACGTGTGGTGGACTTAGCATGTCCACTTAGATGCTTGTAACTTAGCAGGTCATAGAGCAAACATTGTAACTGAATTTGGAGTTGCCGCGCTCTGCAGTCACACTGGCTGAAGGACCTGCCATTCAGTATTTCAGTCATTTGCTTTACTGGCCAGAGCCGTAGTTAGAACGGGGCACATGGTGGGGCCTGTGCTTGTTCTGTGCTCCTGAGGTAGAGCTAGTCAGTGACGGCCTGCCGTGGTTGGCCTGCCTCGCGCCATTTCTACTGGGAAACCCCTTTATCACTCTCCACTTCAGCGTTCTTTGTTTTGTCTTCTTCAGTACGTAAGCTGGCACCTAACGAATTTCCTCATAAACTCTACGTCCAGAATTATACGTCAGCTGTGCCAGGCACCTGCCTGACCATTCGCAAGTGGCTCTTTACAACAGAAGAGGAAGTCCTCTTAAATGACAACGACCTGGCGGTCACGTACTTCTTCCATCAGGTGGGTGGATGGGCCTTCCTGAACGCCTGCTTCCTTTCTGTTTCTGTATACGACACAGTGCTTCCCGTCTCGTAAGACATAAACGGTCGAGCTAAGCCAGAGTTTTTTAAAAGTTCAATTTTTTTTCATCGACAAAATGAGGCTGTGACTATGTACATGTTGAGAGTTTTAAAAACAACATTATATATATTATATGTGTCTGGGGAAAGTAAAATGTCTGGGTTTGTACTTCAGTCTCATATCATAGTCAACATGGACTTCATTAACATCAAAGGTACAGGGGTTTCTCCCCACCAGCAAGTGTGGAATTCTTCAGTGGGTACCACCCCACACATCATTAAGTGTAATACGATTCTGACGTGAGGTACCTAAAATTATCAAACCCCACAGATCAAAGTGCCCCCATTTTAGACCTAGTTACAAGTCCTCTGAAACTGTTAAACAGCTTACTGCAGGTTGAAGCTCTATGTGCGCGCTCTCTCTCTCTCTCCCTCCTTCCCCCCCCCTCTCTTCCTCCTTCCCCCCCTCTCTCTCCCTCCCTCCCCTCCTCTCTCTCTCTCCTTCCCTCCCTCCCTGCTGGTTTTGCTTAGACTGCTCACAGAGCTCAGGAAACTTACTCTTTACCAGATATTTTGAAGGACATGCATGCACAGGAAATACGGTAATGTATAGTGAGCCAAGAAGGGCTGGAGCACGGGGCTTCCGTCTCGGGAGGGCTGAGAAGCACGCTGCACCCAGCAGGTGGACACATTCTCATGTCCAGTGTCCTGCAAAGTTAAGGAGTCCAGGAGCTTCATCTTCTGGGTTTTGGGGTGGATGTGGTACATGCATCCCAGTGTACCCGTGTGTCCCCATGCACACACACGCTGAGCCAGAGCAGAGCATCAAGTGCGTCCCTTTATCACTCTCTGTCTTCTTGTCTTGAGACAGGATCTCCCACTGAACCAGAAGCTCACCTTTTAGGCTAGGCTGACTGGCCAGTGATCCCTCCGGATCTGTCTGTCTCCTCCCTGTGATCCTTGGATTACAGGCATGCATAGTTCAGTTTTGGTTTTTGTTTTTTTAACATGAGTGCAGTAAGGTGGAGAGCCGTAGAGGAGACAGCAGTGTCCTGCCCTGGGAGAGCTGCCAGTACTCCTTAACGACTGAGCCATCTCTCCAGCCCCTAAATCCTTAACAGAGTTTTACAGTACATGGAACTTTACTGTCTCCAACTGACCCCAGAGCACTAAAAAAAACCCCAGCACACTCGAAACAGATGTTTCGAGCTATATTCATAGTCTGTTTCCAATATTTATAGTTGATATTTATAAGGTTGCTTTTACCTGTTGGGTGCTTTTAGCAAATCACACACACACACGCACGCACGCACGCACACACACAGAGTTTAGGGACATGGAAGAGTATATAATTTAGATCACTGCTGTACATTAGCTGAGGTTGTAAATGGGAGGTTAAAGGCACAATAAGATTGTTGGCATTTGTTCTCTTAAAGGTGAGTTAAACCTAAGCAGGCTGAGTACACAGTAGGACAGCAGGTTAAATTTGGTTGTTTTTTGTTTGTTTTGTTTTGTTTTTTGAGACAGGGTTTCTCTGTGTAGTTCTGGCTGCCCTGGACTCATGCTGTAGACCAGGCTGGCCTCGAACTCATTCTGTAGATCCACCTGCTTCTGCTTCTAGATTACAGGCGCTGGGATTACAGGCGCTGGGATTACAGGCGCGACACCACCACCTGGCTGCTTTTAAATGAGCTCAAGATGCATTATTAACTTGGCTCTGATGTCCAGCAAAAGTTTTGTCTCTCTTTGAATGCAAGAGATATTTTCATAAAGTCTTCTCACTACAAAGACTGTTAGGTCCTGTCATTTTTGTTGTCATCTGTATGTGTGGCTGTCTACCAAATTGAGATGGTTTAGGTGACTTTGCAGTTGGCATTGGCAGGGGTAGAGCTAGGCATGATCCAGTCCGTGACTTCAGTCTTGAACTCGTTCTCTTTTCTAAGACCCTGGCAAACCCGGTGTGACACACACCTGTATTCCCCGTCCAAGTCAAGTCAGGAGAATGGTGAGTGAAAGGCCAGTCTAGTCTGCGTGGTGAACGCCAGACAGGTCTCGGTGTCCATGTAAATACACTTTACACACACACATAGAGAAGGAGAATGAGCTGCTTACTTTAGCCACATACTGGTCAGCATAGCCTTCATGGAAATACAGCACATCAGTTCTCTACGAGTGTTTAGGCCACACCCATCCCTCTCTTGAGCTGAGAGTCTCTCTCATTCACCTGCCAGAGAGGTCTGTCTCAGGTAACGGTCTCTGGTAGCCATGGTTACAGCTGCTCCTGCTCTAACTGCACACGGCACACCTGTCACCATACACTTTCCTATATTGGTGTTACCTTTAAAGGATGACATGTGCTCACTCTCCTTGCTCTTTTGATTATTTTCATGTGTTTAAATTTACTCTCGACAAGGGATGTCTCATATGCTACCATCCATAAGTGCTAGTTACTCTAGTAATCCACCTGTATGGCAGCAGCTCACTGTGATGATGGTGATGGTCCAGGTGGATACAAACCTTCCTGAAAATCATCTGGATCAATTTTCTTTCTCTGTCTTTGCTTTGTGACAGGCTGTTGATGATGTAAAGAAAGGTTACATTAAAGCAGAAGAGAAGTCTTACCAGTTACAGAAGCTATATGAACAAAGAAAAATGGTCATGGTAAGTTTGTGTCTCTGTCACTTTTTTTAAAATTTTATTTCATTCTATGTGCATTAGTATGAAGGTGTCAGAATCCCTGGAACTGAAGGGGATTCCCAGATGCCGTGAGGTTGCTGGGAATTGAACCCTGCTCCTCTGGAAGAGCAGACAATGCTCTCAACCCGAGCCGTCTCTCCAGCCCCTGGTTCCTTCTTAAACCTTTTGTTCTAGTTGATTCTGAGAGGTGCCACAGCCTGGCTAGAGGCTTGGCTAACCAAGAGGTGGAACATGCAGACTTTGATGAGCTAGCTAAAATAGAACATTAAAAATCTTTTTAGTATAATTAAATATTGGCAGAATTTTGGCCAGGGGAATTTTTGTATCTATGAAATAGTATTTTAAAACACAGCCTACATCTGTTCTGTAAGATAACAGCTGGGGACCAAGAATGATGGTACATGCCAGCAGATTGCGGTGGGTGTGAGGCCAGCCTGCACAGTGAGCTCCAGGCCAGCCAGGGCTACTAGTGAGCTCTTGTTTCAAAGACACAAACAAAAACCCATTGTCTTAGAGGCTGGAGAGATGGCTCGGTGGTAAAGCACCGACTGCTCTTGAGAGGACAGAGGCTCAGCCCCCAGCACCACATTAACAGCTCACAGCTCATGAAGCCTGAACAGCCGTGGGAGAATGGCCTCCCCGGTTCATTCAGGCCCTTGTTTCTTTAGACTTGGTCTGACTTTTGGCAGGTCAGCCGGGAGAGCACAGAATTCTTCAGAATGGACCCTTAACCCATTTGCCTAACGTGTTCTACGCTGTTAAGTACCAAGCCTCTCTCTTACTAACTATTGAACATTTATAACATGTCCTTTACTATATCTTTCCACTTATCTAAGTCATATGAGATGATTCAGGATCATATTTAGCTATTCAAAATCAAGAATGGACAGAATAATTCTGTGTGGTCACTGTTTTTAGACAGGGTCTCATGTGCCCAGGCTGGGGTCATACTTGCTGTGTAGCCAAAGCTGGTCTTGACCATGGTATGAAAGATGGATGCCGCCATGCCTAGCTTTAAATTTTTGTTTTTTCGATACATGTTGTATGTTAGAAAATAAAAATTTACCTTTTCCCAGTATAGGTGCTGGGAAGCAGACTCTGGTCCCCTGTGTGTGTAGCAGGTGTTCTTAAATGTGAACTCTCTCTTCAGCCCCCTACTCTGGAATTTTAGAAAGTAATTTCCAGATCTGTCATTTCATAGCCACTCTTTTTTGTATACCAAGTGGGTGTGCCACCGCTCCCCAAGCTCTCAAGCTTTTCTTGAGAAGGGAAATGGTTGAGCCTTTTGGGTAATGATAATGGATCTTTTAATAAAGGTGGTGGTGGTGGCGCACGCCATTTTATCCCAGCACTAAGGAAGCAGAGGCAGGAGGATCTCTGAGTTCGAGGACAGGCTGGTCCACAGAGTGAATTCCAGGATAGCCAAGGCTACACAGAAAAACTCTGTCTCAAAAAACCAAACAAAATCAAACAAACAAAATTAACTATTTTTTATTAATTAGCTATTTTTATTAATTAGCTAATTATACATCAAAATCTTTGCTAAATATTTTATGCTTGATACTGACAAGTAAATAATATTATAACATAAGTGCTGTCATTATTTCCCATTTATAGAGTAAGAAACTAAGGTTTGGGGGCTAGAGAGATGGCTGTGTTAAGAGCACTGACTGCTCTTCCAGAGGACCTGAGTTCAAATCCGAGCAACCACATGGAAGCTCACAATTATAACTCTAAGATCTGACACCTTCACACAGACATACATGCAGGCAAAAACAACAATACACATAAAAAAATAAAATAAATAAATTTAAAAAGAAAGAAAACAACAACAAAACTAAGGTTCCAGAATTGAGTAACTTGCTTAAGGTTATATAGCTTGAATTTCAGTGCAAGGTGGCTTGAGCCTAGCCCAGTGACCCCGTCACTCCTCTCTGTGCCGACGTCTGTCCCAGGCCTTGTTGTTGGTTGTAACCCTGGGGGGTTTTGTCTGTTCATCGCTCCCACCTCCTGTGGCCCTCACCTGTGTGGCAGGCAGGCCTTGGTCTGTTCTAGTGACGCGTCAACAGGAGACAGCAAGGAGATGGACAGCATCATGTCTGCTGGGCAGTGAGGAGATGGACAGCATCTTGTCTGCTGGGCAGGGAGGAGATGGCCAGCATCATGTCTGCTGGGCAGGGAGGAAATGGACAGCATCATGTCTGCTGGGCAGGGAGGAGATGGCCAGCATCATGTCTGCTGGGCAGTGAGGAGATGGCCAGCATCATGTCTGCTGGGTAGGGAGGAGATGGCCAGCATCATGTCTGCTGGGCAGGGAGGAGATGGACAGCATCTTGTCTGCTGGGCAGCGAGGAGATGGCCAGGTGGTGGTAGAGAACGAGAAAAGAAGAGTAAGGTTTTGAGGTATTGCAGCTCTTCTGACTCAGCCTGCTGCCCTTGCTGCCCTTCTGTGGCTTTTTTCCATCCTCTAAGCTGTTATTTTACTGAAGAGGAAATATAAAGCCAGCAGAGTGTGAGTCCCCTTCCCTGGACCTGTGACCCCCAATAGCAGCGGGAATGTCTCAGGGGTCATTCACCAGATGCAGAGCAATAGATTGCCTTGTATCTTTTTTTTTTTTTAACATGTGTCATTTCTTCTCTCTTGGTAAGAGAGACAGCAACCATGTAGTTTTCAGTTTGGAACTCCTCGCCATCTGCTGAGGTCACCGAAGGTGCTGTGTGTCCGCACAGGCCAACAGTGGCCTTGTCCTGCGTGGCTTTCATGCATGTGTGCCTGTTCCCGAGGCAACCCTTGAAAGGACCCCAGCTCAGAGACCAGACTCTTTATTTCCCCCTTATTTCCCTTTGTTCAGTTCTCGCACACTCCATCCAGGTATCTTACGGTCTGTCTTGCTCAGCTTGTACTGGTGAGCTGAATTAGGGGAGAGGAGCAAAGCTGAGGAAGCCTCAGTATGTGAAGCCTTCTCTGCCTTCAGAATCTGGTGAGGACCATGAATTCCACTTGGTTTGAGCCCAGATGTTTTATAAGGAGCCACACGGTCTTAGTTTCACCCATGTTGCTCTGATAAAACACCCTGACAACAGCTTAAGGAGAAAGGGTTATTTTAGTTCACAGCTCTAGGCTGTGATCCACCAGGGAAGGCAAGTTAACCAGACCTGAAGCAGCTTGCCACAGCACACTGCGGAGCAAAGAGAAACGAGTTCATACACCATGCGCGCATGCCTGCGCGCAGCTCACCTCTTCATACAGACCAACACCCAAACTCAGGTGACTGCCGCCAGCATTTCAGCTGGCTTTCCCGCATGGTTTAATCAGGTAACCTCCACAGACTGCCCATAGACAAACACAGTCTAGACACTGCCTCACTGAGCCTCCTTTGTTGATTCCAGATTGTGTCAAATTGACAGAACTAACTACCACACATATATACTGGGGCTCAGGTGACAACAGGCCACTTGGGAATTAGTTGATGGTGAAAAAAGGAAAGCCTGGGTTCTGGTTCTGAATTGTGACCCTAAGACAGGCTTGTCCCACTCTGCATTCTGTAAGATGACTGGGCTTCTTAGTTTATTTTATAGTGCTCTGCCTGCATGTACACCTGCACACCACAAGAGGGCAGCCGATCTCACAGTAGTTGGCTGTGAGCCACCATGTGGCTGCTGGGAATTGAACTCAGGACCTCTGGAGGAGCAGACAGTGCTTTTAACCACTGAGCCATCTCTCCAGCCCTGATTTTAACATGTTATGAGTATGAGACAGGGAGTCAGTTTCTCTTTGTCCTTAAGATCAGGGTGGTTTTTGATTAGAGAAGAGACGGGGAGAAACTATTATGAAGATAGATTAGATGTCCACCCCTCACATACAGTGAAGAGGCGCACATGGCTGCCGTGGTGAGCCCCTGTCCAGTGCGAGTGGTCTTGACTAGTGTGTCTTCTGTCAGCTCATTCCTTTAAATGAAGAGCTGGGTGTTAGAAGGGGGCGCTGCAGAGACGGCTCAGTGGTTAGGAGCGCAACCTGCTCTTCCAAAGGTCCTGAGTTCAATTCCCAGCAACCACATGGTGGCTCACAACCGCCTGTAATATGATGCGATGCCCTCTTCCAGCCCACAGGTGTATTTGCAGGCAGAGCACTGTATACATAATAATAAGTAAATCTTTTAAAAAAAAAAAAAGAAGAAGAAGAAGTATGAAGGTATCCGGGTGGTAGTGGTGGCGCATGCCTTTAATCCCAGCACTTGGAAGGCAGAGGCAGGCGGATCTCTGTGAGTTTGAGGCCAGCCTGGTCTACAAAGTGAGTCCAGGAGAGTGAAGGTAAAAGCTGGGAATGGGATGGAGGAGCAGCACAGAGCCTGTTCCCGCTCAGGGACAAGTGTGACTGGGCAGCCAGGTCTTCAGGTGGCTCGGTGAGACGCGCTCGTCCATCCCAGGAGCTTTGCACTGTGCTTCAGTGTCTTTGTAACACGGTCTCCCTTTCATTTGTTTGTTCATTTAGTACCTCAACATGCTGAGGACGTGTGAGGGCTACAATGAAATCATTTTCCCGCACTGTGCCTGTGACTCCAGGAGGAAGGGGCATGTCATCACAGCCATCAGTATCACGCACTTTAAACTTCATGCCTGCACTGAAGAGGGGCAGCTGGAGGTAAGAGCTCGGCCTGGTGGACCAGGAGCTGCCAGCGGGCGCTTGCAACCCTTCTGGGTTTCAGTTCCTCTTGTGGAGCAAGTGAAATCAAAACTGTGTTGATGACAGTCAGTAAATCCACACTGATCCTTACTTACTGGCTCCAAATTACACATTTTAATTTGTGTGTGTGTGTGTGTGTTTGCTTGTGCCCATGACACGGCATGTGTGGAGATGATAGGAAAACTTTGTAAAGTCATTTTCTCTTCTTCCACCTTTGTGTGGGTTCTGGAGCTCAAACTCAGGCCAGCCTGCTCAGCAAGCACTTAGCCCCTGAGCCACCTCAGCAGCCTGGTTCTCTTGCCACAGGCCTTTCCCCACACCGCGAGCATTCCTCCCTCAGACTCCCTTTGCCTTAGCTCCCGGTGCTCTGCTACCTAGAGCTGTAGTGCTCACCCTGATGTTGTTGGCTGTCTAGAACCAGGTGATAGCGTTTGACTGGGGAGAGATGCAGCGGTGGGACACGGATGAAGAGGGGATGGCCTTCTGTTTTGAATATGCACGAGGAGAGAAGAAGCCGCGATGGGTTAAAATCTTCACACCTTATGTGAGTGGGAGATGGGAGGTATGGGGAACGCAGGCTGGGCTTTAGAACTGGGGGTGGATCCCAGGGGGAACTAAAAGAGCAGTCTCAGGAACCCAGGGCTCTCAGAGAGCTTTCTCTCCATTGTCTCACCATAGTTGGTGTATGCTGTCGTTGTTTGTTTAAGACAGGGTCTCACTGTGTAGCCTCGGCTGGCCTGGAGCTAGTGTAGGCCAGGTTGGCTGTGAACTCACAGATCCACCTAGACTTCTGCCTTCTGGGTGCTGGGGCTAAAGCGGAACTCCCCCACACCCCTGGCTTCTCCACAGGACTTGTATAGCCCAAAAGAACATGGGGCCAGTTTGACATTTTGTCCTGGGATTGTGAAATTCACATCCTGTGTGTCATAGTCGCCACTAGGAGGAGCTGGGGAACAATGGATGATCAGGCTTGTATTTGTGGGTCCCTGCAGGATTGCAGAGCTGACAGTCAAAGCCGTGGCCTTGTGCCTGGTCTTGGGAAGTCAGTGAGTATTGCTTCCTTTTTTTTTTTTTTCCAGTTCAATTATATGCATGAATGCTTTGAGAGGGTGTTCTGCGAGCTCAAGTGGAGGAAAGAGGTAATTCTAAGGAATTCTTGAATTAATTTCCTCCTCCTCTTGTTTGAAATTTATAGGCTTATGAGCAAATACTGGGACCCTCACCTCCATTTCTGTCTTTCTAGGAATATTAGTTAGAGACTGCTTATCCCGTGTGAGCCAGGATGTTGTCCCAGCGAGGCTGGCCTCTGGATGGTGGATGGGCTGGACAGGAGAGCCCCGCTCCTTCCTGTGTGAGGGAGGACACTGGCTGCAGCCTCCCTTCTCTCATGACTTCATGGACCCTCTTCTGCCTGTTTGTTTGATTTTTGTTGTTGTTGCTTGTTTGTTTTTTAATCAAATAACCCTTCCTGCTGTTCTTGACCCGAGAGCACGTTTCCTGAGTTTTAGCCATCTGACTGGATACATCGCAGTGGAGTCTTTCTTCACTAACCAAGGACACGTGTGGGGGAAATTTTTTCTACTGTTGTTCATAGGTGTCAGTGCTGGAGCAGAATTTAGAAGACTGTCTAAACACTTAGCTACTTATTAAAGAAAATCAGAAAATGAAGAGGTACAGTCAGCCGCATGGACGTTGATGTTCTTGCTAGAGGAGAAAGGACAACTGGTCTCTGCAGTCATCTGGGATTTCTCCTGCTGCTTTTGTCTGTGATTTTGGGCAAAGCAACCTTCTTAGGACAATCTGAATTGTCTCTTTTATGAAACATGCAGACTGAGCCAGGTGGTGACTACTCAGCATCCTCTGTGCTCTAAGAGGCTGTGGTTGTGGATGGGACATTGGTTCAGGGTGCCAGTGTGCTGTTCAGCTCCTGTGAGGTTGTCCCCAGGTTGGAGGCCATACTGCTCCTCAGTAACTCTTCTTTTTTTTTTTTTTTTTTTTTTTCTTCCTTTCAGAATATTTTCCAGATGGCGAGGTCACAGCAGAGGGCTATGGCCACCTAGCCTTCCCTCACCCTTTCCCTTCTCCCTGCCCTCATCCTCTTAGCCTTGTCACCTCCTGTGTGTCAGACAGTTACCATTAACACAAAAGAAGAAAAAGGGGAGGGGGGAAGTCATTACATCCCAAAGCCCTAAGCTAAATACTATTAATAACTTCCTATGGATTTTCCGTCTCTAGAACTGAGCTGATAGAGGACAGCAGCTTGATAGTGCCAGAAGCCCACTGAGATCAGACAGAATAAGAGTAAGCCCAGCCAGCTCGCCAAAGGCATCTTTGTCTCTCGTTTGACCCGCGCCTCAGACCAGCAGACTCTCCATGTACTATATTTTTAAAACTGGAACTATGAACTCCATCCATTTGCACTGTTCAAGCATATATATGTATGTATGTAAAAAATTATATATACACAACTTAGCTGCACGTATATACATATATATTTCTTTTTAAATTTCATATTGATGGCAGTACCTTTTTTAGCTTGTGTTTTTACACACCTTTCACTGAATTCATGACCTCTCTCTTGCTCTCTTTATTTTGAAACAAACTTTAAAAAGGAAAAAAAAATTACAGGGAAAATACCTCTCCTCATGAAGGACTGGAAAAGTTTACAGCCTGCTTGGTCACCCTTTCTATATTGAGCACAGTTTCTGGCTGTTGGTTTGCCATAGAGTCTGAGGAGCGAGGAGTGTGGGGTCTCTATCTTCAAGAGGGTGCTGAGGAGGAGAAAGGCTGCCACCCCAGAGCGGCCAGGCTGCAGGGCTGCAGGAATCAGAAGACCTCCAGTCTCGATTCCAAGTCATTTCCCTGACCCATCGCTCCAGTCTCCTCCTGCTCGCCTTAGGGTCTTTCATATGCTTCCTTTCACCTGGCCCAGCACGGAGCTTGGGGCCATCGGAAGAAGCCGCTGCCGTAGGAAGCTGTAGCACTTTTCTCGTGCCATAGGTTAGTGTTAGGAGTAAAACTTGACATCTGAGGCACAAAGGCTGGACATGGGAACAGAAGGAAGCCATGTCCGTATATAAAAGGGTTTTGCCTCTTCCATTCCTGCCCAGCAACTATCTATGCTTCCCACCCTCTGTGACTTTCTTAACAGTTACAGGGGAGGGAGTGGCTTGGGTAAACTTAGGAGTCTGGGTCTCTGCCGACCAAATCATAGCCCTGTTGGTGCCCAGGGAGAAGTGAGGGACGGTCAGTTTCAGTTGAGGCCGCCTTCTACTTCAAAGGAGACTGAAATCTCTCAGAGTTCTTCACCTGGAGCTGGGCCTCACTTGGTAGAGCGCTTGCTTGACATGCATACCTGAGTTCCATCTGCATCGCCCCATCACACATGGCTGTGGTAGTGCTCGCCTGTGTGCTCGCCTGTGTGCTCACCTGTACTCTCAGCACTTGGGAGGGGAAAGCAGGAAGATGAGGATTTTCAGGTCCACCCTCTGCTACATTGTGAGCTCAAGGCTATCTGGGATCAAATGAGCCCCTGTCCTAAAAGAAGAAGAGTTCCTTATCTGCTCCTGCATTTAGACTTCCTAGAGCCAGGAGCTCCGTGGGCAGAGGCCAAGCCGGCACTAGGGCAGTAGTCTCAGACCTTGAGTTTTTGTGGAAGGACTTAGGTTAGGTACAACTAAAAACACATCTTTGAAACTCCTTCCCTACTTTACCTTCCAGTCGACGCCTCCGCAGGCTGGCGCCCCGGCTGTGTGTGGCCGGAAGGCAGCTGGAGGAGGTGGAATGGCGGTGTTGGCTTTGCTTTGAAGTTTATTTCATACCTTAGTTTTGCAGAGCGTTATGAGGCCACTTTTCTGTCTCCGTTATTCTGGCAGCCACTTGTCCTGGGAAGGTGTTGAGCCTTTTAGGGCAGCCTGTCCCTGCCCTCTCCATGCCTGTTGAACCACAAAGTACAAGATAGAAGAATGGTGAGTGTTTAAAGCTGAAGGGGGCGATGCTGATGTGAAGCATCCAGGGTCAGCTCTTCCTGTGGCTTTAGCACTGAGTCTGAGTACCCTACGAGCAGGTGCATTCATTTCCATCCTGAGATGCTCGGGAGACCAGCTTTGTTCAAACTGTAAAGATAGCACGCGCCAGTGTTCCCTGTTCCCTCAGTGGGAGAGTCCACACTACAGCTTTCCAGAGTAGAGGCAGGGCTTTGGAGGTCCTGAAGAGGGAGCCCCCAAAGATGTTGGCCCCCTAACAGAATCTGTGTAGGAACAGCCTACTTTAGGCACTGTTGCTACCAAATGTGCAGCTGCAACAGGGAGATGCGAAGGGGAGGCCCCAAAGGCTCCCCTGGGGCTCCGGGCATGGGGTCACTGTGGCCAGGAGTGCGGGGTCAAGCGCTTTTGCGTGCAGCAATGTTAGATGTGACTCCACTCCCTCCCTCACCCCTGCACGTCCTGTCTCTAATCCCTGCTATGGTTTTTAGTCCTGGCTTCTGCCCAGGGAGGCATCCACCAGTCTCCTTCCGCAGTTTGTCTCTGGGAAAGGGATTTCTCGTCCCCAGCGTCACCCCAGCGTCACCCCAGCAGGATCGTCCTGGTCTCCAGTTGTGGTTCCCTCCATGTTGGGTCTCTGTTCTCCGAGACAAAAGCCCAGAGGTTCCTATGGAGCAGGAGAGAAGCCGGGCCCTGTAGCAGGCTTGGCTTGGGCAGTGCTCTGAGCTTGCTGGCCTTTGTGTTTTTATCCTGGTCTCCATTTTTCAGCCTTCCCCGTGCCGAGACCTAAGCTCAGCACAGCTGCAGGTAGGTTAGTGCTCAGGGCAGCCCCAGCCTGGCCAGAGCTCTCAGGGAGGAGCAGGCAAATATTCCAGCCGTTTCCTCCTGGCCCGTGTGATCTCACCCTGTAGTTACCTGGGCCAGTAGCTTTGCATTGTCCCCTTTGTAGCTTCAAACTCAGTGTTAGAAGCAGCAAAAATAGGGCACTGATTAGGGGGACACCTCTCTCCTCCTCTTCCTCCTCCTCCTCCTCCTCCTTCTTTTCTCTCTCTCTCTCTCTCTCTCTCTCTCTCTCTCTCTCTCTCTCTCTCTCTCTCTCTCTCTCTCCTCAGAATTACCATCTAGGGCCAGCTCCTAGAAAGCAGTTTTCTTAAAGGGACCTGCAGTCTCCAGGACTCAGCTCCCCCTGCCCTCCTGTCACGTGCTGTCTGGAGGGTCTCGGCACACTGCTGCTCCTTCTCCAGTCTCATGGGTGCCTGAGTGCCTAGAGCTAGGAGGACGGAGGATGATTCTGTAGCCTCCACCTTGGGCTCCTCTCAGTCTAACCCTGAGCATATCTGCCAGGCCTCCTCTCCCTGGGTAACAGCGGCTTCTTCCTCAGCAGTAGCTGAGGATGCACAGAAACCGGGCTCTGAGGGGAGCAAGGCTGAAGAGGCCCTGACACTGGCGGGAGCACTTGGCCGGCTATTACCCTGGTGCCACCTTGATATCGTGCCCTCCTTTGAGCTGGTGAGCTGGGCTTCAGTTTTTCCCAGGCCATGTATACTTTTAATTTATTTGAGAGAAACTAATGGTATTTTCACTGCAGTATCTTGTATTTTTATTTGTGATTTACGAAATGTGAAGAGAAAATGCAGAGAGCACACTGGCTCCCGTGCTCTCCAGCCCCCGCTCTAGCGCTAACCACTCTAAGACTGTCCGGTGATGTCACTTAGTGTAATTAATTGTAACATATTCTTTTAAATAAATTGATTTATTGATGAAACAATTCCTTGGTTTCTAGACTACAAATCCTTTGGGTTATGTGGGAAGAACTAAAGAGGGGCCGTTGAGAGTTCAGATGGAACGGCTAGTCTGAAGATGACACAGGACATCTAGCTGCTTTTCCCAGGTGCCCAGTGAGGCGGCCATGGCAGCAGAAAGGAGCAGTTCTTTCCGTGTTGGCTCCCTCAGAAATTCCATCTGCTTCCTCCCATCTCAGTTTACTGAGCCCTCCAGCACAAAGTCTTGTCACTCTTCACAAGATTCCGTCACCAAACCAAGCACAGATAAAACCTGTAAAGGCTTTGTCACATAGCGTTATGCCGGCCTGACCCTCACATGTGTGCGTCTCACAGGTAACTAGGGAGATGTTCTATATTGCCCCTTGTAAATGCAACACCAGGGACTCTGGGGTTGCATTCCCTCCTGTGATCATGTGCCTGAGAATAAGGGTCCTGCTGTCCTTGGTTTTAAAGAGAACGCAGATACCAGGCACCTCCCTATTCAGAAAAGCTCAGCATTTGTAGTGGGTCAGACGCTTCCGTTTTGTATGAATCTTCTTTTTTTTTTTTTTTTTTTTTTTGGTATTTTCATAGCTCTTTACCACTTGCTTTTGTACCTTAGTCGACCCTAAGAGCAGAGACCACCAAGTTTGACATTTTGTTTGGATTTGGGGAGAGACATTATTCACAGTCTCATTAGCCACCAATGCCCAGTGTTTAGAGTCTTAAATACTATGCCACTGACCACTAAACATATAAAATAAATGTTTTCTCTTTAATAGGAAAGAACCATGAAAGGTAGAATTATAGAAGTATATTTACAGAGGTTCCAGTCAACACTGGGCGGGCCTTTTGTGAGATGCTGCAGTAGATACAGGAGTGCTGCTCACAGCCTCACCGAGGAGACAGGCTCATGGTCCACAGTGAAAGGCTCAGGGCTCCGAGGACTGTAATAAAAGGCCCAGACGTGGTGCTACATGCCTACAACCCCAGACTCAGGACACGGGAAGATGAGCAGTGCAAGACAACTTCAGCTACAGAGCACGCTCGGGGCCATGTGAGATCCTGTCTCAAAACTGAGGGAAGGGGCAAGATGGTTCAGTAGGTAAAGATGCTCGCCACCAAGGCTGACAACTGAGTGAGAATCCTGGGTCCTACATGGTGGAAAGAGAAAACCGGTTTCTACAAGTTACCCTCTGCACACACATCAGTTGTATCGCATGCACATATACAGGATATATAATACATCTTAGACTTAGGATAAAGCTATAAAGGAAGCCTTACAGTGATATTTAATGTGACTATAATGTAACATGAGCAAGGTTTCATCAAGCAGGTTTCAAACAGTATTGGGCTATTACGTACAAGACACCGCAGCATGGAGAATGGAGAAACCTGGAGTAGGAAAGACCATGCTTGTCCAGAGCACAGTGAGTTGTATTTCGGCAGACTACAGGGTGTGTCCAAGAGTGCAGTAGAGGTAAGGACTCTCCCACCGCCGTGTTTACGTGTGCTACGTGTGTCTGTGTGTTTGTGCGCGCGCACACAGAGAAACCCTGTCTGAAATTACCAAAAATAATAATTTTGTTTTGTTTTGTTTGTTTGTTTTGAGACAGGGTTTCTCTGTGTAGCCTTGGCTGTCCTGGACTCGCTTTGTAGACCAGGCTGGCCTCGAACTCACAGTGACAGACCTGCCTCTGCCTCCCTGAGTGCTGGGATTAAAGACATGTGCTACCAGGAGCCATTTCTTTAAAGATTTCTTTTTTATGTGTATATGTGTACATGTGTGAGTCGGGATCTTCTGTTACTGGAATTACAGGCCACTGTAAGTCACTCTGTGGGTACTGGGACTCAAACCTGGGTCTTCTGCAAGAACAAGCAGCACTTTTAATGGCTAAACCGTCTTTCCAGCCCCAGTGGCCGCTCCTAAGCATCTTCTGGTTTAGGAAGGGCATCTATTTAGGCCCATAGCAATGAACGAGGCCCATGAAAGTCACTCAGTGAACGTTAGTGAGCTAAAGGTTGACTCTGGAAAACAGGTCAGATGTAGATGAGCAGGTGGCGGAATGTGGAGGCAGAGCAGCAGACCGCAGACCTCTTAGCGGGGCAGTGGGTGTGGGGAGCCCCGAGAGGCCGCGCTCCTGTGGTCTCAGCCCGTGGCGGCTACCCTGCCTCAGCCATTTCTCCCCAGAGCAGAGGCTGCTGAGGAAGTCGGTTGAAGGCCAGGCGTGGACATGAGTGGGTACATGTGGCAATGTTTGTTAGCAGGAGAACTAAGAGAAAGAGGAAGTGCCAAAATGAGTCCCGGAGCAAAGTGAGGGGCAGGTAGCAGGGACTTGCCGTACTGAGCAGGTGAGAGGTGCAGTCCGCTGGAGGGGAATCTCGCGTTTGGCAAGAGAAGGTAGCCTCTTGGAGAAACAAAGAAGCAGGGAGCCCCATGCCGTGGTGCACACCTGTGATCCCAGAGCGTGTGACGTGGGGGCAGGAGGAGCAGGAGTCCAAGTTTGCGACTACACAGAGATCCAGAGACCGTTCTAAGTGACGTGTGACTCAGTGGACCACCAAGACAATGTAGTGGTGAAGGAGCTTGCCGGCCACACCTGATGACCTAACTCGATCCCCCAAGACCCACATGGTGAAAAGAGAATGGCCCCCTTCCAAAAGGTGCCCTTTAACCAGCGCTTGAGCGTTGGCACATGCATGTGTGTGTGCTCATTAAGTAAATGTTTAAAGATAGAGGCTGAGCCTGCCAGTGGTGGCGCACCGCTTTAATCCCAGCACTCCAGAGGCAGAGGCAGATGGATCTCTGAGTTCGAGGTCAGCCTGGTCTACAGAGTGAGTTCCAGAACTTCTAGGACTACACAGAGAAACCCTGTCTCAGTAAGTAATAAAAACAGAGGCTGAAAACCGAGGAAAAAAGCTTTCCTGGGAACCGAGACTTTGAGTCAGGACAATCCAGTGCTCATGTTTGGACAAGATACTGAAGTGTGGCCATAAGGGAATTCTTGGGTCACAAATACTTGGGAGAAGTGAAAGGCTCACTGAAAAAGGTCACGCCTTGAGCTGGCAAGGCCCGGCACCTCACCCACATCCTGGGTATTACTTCCCAGCTTAAAAACAGGAAAGGGGAGAGAACTGCTTGAACTCATTAGGGCTTTCCCCCTGCCGTGTCCTTGTCAACCTTAGTCTCCTACCGGGACATTTCCCTTAGTGCTGGGTTTTTTGTCCTCTCTTCTGCTAACATGGCACCAACACTCTTTTTACCTCAGCAAGTTCTTAGTGTACAGCAGAGGCAATCCCTGAGGCGCTGTGGGAAGAGACACCTGGTTTGAAACTCCCCTTTCATCTTTGTTCTGACCTACGACCTGTTCTAGAGCTGAGGTGGCTCTGGGGAAGTTCACAAATACTAACCACCAGCTCACTAACCACCCACCAGCCCACTAACCACCCACCAGCTCACTGACCACCCACCAGCCCACTGACCACCCACCAGCCCACTGACCACCCACCAGCCCACTGACCACCCACCAGCCCACTGACCACCCACCAGCCCACTGACCACCCACCAGCCCACTGACCACCCACCAGCCCACTGACCACCCACCAGCCCACTGACCACCCACCAGCCCACTGACCACCCACCAGCCCACTGACCACCCACCAGCCCACTGACCACCCACCAGCCCACTGACCACCCACCAGCCCACTGACCACCCACCAGCCCACTGACCACCCACCAGCCCACTGATCACCCACCAGTCCACTGACCACCCACCAGCCCACTGACCACCCACCAGCCCACTGACCACCCACCAGCCCACTGATCACCCACCAGCCCACTGACCACCCACCAGCCCACTAACCACCCACCAGCTCACTGACCACCCACCAGCCCACTAATCACCCACCAGCTCACTGACCACCCACCAGCTCACTAATCACCCACCAGCTCACTAACCACCCACCAGCTCACTAACCACCAGCTCACTAACCACCCACCAGCTCACTAACCACCAGCTCACTAACCACCCACCAGCTCACTAACCACCAGCTCACTAACCACCCACCAGCTCACTAACCACCAGCTCACTGACCACCCACCAGCCCACTAACCACCCACCAGCCCACTAACCACCCACCAGCCCACTAACCACCCACCAGCTCACTAACCACCCACCAGCTCACTAACCACCCACCAGCCCACTAACCACCCACCAGCTCACTAACCACCCACCAGCCCACTAACCACCCACCAGCTCACTAACCACCCACCAGCTCACTAACCACCCACCAGCTCACTAACCACCCACCAGCCCACTAACCACCCACCAGCTCACTAACCACCAGCTCCCATTGGCCTAACACCTGCTGTCAGGTGCACATAACCTATCGCCAAGATCTCAGGGCTGCATTATTAGCTCGAGAGCCTGCCTAGAGCCTTTCATCTTCATTGTCTGCCTGACTGGATTGAAAACCCACCTAGGAGCATGTCCAGAGAGGAGGAGCTGAGAAGGGCACCCTGAATGTGGATGGCACTGTCCCATGGGCCCACACTGAGTGAAAAAGGAAAAGACCATGAACAGACAGCTGCTCCAAGCTATCAGCGAGCAGCCTCCCACCAGCATGGTCTGTTCCCCAACCCACCCCCAGCGACGAGCGTGAGCCCCCTAAGTTACTTCTCAGCTTTTGCTCACAAGAAAAGCCCTATGAACGCCACCCCATTCCTGATCTCTAACACACTAAGACATGCTTTTCCTTGAAGTCACACCCACGTCTCCATAGTGCTGTGTGTGTGTGTGTGTGTGTGTGTGTGTGTGTGTGTGTGTGTGTGTGTGTGTGTGTGTGTGTCTGCCTGTCTGTCTGTTCCAGGCTGACCTCAAACTCCTGCGTTCTCTGCCTCAGCCTCCCAAGTGCTAGAATTAGGGCCACGCGCTGCCATGCTGACTTCTTTTAAACCATTAGAAGCTGAGCTAAGAGGAGAAGAGCTGGGAGAGGAGGGGTTAGCGGTGAAGTTTTACACATGCGTGCAGTTTCTCTTCCTCACCCACTGTCCCCTTCCTTTTCATGCTCCCTTGGCAAGTGTCCCTACCACTGAGCTACACGCCCAGCCTGCAGTCATACCTTAACTGAGCAACTCTACCTGAGGCCAGATCATAACTTGATGGGGGCAGGTTGCCAGCAGAGAGGAGCTACCTATAAGCAGGTGGGTGGTACACAGTAAAAGGAGACTACACCATGTGACCCCTGTGAGCCAACAGCTGTTCTTAGAAAAGAATCATGGTTGACATTGAGACCTTCTGCTGGCTGGAGCTCTGCCAGTAGCTTGCTTGATACTGCTGTGGCTCCTTACCAGGCAGCAGCAGGTGAGGACACAGTCTCGTGGCTCTCTTCCGGCATTGGGACTCTGGGGGAAGGAGCTAACCTTCAGACTGCCTTCGTCCCTTTCTATGCCCTGCCCCGCAGGGCTGCTGGGAAATGAGGAAATGAGCATTAGGGGCCAGCACAGGACCATAAACAACAGTGGGGGCATTTCAGCCTAGCTCCCAATGTCCCCTGAAACAAGACCCCAGCCTTCAGAGGGGCATGGTGGGGTACAGGGAGAGGCCTGCTGACCAGTGCTTGCCTCTACTCATCTGCATTCTTTCCCCTGTGCTTGGCTCTAAAGAACATTCTAGAATTAAACCCCAAAGATAAGCAGAATAGGATCCTGAAGTTATGAGCAAGGTCTGAACACAGCGAGGGCTTGACCTACCACGAAAGCTTTGTCTCACAAACCACAGTCTCTGTTTCCCTCCATCTCCTTCCCCAATGTGAACAACCTACCTCAACCTTCCAAGACTCGTATTTGATGCTTTTAATTGTTTTCTTTATTTAGACAGAAAAGACCAACTCTTTAAAAGTAAAACTCAATAAATAAATAAGTGAAATGTAGCGAACTGTCAGAGATCGAACGCCCTCTTCTCGCCCTGGACCATCCCACCCCCACCCCGGATTCTTTTCCCTAAAACCTCTTCTTCCTAAAGAAAATGGTCAGGTAATAAACCCCTTTAGCCCTCCCCACACCCTTCCCCCCAAATACCCAATTACCCCCCCAAAGCAAAAGGAGAAATCAAGAGAAAAAAATTCCAAGGGCAACATTGTCTAAACTCCCAGAAAGAGAGATGGCAGCGTCTGGCTGGGTGGGCTGGGTAATGCCCTGGTAGTCACGTATTTACATGGAGGGGCCAGCAGAGACTGTAAACATTTTTAGGAAGGGGAAGGTCTTTTCCTCATGAAAGAAGGGTCTCTGTGACTGACTGGCAGAGAGGCAGCCCTCGGGGCTCCCCCACACCCTCCTTGGAGGGGGCCCTTGGGGGAGGCAGTGAGTTTTAGGGCAGGGAGCCCAGGATTTGGAGACATCCTACCTCTAGCTGAGGGTGGAGGGAATGTGAGAGCCAGCTTCTGAGAAGCCCCTGCTGTGTGGAAGAGGCTGGGGTGAGGGCTCCCTGCTGCCCTCCTGCCCTCCTGGACCTGTGCAGCTACTCCAGGCCCACCGAGGGGAGGCAAGTGCGAACAGTGGGTGCAGAGGCCCAGCTCAGGAGCCTTAGCAAAAGGCAGATACCCCTGAACCTTCAAGCCTATTCCTTCTTTCCTCACAGAGGCCAAAAGGGCACTGGGGAGGAAATAGGCCAGGGTAGCAAAGCCATGGCCCTTCAGAGAGGCAAGGTGGTGGGAGTGAGCCAGGGCCTGGGCCCTCAGGGCCGGAAGCAGCTTCTGCCCTAGCGTCCAATCAAGGCCCAAGGCAGATGTGCAGGGAAGGCCGGGCCAGTCATGGGAAGAGGGCGTGAAGTGCCCCTTCCTCTGGTATCTCCAGACCTGTGAAGGAAGGAGACATGAGTCAAACACAAGGAAGATGTTAGCACAGGTCACGGGTTCCGGGGAAGGCGGGGGTGGCAGGGAGTGATGGCACCTGAGAAAGGCCTGTCCCAACAGAGCAACCGGCCGCTCACCTCCCCCATCCCTCCAGCTTTGAGGGGATCAAGCAGGGATAGAGAAACAAGGAAGGAGGGGCGGAGGCGGAGGGGCGGGGCAGGAGGAGGGGAGGAGCCCGAGGAGGGGCGGGGCAGGAGGAGGGGAGGAGCCCGAGGAGGGGCGGGGCAGGAGGAGGGGAGGAGCCCGAGGAGGGGCGGGGCAGGAGGAGGGGCGGAGCAGAATAGAAACAGGCTAATAGGAAGAAACAAGTCAAAAATGGACTGGAAGGTGGAATCAGGGCTAGATGGGGAGAGAAGCAAAGAAAGGAGCAGAACAGGCAGGCAGAGGTAACTCGGAGGAAGGGGAAGAGGGTGCATGGACAAGACAGACACCTGGAGAGAGGGGAGCATCTGCAGAGGCTGGGGTGACCCAGGGCGGGCTTAGGGATGGAGTGTCACAGGGTGACACCACCCCCAGACCTTAGATAGTGTTTCTCATTCCTTTTTTGGAAAGGAACAAAGGAAGCAAGAGAAGAATGCACAGACCACAGACCACAGTCACCAACCACTGTTGACCAAGCACATCCCGCGAGCTGCCCCCGGCCCTGAGCCTGGGCTGGGGGGGCGCTTCCCTCCACAGCCCCTCCCCAGGTAACAAACAATTGGCTCCAAAGACAACACGCTCGTTCCATGCAACTTACAGGGGCCCGGAGCAGGGGTCCGGGATGGGGGCTTCAGCCGACAATGGACACGGACCCTGGGCTGGGGGCCCCCAGGGTGGGGGGAGTTAAGCAGCCAGGATTGGGGGGGAAAGGGGAGAAACAGAAATGTGGGTATTGTTCTTGGGTTGTGATTTTTCAAGGTTTGGTCCAAAGGAGATTAAACAAATCAAAGGTAGACAGGGCTCTCAGGTCTGCGCCCCAAGGTTGGATGGTAGCCTACACTGGGCTGGGGCCTGCTCGGTACAATCCCCAGGCAGGGGCAATTTCACGTCCTCCACCAAGCCAAGCCACACCCACTCCCATCAGCATCTTCTGCCCCAGAATCCACCGCCCTGGGAAAATCACCTGCAGTTCAGGGCAGTGGGAACTGGTGTGTCTCCACTTCCCCGGGAGCGCAGGTGTCAAAAATCAAGAGGCTGTGAGACCCTCCAGTCCTCTAAACCAGCCCCCAAACCTACTCCACTAATTCCACCTAACCCAAAGAAAAACCAGGAAGAGAAAGACACAGACACATGGACGCTGACCACACAAACAAGACCGGATACTGTGGAAAACTTAAGAGCAGACATAAGTGTAGACTTGACTCTCCGTGGTGGTTTGTGTGTGTGTGTGTGTGTGTGTGTGTGTGTGTGTGTGTGTGTGTCTGTGGGTGTGTGTCTGTGTCTGTGGGTGTGTGTCTGTGTCTATGTGTCTGTGGGTGTGTGTCTGTGAGTGTGTATGTGTATGTGTGTCTGTGTGTCTGTGTGTGTGTCTGTGTATGTGTCTGTGTGTCTGTCTGTGTGTGTCTGTGTCTGGGTGTGTGTCTGGGTGTGTCTGTGTCTGTGTGTGTATCTCTGTGTGTGTGTGTGTGTCTGTCTGTGTCTGTGTCTGGGTGTGTGTGTCTGGGTGTGTGTGTGTGTGTGTGTGTGTGTGTGTGTGTGTGTGTGTAGTGGGAGACACAGCCGACTGAACAGTAGCTGGGGGAGTGGCCCCAGATCCCAATCCCTCATGGCCGCATCAGGTGTGGCAGTAGAGAGAGGAACAGGGTAGGGGACTTTTAAGGGTGTGGCTGCAGTGTGTGGAGCCTGCAGCTGAGATCACAGGACAGGAGCAGCACCCACCTGAAGCCCTCAGTAGGGCCTGTTTGCATCCTTAGGCCGCTTTAGCTGGACTTTGAGGCGCTTCATGCCAATCTGGAAACCGTTCATAGCCTGGATGGCCGCCTGGGCGCTGGCCGGATTGTCGAAACTCACAAAGCCTGAGGTGAGAAGGCCATGAGGCCCGGCCCAGCCCTGCATTTCTGTCCTGCCATAGGGTCAGGGCTTGTTTGGTTTCCCAGCACCACCCTACTTCTTCCGAGCGTCTCTAACACCTAGAAACCTGCCTGGCAGATAGTAGGCATTCAGAAATAGTTTGTCAATGATGGACTTAATGAGCGAATCTGGTCCAGCCAGTCACACAAACTAGCATGTGCTTTCCAGCGGTCTTTGAAGGGTGACCCCTTCCTCACCCTGAGAGCTCTCAGAAATCTTTTTGGAAACCCTGTAAATGACATTTGAAGCAATAGCCTGTAGCAGGCTTTCAAAGACAGGAACGCAACAGAAACCTACGTTCTTTTAAAATCTAGTATCCCCACACTTAATGAAATTGAGTTGTCTCTGCATGTGTGTGTGTGTGTGTGTATGTGTGTGCGCACGAGCACATGTGTGCAATAGAACCTAGGACCTTATGCCACTAAACGTTTTCAGGGCTACATATCTAGCCCCAAGGCTGGTCCTTAAGAACCAAAATGAAGCTGTGACTCCTCTACAAGAAGAGAGGGGCTTGGGTGGCACCTGCATGGGGTGGTGGATGTGTCAGAGATAGTTACTTTGTGGCCTTGGATACTCAGGCTTTCAAATACTGAGTTCACTGAGACCCTGAAATGCCTTCAAATGTGACAGGCTTTGTTCTAAAGTTAGAGCTCAAACAAAAATGTCCATACTGTGTCTTTTGGATCTCATTATATTCTTACCAAAACATTTGCTCTGATTGGTGGCCCGGTCAACAAAGACTTTGGCTGAGATGACATGACCAAAAGGGACAAACATCTGGAGGATCTCTGAGTCCGTGAACTCCTGGGGCAGGTGGTAGATGAAGATGTTGCAGCCATCGGGGCCTGGGTGGCAGCAGAGGAGACAGAAGGGGCAGCTCAGAGACTGGGGGTGCAGGCTGGAGCGGCCACCGATCCTGGCCCCTCCTCACACTCGGGGCCCCGAGCTGGGTTTGGCACAGAGCCATCCGGGAGTACCCAAGCCCACAACGTGGGCTTTCTTATCCCTGCAGATTCACAGCTATCAGGACCCTGCCCCAGGCTGGCACCTTCCCGCTGCTGCTGCTGCTGCTGCTGCTGCTGCTGCTGCTGCTGCTGCTGAGGTGGTGGAGGGGGCTGCTGGGCGACCAGGGCTGGAGGCTGCGGGAACGCAGGTGCAACCAGGCTGTAGGCTGTAGGGTACGCTGCTGGGGTGGTGAAGACAGAGAAAACTAATGGAGTTCCCCTGGCTCCTCACAACCAGCCTTGTCTCCCTCCCCAGCCCAAACTAGCGGAATCCACAGGCTGAGAGATTGTCAGGGAAGGGGCTGCCTCGGACCAAGCCCTGGGTATACCGCCCCCCCTGAGCATCCGTTCTCACAGGGCAGCACAGCTGGTCAGGAAGGCCTGAGGGTGTGGTGGGCAGAGGTTTGGTCATAGGAGTGCAGACGTATAGCGTCTAAGTTGTTTTCCTCATGCATCTCTCCCACATGGGCAGGGCCTGGGCTAGCGAGCCTCACCTGTGTAATGCTGCATTCCTGCATAGGCCTGCTGGAGAGGGTCCACGGGGGCTGCGGGGCTCTGGGCTGCAGAGAGCATCACAAGCCATGAGTGGGCCTGGGACACACTGGGCACCCCACCAGCACTTCTCTCAGCAGACAGAGCCTCATCTGGGGGGCGGAGGGCGAGACGAGAAGGGAGATGCATATGGCAGTAAGAAAGGGGAGAGCCCAGTGTTGGGGGGACAAGGCTGGGACTGACTTGCCACCCTCCTCAAGTTGCTTCACCTCTCTGAGCCTCAGCTGCCCTAGCCAAGAACCCGGAGGATGCCGGGCACAGTGGCTAATGCCTCCAATCCTGGTACTCAGAAGGCAGAGGCTGGCAGATCTCTGAGTTCAAGGCCAGTCTAGCCTATACAGTGAGTTCTGGGCCAGACAGGGCCAGACAGAGAGACCCTGTCTCAAAAACACTTAAAGAAAGAAAGAAAGAAAGAAAGAAAGAAAGAAAGAAAGAGGGGAAAAAAAGAAAAAGAAAAGAGCCCGGGGAGCAGTCTGCCCAGGAAGAGACTAAGAAAAAACACCTTAAGCCCTGAGGTTGGAAAGGGAAGGTGTGCCCTGGCTGCCAGCAATGGGAGTGGTGGCCTGGATGGCTGGTGGAGCAGGGCGGGCAGGCAGAGAGCCCCACCTGGGTAAGGGTGAACCCCGTTGGGATACAGAGCATCAGAGGCAGGCTGCCCCGTGGGCTGGGTGGGCACCGGACTGTAGCCATTGACACCCAAGGCAGCAGGGATGGCAGAGACAGGCGTGGCAGCAATGGCAGGAGGGGTGCTGGTTCCTAGGAGGGAGAAAATGACAGCGACAGAGCAGAGAGGTAGGCGCACAGATGCAGAGAACCAGCTTGGCAAAACTGGGGGTGGGGGTGGGGGAGGGCGGGGGCAGAGTTAAGTGTGCAGGCCATTCTCCGACCCCTGGACCCCGTCCATGGCTTCCCCTACTCACTGCCACCATGTTGTCACTCCCCCACCCAACTGTGTTTGTTCCTGGCCCCACCTGCCTAGCACGGGCCTTACCTGAGGATGGAGTGATGGGGGTGGCTATGAGGCCATTGGCATTGATGGCGGCCATGTGCTGCATCTGCACGGCAGCCATGGTGGCCATAGGGCTGAGGTAGGCACTGTGAGCTGCTACCAGGGCCGCCTGCTGCTGCATCAGCTGAGGATGGGGGAGAGGAGAGTGTTGCCTGGCTCCCAGCACTGATGCTCACCGCCTCCTCCTACCCACTGCTTTGGTGTTTGGAGGGTGGGCCAGGAGAGACACGGACATGAGCAAGATCTAGCACTGGGGGTCAGGGAAGGGCGTTATGCTTACGGCCTGGGTGTAGGCGCTGTAGGCTCCAAACTGGAGGGCAATAGGGCTGAACATGCCCAGCTGGGTAGCCACCTGCTGCATTCGGCGGAGACCTCTCTCCTTCTCTGTGTCAGCAAACTTTACCACCAGGCTGGATGAGGCACCCTGGGCATGGGCCCCACATGTCACAGAAGAGTCAGCGTCCACTCCCTGGGGGCCTCGCCCGGCCTCAGGCCTCCTCGGGAGTACAGCCATTACAGTGCCCAGTCCAAACGGGGAGCTTCTAACCCCACCATCCCCTGCACTGGAGTAGGTAAAGGCTAAATAGAATTGAGGAATGTGAGGTTAAGGGCAGGCCTGTGGGAGCGGAAAGGACAGCACTGAGGGACGACCGTGCTGAGGACCCACAGTGTATTAGCTGTGGGGACTGTTAATCTGACAGCTGCACCGTCTCCCTGCCTTGACTCTGGCCCACACCCCAGGTCTCCGGGTGTGTTCAGTGGATGCCACTACACATTTTGGTGCCAGCCTGAGCCAAATCAAAGCCAACCCAAATCGGCACGTTTGCAAGGATTGTCAGAGAGTCCTGGTCTCTCAGAAGTGAGAGGGTCCAGAGTCAGCTGCTCAGTTCTCTTCCTGCTCAATGCCTGTCCCCACGCCTTCTGGTTCCAGCTAGGAACTCCCGCTCACACTCAACTGACCCAACACTAGCCTTCAGGGACAGCAGCACCTGCATGGGCTGAGCAGGCGGGGCCTCTAAGCAAGGGTCCTGACACCCCAGGAAATGACGTGGGGATGGGAGGGTAGAGAAGAGACGGGAGACCAGAAAGGGCTAAGGAATGGAGGGGGTTGGAGAGGAGAGTGTTGGGGTTCAGACCCGGGACTGGAGGCTGAGGTGCCTATCATATGACATTAGACCTGGCCTCCAGGTTGTCCCAGAATCCCTCAGTCCCTACCTGACCTTTCCAGCCCAGGGGGCGGGGCTTCCTCTCCCCCGAGGCTCTTCACTATATAATCCAGACATTTTAGCTCCTCTCTCTCCTCTCTCTCTCTCTCTCTCTCTCTCTCTCTCTCTCTCTCCTTTTACCTCTCTCCTCTTTCACTGCATTCTCTCTCATTCTGTCTCTCTGTTTGTCTCTGTCTCTGTCTCTCTCCTCTCTTTCTCTCCCCCTTCCCTATCTGCACGGTGGCTTTCCTGGCCTCATTCCTTGGGACAGGTGGACCCGCCCGAGAGCTGCCCCTGTACACCTGTCCTCATCCTTTAATCTGACTTGAATTAGGCACAACTAGTCTGCGGAGAATGCCTATCGGAGAGCAAGGGAATTTGGACGGGAAGAATGGGGGTGTGGCCTTTGAGTCATTGATTTTTTTGCAAAAACTAAGGAAGAAATCAATTAGAATCCCTATCCTGAAAGGGATTTTTGCTCTGTGCCAAGGCCTGGCAAGTAGGCCAGTGGAGGCAGGGGCGTCACAGGGGTGGGGTGGGGGCGACCAGGAAGGGGGCACTGGGGCTCACCGGCAGGGTCCGGCTGCTGTGAAGGGTATTGATGGCGGCCTGGGCCTCAGCATGAGTCTGGAACTTCACAAAGGCACAGCCTAGAGTGAGTGGTTGGGATGGAGGACGAGAGGGGTTGAGAGCCTACCGCGAAGGCACCCTAGGGGGTCCTGCGGGAGGAGGGAGAGGGAGGGCTACCTTTGCTGGTACCATCTGGCCCCCGGAGCACAGTGCACTCGTCTATGGTCCCAAATGGTTCGAACATCTTCCGGACGTCCTCATCTGTCTGCTGCTTTCCTAGCATCCCCACAAAGAGCTTCCGGTCTTCTGGGGGCGGGGCATAGGAGGGGAGCAATGTTCAGGGCCTCACGACCACTCTCCCAACCCTAGCATCCCCACAAAGAGCTTCCGGTCTTCTGGGAGGTGGGGCATAGGAGGGGCGCAATGTTCAGGGCTTCCTGACCACTCTCCCAACCCTTTATGTCACTTGCACCTGTTGCTCCTAACACCACTTACCCCCCATCCTGGGGAACGATGGCTCTAGGGTGTGACAGGGTGCTAGCTGGGAGTCGGGGGCGGGGGGCATCCAGTAACGTGTAGTGGTCAGCTCTGAAGCCCTGAACTCTGCTTGACCTCAGTTCTGTCATTCTCTACAGACCTCGCCACCTCCCACCACACCCACCCATTCCTTAGCCCCAACCTCAGCAGATAAATTCTTCAGCATTACCAGACTTCCTTTCTCAAGACAGGCTGCCCTCCTGGTCCTTCAAGGGGCAAAGTCCAAAGTTGTAGAACCTACCTCCTCGACTCTCGCTGTCGGCCGGCTTGACCTGGATCGGCCTGTTCATCTAGAGGAGAGAAGAAAAGAAGCTGCCAGGACCTCCTTGGAACATCAAGAGCCCTCCCCGGCTGAGAGGGTAAGAGACTGAAGGGAGCAAGGTTGCCTCAGGCCTCTAAGTTAAGGGGAGGGAAAAGGTAGGGCCAGGCTTATCTAGAGTTCAGACCTGAAGAGGTTCGAGGTTTTGGGAAGAGGGGATGGGTTGGAAGACGTCCATGAGGTGCAACTCTGGGCTCAGGTTGGCCTCAGAGTGCCTGGGCCACCCATAGGTGTTGCTCCCTTAGGCAAGAAAGGCCTTCGCATAGGACCCAGGTCTTGAGCCAGAGATCAATCAAGGGACTGATCAGCCAGAGCTGCCTCCATTCTGCAAAGTAGGAGCAAACAGAGACTATCCCATGAAGACCCCCCAAGGAAGATTGAGGGAGATCCCCACAGAGGCCTAGAATTCCCTCTGATCACGGGAGGTGTGTCTGCCTGTCTTTCTGCTCCCCTACACCCCTTGACCCCAGGGGGAAGGCACTCGGGCAGCACAAAGGGAGCAGATGCCCAGTCTCCGTGGCAACGGGAGAATGCGCACCATGGCAACCACCCACTCAGCCTGATTTATCCGTCCCCGTCGCCCTAGCGACCGTGGTGACGTCATCACTTCTGCTTCTCCACACACGCAGAGAAGGACTGGAGGAGGGAGGTGTGTGTGGGAACAGGGTATGCTGGGGGGCGGGGTAGGGGATTGGGTGGGGGCTGGGAGGTGGGGGAGGGGCCCAGGAAAGCTTCCTGGTCCTGGAAGGAGGTACGTGGAGTGAGCCCTGCTGGGGTCATACTGTTAGTTCTCCTGCCTTCTGCCTCCACAACCACTCCTTGGTATCTGAAAAGCTGAGAAGGCGCCGAGGGAGTGGAGGCCATCCGTGCTTCTTTGCAAGCCTCCCTGGCTCAGGAGCCCTCCAGAGCTCTCCCTTCTCCCTGACACCACAGTTCCACCCTTTGTTCAGTCTTCAGTGTGCATAGAAAGATCCCTAGTCCTGCCCTCCGTGTCTTGTTTGGTGAGTGGACTTGGGAAATAACTCCCACAGGTTGATCTCCTTGACCAAGATGGCGAGCCCAGCAGTAGTAACTGTTACGTGGAAGAAGCGTTCAGTGGTCAGGCACTGGGCCTCCCTTGCTGCTGAGGATGGTGACCGTTGGGGTCTCACACCCAGTCTCCTCACTCAGGTGATGGTGGGGGCAGTCTTAATTCCAGTGACCAAAAGCATACATGGGGCATTCGTTTACATGCTAAGAGTGGGGCGTAGCTGAAAGGTGCTCTAAGGAAAGTTGCTTAACTGAGAGGAGACCTAGGTCCAAGGAGCCCTGCCTCTCCCCGCCTCTCCCCACCTGTGCCCTCTAACCTTCAGCTTCTCCCCTGTAAAACAGGAGGCTAGACCAGCTTCTCCCCTGTAAAACAGGAGGCTAGACCAGGAAGTCTGCAGTCAGGGGCTGCTCGGCTCTCGTGCTCTAGCATCTGGGGACTCTGAGTTGACATCAGTTAACTTAGAGAAATGCGGAAATACAGCCCCTGTACTCCACAGCCTTGGATCAAACCTAAGGCTCATCTCCCCCTCTAGCCTTCCTACCCCCAAATCTCTGGATCTGTGAGCAGCTGGTGGGGGGTAGGGTGGGGGTCACAGTCACCTAAATCCTCCTGCCAATCTGCTTCCAGCTTTACCTTCTACCAATCTGGGATTATCCCATGCGGAGATTCAGTCTCCTAAGGGAGGGGTGTGTGTGTGTGTGTGTGTGTAGGTCTATGGGCTAGAAACATACGGTCATTCACCTCTGCTTCTGTACCGTACCCAAAACAGGAAATTCCCTCCCGTGCACCACAGCACTTTGCCACATCCATCTCTCAAGATATAGATCCGACGGAACCAGGGCCACAACATGGGGCATTCTTAGATTGGCACTTTGCCCTTCCCAACAAGTCTCTGTGAGTTTGCTGATTGTCTCCGAGACTGAGAACCCGGGAGAGAAATAATGTGGTGTCCTCCCTGCACAGGCTCCCAGCACAAAAATAGCATATCAATAAATACCCACAGCGGATGTGCCTTCTCACAGAGACACAGCACAGACCACAGGATGGGCCTTGTAGACCGAAGCACCCCCCCAGCACCCTCACAGAGGGCTCCCCGGTTCTCCCAGTGCCCACTTCCAGCCCTCCCTTCCTGGCCTGGCACTTCCTGTGGGAAGCTCGGCTGTTAGCTTGCCTGGGCACACCTGCCCCTTCCCCTGAGTCCAGCTGTGCTGTGTTTACCTGGCAACCAGGCAGGTGCCTCTTCCCTAGCCACCACCCACCAGGTGATAAGCCCTCAGGGCCTCCCAAAGCAGAAGGGGCTATTTATACCCCAGGTTCTCCGACCTGCTGTCCCCAGCAGCAGCCCCTGGTCAGCTCCACCCCTCTCATTAACAGTCAAGATCCCACCTCCAAAAGGCACAATTCTCTCACAAGTTCTAATTCTCTTGAGGGTGCAGGTCTGGAGCCCTGTCACTCCAGGCTCCACAGTTGTCCCAGGTGTCCCAGAGCCCGCCCTCCTCCCCGCGCCAAGCTGATGGGAAAGTCCACATCTCCAGAGTGGGAGTGTGACCCAGAACAGATGGGAAAAAACAAGCCAAGCAACAGGAGATCCCTCACAACCAACTTCCGAGAGGCCACACCCTGCTCAGAACAGACTCAGGGACGTGGGACCAAACCACCCTGGGGACTCTAACTGGAGCCACAGGCCAGCCTGAAACATCATCTCAAAGTGGTAGCACCTTCTAGGTTCTGGGTGATAAAGAGGGGAACAAGAAGCAAGCTAAAATGCACTTGCTAAAACAGACCTCACAGGGCTTGGAGATTAGACAGTAGCAAAAAGTTACTGACAGAACTGTGTATCGACTGGCACCCTATATACAGGCACAGAGACATCACACACACACACACACACACACACACACACACACACACACACACACGAGGCAAATGTCAGGAGAAAGCACTTGGTAGGGTACTAAGTCAGAGTCTGGTTAAGGCACCTGCTCCCTTGACTGATCTGAGTCAGCTTCCTCAGCCCCTTAGTATGGGATCCTCTCTGGAAGAATGGTACCCCTCACTTCCCATTAGGAACTCTGTCAGTCCCTCTGGATCCTGTTAACTGTGGCAAAGGCCATCGTGGGAACTTAGTGTCACTTGGGAGGTCTGGAGCAGAGTGGGAGAGGCAATCTTAGCAGGGAGCCTCCACTGCTCCTGTGCCCGCCCAGCCCACAGTGTTCTCCCGACAGAGTTTTATCTGAGCGTCACAAGCAGCTCAGGAGGGGACAGCAGGGGAGATGGCCCTAGCTGGTACTTGCTTCTGCAGTTCCTGCCCACCCCACAGCCTTTCACTCAAGTCCCTACTTGGGCCTCTTTTGGACTCCTTTCCCTGACTCCCCCGTTCCTGTAGGGGCCCTGAGATGAGGAAAAGGAAACCCATAGCAACGGAGGTGAAAATCTGATTTGGGAGGGGCCTCCAGGGAGGACAAAAGGAGGGGAAGTTGGGACTCAGAATCTTGCATGTACCCCTCCCTAATCTGGCCTGCCAGGTGCTCACATACCTGTGTGCCTGAGCACATGTTTGCCCTAGACCCCTGTGCCAGCTCACACCCATGCGCCCTCCCTCTACTCTGGGCAGCGGCTGATCCCATTGGTTGGGATAAGATGGTGGGGAGGGCTGGCGGGGCCTCCAGAGCGTCTGAAGTTGGAGGCGGTATGAGCAGTTCTGTTTCCTATATGCCCACTCCATCTGTTTTGTCTGTTTCCTCTCAGGAGAATGGATGGTCAGTACCATTCTCTGGCCCACATGGGGAAGGAATGGAGGCTAGGACGGATGTCTCCAGCCCCCAGACAGTGCTAGGCAAAGGTTTGCCATGGACACCAAGGCTTTGGGAAGGGCACAGTCTGAGAGAAAACAGAAGCAGCTAGGTGGCCATAGGGGTCATAGGTGGCCACAGGGGCCATAGGTGGACACAGGGACTATAGATGGTCACAGGAACCATAGGTGGCCACAGGGGCCGTAGATGGCCACAGGGGCCGTAGATGGCCACAGGGACTATAGATGGCCACAGGGACTATAGATGGCTACAGGGGTCATAGGTGGCCACAGGGGCCATAGGTGGCCACAGGGGTCATAGGTGGACACAGGGGTCATAGGTGGACACAGGGACTATAGATGGCCATAGGAACCATAGATGGCCACAGGGGCCATAGGTGGCCACAGGGGCCGTAGGTGGCCATAGGGGCTTTAGGTGGCCACAGGGACCATAGGTGGCCACAGGGGCCATAGATGGCCAGAGGGACCAAAAGGCTTCTTGATATCGGCTCTTCATTCCAGCCCAGACTTGTACAAGGTTAGCCCAGAGGAAGAAACAAAGACATGTGACCTTGCAGGAGGGAAGCCACCTCAGAGCCACCTCTGTGACCTCCCTGGCCTGGGCACACTTGGTAGCGTCAAGCCTGATCTTCCAAAATGGTGTCAGCTCTGCTCTTACCCGCTTGTCCCCAAACCCATGTGCACTCCAGCCCTGTTCCGCTTCGATGGCCCGAGCCTCTGGTTTGGAGTGCTTCCTGGCAGTGAGGCAGCAGAAGCAGGTTCTCAGAAACCAGAACAGTCCGGCAGGCCCAGCTGCCTGCTCCCAGGGCAGCTGCTCCCTTCCCCCCCTCCCCACCCAGCCTGCGGGAGTCACGAAAGAGTGCCTGGGGCCTCGCACTCCCTCCAACACACAGGTGTGCTGTGCGGTCTACTCTACCTGCCTCCCACACAGCCAAGTCCTTCCTCTAGCATGGGCTGAGAACAGACTGGGGAGTGGGGGAGGGGCTGCGTGTGCTCCCCAGAAAAGGTCACATTTACTCCACTAACCGTTCTTTTCTCACACATCTACAGAAGGAAAGGGATGCTACACGGACTTCCTGGTCAGGAAGAGGCGGAAAACAGCTCAGTGTCCTGGGAGTGTGGTGGGTCCCCAGGCACCTAAGGCTCCTCTCAGCCCCCAGACCCTGCAGAACACAGAACTCACCCCTGGGAGAGTCTTCTGTTCGTGCAGGGCGCTCTGGGCCTTCAGGGCTGAATCGCGGGCACAGTACGTCAGGAAGGCACATCCTGAGGGGACACAGGCAGAGAGGCAGGGTGAGGGTGCGGCCTCAGTTTCTCCTTCCCAAGGGGCTGGGGTGGGGAGCTTTTCCCCTTCTTGATAGCTTCTGCCTGCTGGGTTGGGGAGGGGGGCATGCCAGAGGTAGATAGGGCAGTGTGATCCCTCTCTCTCTCTCTCTCTCTCTCTCTCTCTCTGTCTCTCTCTGTCTCTCTCTGTCTCTCTGTCTCTCTGTCTCTCTCTGTGTCTCTCTCTCTCTGTCTCTCTCTGTCTGTCTCTCTCTGTCTGTCTGTCTGTCTCTCTCTGTCTCTCTCTCTCTGTCTCTCTGTCTCTCTCTCTCTCTGTCTCTCTCTCTCTGTCTCTCTCTCTGTGTCTCTGTCTCTGTCTCTGTCTCTGTCTCTCTTTCTGTCTCTCTCTCTCTCTCCTTTGCCTTCCCCTCCCTCCATCTGGGCCATCACCACCCCTAGTCCATTTTCCCTACTTCTCACGTGCCCAGATCCCTCTGGAGGCTGGTGTGGAGTGTGCCCAGAGGAGGAAGAGGAAGAGCAGCAGCCGGAAGTGCCTTTTCCTGGGCCCAAAGATAGCAGGGAAGTAGTGTAGCCTTGGGTTGCCAGAGTTTGGAGCTCTCCAAGTGCTGATCCCCAGCCACCCTGCTCTACAGCACAGCCCTTGGGGAGACCTCAGGAGCAGCTTCCTAGTAACTTTCTAAGTCCCATAAGCCTTGTCCTGGGCGGGGGCATGGTGGCGCACGCCTCTAATCCCAGCACTTCTAGGCAGAGGATCGCTGTGAGTTTGAAGCCAGCCTGGCCTCGAGATCAAGTCCAGGATAGCCGGGGGTACACAGAGAAACCCCGTCTTAAAAATTAAAACAACAAAGAACAAAAAAGAAACAAAAGCCACCTTGTCCTCTCTTTCTCTCCTCCACGCCCCCACTCTTCTGTTCCTTTGCTTTAGTCCTGGGTTGCACTGGTTTGGCTCTTATCCACTCTTTGCAGGTTGCACACCTGCCCGGTCATCCCAACAT
The DNA here is from genome assembly GCF_964271855.1 of Acomys minous. Lineage (NCBI taxonomy): Eukaryota > Metazoa > Chordata > Mammalia > Rodentia > Muridae > Acomys > Acomys minous. Next base: position 65,058,081 of record NC_140499.1, on the reverse strand, counting down.
TATCAGGGGCTACTCACATTGTCAGTCTCAGTCTCTCTCTCTCTCTCTCTCTCTCTCTCTCTCTCTCTCTCTCTCTCTCTCTCTCTCTCTCTCTCTCTCTCTCTCTCTCCCTCAACTTGCCCTTTTAAGCCTTCTGGAGTTCACCCCGTGCCACCAACACCGTCCTGCAGTCTCCTGCCACTCAGCTGAGTTCTAATTCAGCTCCTCCGTCCCGGCCCCCGACCCGAAGTCTGCTTCCAAATGAGCCCTTTCCAGCCACCCCACCCTCCAGCCTCCTCCACGCTTACCCGCCCCTCACCCCCACTGCCTCCCAGGCCACTCAGCGCCTCCTCTCCAGCCTGGCCCGACCCCTCACCCTTGTGCAGCCCGGTGTACTTGTCCTTGATGACAGTCAGCTCGAAGATCCGACCAAACTGCTCGAAGATAGGCTTCAGGTCCTTTTCCTCCAGATGCCTCGGGATCTGCCCCACAAACAGCTTGATGGCATCCGGCTCCTTCATTGGGGCGGCCCGGGAGGAGGGGCCAGGGGGCGCAGGGAGAAGCCCAAAGACTGGGGAAGCTGCCCAACCAGGAGGCAGGTGGTAGGGCCCAGGGGCCCAGCAGGGCCGGCTTTCCCTTTGGCCCCCAACCACAGTGCTGAGCAGAGGAGGGCTCTTCACACAAAGGAGGCCTGGGGAGTTGAGGGCTAGGGGTCAGGGGTCTAGGCAGACACTGTCAGGCCACCAGGGGGCATAGCCCAAACAGACCAGCTCCCCCCCCCCCCAGAGATCTGGCAAATATCCCAGGATGGGGGTCAGGGCGGCCAAGCCCTGGGGCGTTTAGGTGGTAGCTGAAGCGCCCGGGCTCAGAGGGCCGGAGGAAAGGCACAACTGCCAAAGGCAATGGGGAAAGAGTCAGAGCAGGGCGGTAAGGAGGAGGCTGAGGGTCTAGGGGCTTGAGATGCTTGCCAGCAGCCTCATGAGGGGTCCCTGCTCCTGGTGTGGGGCAGGTGACTCTCTCTCGTTGGCTTCCTAGGGAGGACACCTCCCTTGTGGCTGATCCTTCTGCTGGGTCCGAAGATCCCTGATGCCAAATGCTTGATCTCTGATGGCGGCAGGGCTCCGGGGTTCCCTTCTGCCCTGCCCCCTTCAGGTTCTCCCTCGACCCCCCCCTCCCACCCCCACCCAGGATGGTTCCCCGGCCTGGGCTGCTGCGGGCTACTCCCGATACTAAGGCTGCCTGCTTTCCCGGTCACCTGGGTCCCGGAGCTCTGCTCTCCGGCCGCGCTCTCCTCAACAAAAACCTCCCCCCTCCCCACCCCCCCTCCCCACTCCCACCTCCTTTCCCCTGACATCAGTGATGTCAGTCTCAGGGGTGGAATACAAATTCTCTACCCTGGAGAGAGACGCACAACCCAGGCAAGAGCCACGCCCTCTTTCTATCTCTATCCACCCTGACTCCTTTTCCGCCCCAGAAGAGCAGCTGATGTTGATAACAGCCCTTCCCCCACCTTACTCCCCAACCAGGAATTGGGCAAGACACTAAGATGGAGAATTTATAGAGGAGCCCTAAGGTGGGGTCCATTGTTCCGGGGGCTGGAGCTGTCCCCGGTGCTGGAAGAGGAAGAGGAGACCCAGGAGATGGAAACTGGGGGTTGGGAGGAAAGGGAGCCTGGTGTTTGGGGAGCCTGAGAATGAGGACCCAAGGAAGGAAACAAGGAAAAGAAACGAGAGAGAGAGAGAGAGAGAGAGAGAGAGAGAGAGAGAGAGAGAGAGAGAGAGAAAGAATAGACAGGTTGAGGGATGAAAAAGAAAGTGGTCACAGGGTCTGGGGGGTAAGCAGAAGTAAGGTGTGGGGCTAGGAGACAGTGGAACTAAGTGGCGAGTGAGGACTGCATACTTTTCCAGAAAAAGAAGCAAGGGAGGCGACAGCAGCCTGGCATTTGCAGACACCCCCTTCCTTCTCTCTGGGGGGTTTGTGTGTATAAGTGCACGGGTAAGGAGGCAGCAGCCGGTGACAGCTCGCACTTGTGCAACTGTTGAGGAACCAAGACTCAGCACCCTACTGTCCACAGTGTCTAGCGTGGTGTCTTGCTCATACATCGTACGTGCTTGACAAACAGTTCCCTCTGTGGGAACAAGCAACAGCTCCGAGGCTCCCCTTGAGGGCAGAGCACCCTGTTACTCCCTCCTTTGCCTCCTCCTCCGGGTTCCTTGGGCGGAACTCAGAGTCAGATGAGAGGAGCCAGAAAAATGAAAAAAAAAAAAAACACTTGGGGGCCTTCAGTCCCCTCCCCCAAGAGAACTACATTTCTAAACCTGGTCACATGTTCCGTGATCTAGAAGGAAGGTTTGCCCTCTGTGCTCAAGCACCACACCTGTTTTGGCACACGCAGGGTGCCTCTGTTGGCATTGGCTCACAGTGGTAGCAGTCTTGGCAGGGCCATCGGTGCTCCGCTGGCACCCTCCGCAGAACAGCCTGCTTCCCCTTCCCCGTGCTCCCTTCTTCTGCCCAAAGTGGAGCTGATGTCTCTAGAGTGGTGCCGGGGTCTCTGAGACTCCCTGACACACCCCAGAGGCCTCCAGTCCCGAGTTATCACAGCAAGCCAGGTTCCTCTTCCGGAACTGAAGGAACGGCTATGACCTAGGAAGTGTTCCAAGCGTGTCAGACTTTCTAACTTGCTGCATACCCCACCCTCCATGTTATGGATGAAGAGGCCAGGATACAGAATGGTTAAATAACTTTCCCAAGCTCCTCAGCTGGAAACGCATCCAGCTGAGATTCCAGCCCGGGCAGGGGTGGCCCTGAGTTCAGGTGTTGAACCCCCACACCCAGCATCCCTTGTGTGAATGGAGTGATGCGAATCTGACCCTCCTTCACCTCTGTGCTCACTGGAGGGCCTCGCTCCCTGAAGGCCACTTCTGCTTTCTTTGGAGGGGACATCCTGGCGGGTGTGTGTATTTGAGTGAACGTGTATGTAGAGACTTGATTACACGTCATCATACAGATGCCCAGGTCCCCCCAATACGGTGCCCTAAGATGGGTTGAGAGGGTGAGGTAATAGGGGCTTCCATGAGGAGTGGCCAGGAGACACCATGGCCGTGCCAAGGGACCAGGAAGTGGAAAGCTGTAATTCTCCACAGTAACTTTCCATTCGCCTGCCCCTCCCCCCCCCCACTTCTCCTCTCTTGCCTTCCAAGCTGATCTTGGCATTTATGGAGATGCCAAACAGATCACGCCCTGTGAACACGGGGGCACCCCATGGATGGGCCCACTGATCTCATTACCCTGCGTCTTCTCAGCAGACCTGCCGCCCTGCTGCTCGGTCAGGCTTGGGCCTAATCATATTAATTGAAGTATTAAACATTCACAAAAATGAATTTCAATGAAGTCCTCTCGCTCTGCTTCCCAGGCAGTGACTGGGAGGCAGCTGCCGACGGCAAAGCGTGTCCACTCCTTTGCTTAGTTTCCAGTCAGTCGAGTCCATCTGAGAGAGGGGAGGAGGCCCCCAGGAGGCTCCCCTGGCTGAGTGGCTGTGGGGAGGGAAGGGCTGTGACTCAGGAGCCCATGACCAGCAGCTTCTCTCTCAGGAAATAAAGCTTCAGGCCTTAATTCCTCCAAGGGATTTTTCTCTGCCCACTACCCACAAGTTCGCTCTTTCCTAACACTGCTCAGCCAAAGCTAAGCTGCCCTGCTGTGTGTATTAAGAGGAGATGCCAAGGAGATGGCTCAGCAGGTAAGACCACGGCCTGCTCTTTCAGAGGCCCCGGGCTTAGTTTCCCAGCACCTATATCCTGTGTAACTCCAATTCCAAGTGATCTGATGCCCTCTTCTGGCCTTTGAAGAAGACATGCACATGGCAGGTAAAAAACACCTACATACATAAAAAATAAAAAATAAAAAAATAAGTCCTTTTTAAAAAGAGTTATTTGTTTATGTATTACATATACAGTGCTCTGCCTGCATGTACACCTGCAGGCCAGAAGAGGGCACCAGATTTCATACTAGATGGTTGTGAGCCACCTTGTGGTTGCTGGGAATTGAACTCATGACCTCTGGAAGAGCAGTCAGTGCTCTTAACCACCAAGCCATCTCTCCAGCCACCTAATAAATTCTTTTTTAAAAATGGGGAAAGAAAGAAAAAAAAATGGGGATAGAGTGGTGTCACATGCCTTTAATCCCAGCCTTTGGAAGGCAAAGGCAGGTGGATCTCTGTGAGTTCGAGACCAGCCTGGTCTACAAAATGAGTCCAGGACAGCCAAGGCTACACAGAGAAACCCTGTCTCAAAAAATAAAAATAAAAATAAAAAACCAAAACAAACCTCACCCTCCCCCCCCCCCAAAAAAAAAAACACCAAGCAAACAAATAAAAAAAAACTCACAGAACTATATAGTTTCACTTTAATCCCAGGTGTGGCGATACAGGGCTGCTTTGCAGCAGCTGACTATGATTTGCCTCGTGCTCCAGCAGAGGCGTGGTTTTGCCAGCTGCAGATAGATTCTGCAACTGTGTGATGTCTGAAACTCTGGGGATTTTCAGAGGGCAAATAAATAATAGAGCCCTGATAGGTGGGGTCAGGGGTTGTTGGTTGGATGCTGTTAGTTGCTGTTGTTTGCAGTTTGTTTCAGGAGTCGTGTGCAACGAAGAAACAAAAAGGAAGAAATTAGATATCCTGACAGCAAAGATCAAGCTTGCCCCAAGGAGCTTGATGTCCCTAGTCAGTAGGAAATGGCCCAGCAATAATGTCATCCCCTCTCCCTACCCCTGACTTTATTCAGGCAATCTCTTTCCTTTCCGCTCTATCCATTTTTCTCTCCTATCTAGTGTCAGGGGGCTGAAAGGGTAGAAGAAAGGAGAAACAACAAAGTAGTAAAAGGCCAATTACACATTGTGTGTGTGCATGCATGTGCATATGTGTGTGTGAGTGCATGTGTGCACGAGTGTGTGTGCTCATGCCACTGTGCATGTGTGAAGGTCAAACAACAACTTTCAAGAGTGGATCCTTTAATTCCTCTGACCTTTACGTGGGTTCTGGGGACCAAACTCGGGTCTTCAGGCTTATGTGGCATGTATTTTACCCACCCATCCATCTTACTGCCTCACTATTGACTTTATTTATTTATTTACCTGTTTGTTTGTTGGTTTGAGACAGGGTCTTACTATGTAGTCCTGGCTGTCTTGGTTTTCCACATAAACCAGGCTGGCCTCAAACTCACAGAGACCCTCTTGCCTCTGCCTCTGGAGCGCTAGTATTAAAGGTGTGTGCCAGCACACCTGGCTTGTTTACTAACTTTTAAAGAATTATCTATTTGTTTATTTATTTGAGACAGGGTCTCCTGTATCCCAAGCTAGCCCAGAACTCACTTTGTAGCTTAGGGTGAACTCCTGAACTCCCAGTCTCCACTTCCCAAGTACTTGAGGTTACAGGAATAAGCCATTGTATTGTGAACAGATTTTTTTTTTCAAGACAGGGTCCTGGACTCACTTTGTAGACCAGGTTGGCCTCGAACTCACAGCAATCAGCCTACCTCTGCCTCCCAAGTGCTGGGATTAAAGGTGTGTGCCACCACTGCTTGGCATGAACAGGTTTTGAAATTGCTCTTAAAAATAATTTTACGGAGCTAGGCATGGTGGCGAACACCTTTAATCCTCGGACTTGGGAGCGGCTATAAGCAAATCGCTGTGAGTTTGTGACTAGCCTGATCTACACGGTGAGTTCCAGGCCAGCCAGGGGTACAGTGAGACCTTGTTTTGTTTATAAGTCATTTTCTAGAGCTAGGGAGATGACTCAGTCAGTGAGCTCTAGGTTCAGAGAAAGGTAAGATGTGACCGACTGGCACTAGTTTCCATATACACGTGCACAACACACACACACACACACACACACACACACACACAATCATATACACGTGCACAACACACACACACACACACACACACTGATTTTATTTAACATACTATATTCAAAACACTTTTTCACCACGCAGTGCATATAAAGTTATTGAGACAGTTTACATTATTTTCTTCCGTTAAGTCTTCAAGATCCAGAGTGTATTTTAAGTTTCTGGCATATCTAACACAGCCACATCTCATGTGTTTAAGTACTGAGAGACTGTGCCAGCCACACGAGCTCCGGAGTCTACGTGATTTTATCTCAGTCTTTCCCTCCAGTAGGAACGATCACCCTCGGGTAACCTCTTCTCTTGCTGGGAAAACAGCACTTCTGGCAGATGGCAGCTTATCTCGTATCTCACTCTCACCATTAACTCTGTCTCCTAAAAAACAGATAAACAACCCAACCGATCGCTAACCCAGACAGGGCCCCAGGAAGAGGGTCACAGCCTGATTCATCGGCTCCCGGGCTTGGGATTCTTGACCATTGTCTCTGATGCTGTGTCTTCCAGAAAGCAGACAGAAAGGCAGAGGCCTGAGGAGTCACTGAGAGACCCCTCCATGGCCTAACATTTAGCTGGTTTCTCTTGCTCTATCTTGGCTTGGGGCAGGGGGCGGGGCAGAGGCAGGGCAGGGGCAATTGCTCATGTGTCCCAAACTCTTGGGATTTTGTCTTTTGCCTCTCAGGAGAGATCTGCTGGGCACCATCCCTGTGAGCAGGGAAAGCTGGCGTGTGTGTGTGTGTGTGTGTGTGTGTGTGTGTGTGTGTGTGTGTGTGTGTGTGTGTTGACAGACAGGCCCCTGCCCTTTCCAGGTAGCTATTTTGATAACTGTGCTTTTATGTTTGGTTCACTTTCCCTCCTCTTCCTCCTCCTCCTCCCCCCCCCCTCCTTCTTTTTCGAGACAGGGTTTCTCTGTGTGGCCTTGGCTGTCCTGAACTCCCTTTGTAGACCAGGCTGGCCTCAAACTCACAGAGATCCTCCTGCCTCTGCCTCCCGAGTGCTGGGATTAAAGGCGTGCGCCACCATGCCCTGCTCACTTTTACGTCTTAGATACTAGAAGAACAAATCTTGAAGCTGGTTAGTTCCCTTTCTTTCCATCTTCAGTTAAGAGTGAGAGAAATAATTTACAATTTATGAAGAACCTAGAGTGAAGAGAAAATTCATCTACCTGAGAAAGCCATTCCAAGAAGGGAAGTTCTGCCCGAGTGCTGGCCAGGCCCAGCATTCTGAGTTTGAGAATGCCCTGTCTTTGCAGAGCTTGGCTTGCACCATGCTCTGAGGTGCTTTCATATTTTGGGAAGCCAGTAATTCAATATCCAGTGCCTACAGAACAGATGGGATGCTTTGCTTCCGAGCCAGTGGGAAGGAAAGAAGCCTGGATTTCTTTCAGCAAGCACATCGTCTGCCCAAATCGGGAGCTGGATTCTGGAAAACCCTACCTCAGGAACCTCTTGGGTAGTTTGCTCTAGCTACGTAAATGCGGCATTGGAGGTCGAGTAGAGTCAAGAAGAGGGGCTAACTTCGAATACAATTCAGCTCAGAAGTCAGTCTTTAAGTCTGGGGTAAAACGATCCTCTGGAGACTCCAAATCCAAGTTCACTTAGCTGCCGAGCGGCCTCGACTTGGCTTCCCTCGGTGGCATTCTGCCTGCCCTCCCTGCAAAGGATTGGACTCTTAGAGGGGCGGGGCCAGGGGCGGGGCGGGCAGTGGGCGGGGCTTCGTCACTCCGCCGGTCCGTCGCCTAGACAACCGACTGCAGCTAGATGGAGACGCTACCGGACGGGATAGTGGGGCCGGAACCGGGAACGCTGAGCCCGGAGCAACTGCAACAGTTGCGAGATTTCAAGGTGAGTGAGTCCACGGTGGCGTCGCTTTCTAAAACCCGTACCGATCAAAGTGACCTCGGACAGGGAGAAGGGCCCTGGGAGAGGGGAGCCGGGCCAGCGCCCCTGGAATGAGCGCCTAGGCCGAGCGCCTCCCAGCCCCATTCGAAAGTGCAAGACCAACCAAATTGCGGCCTGAGCGGAGAAATGGCAGCTCAGCCGGTGGAGTGCTTGCCTAGCGCGCACTAACCGCTGGGTTCTGATCCCCTCCACCCCCAACCCCCACGCGCGTAAACCCCGGCAAAAATACGAAACGCTGCCTGAAGAGAGAAGAAAGGAGGCTGCAGCAGAAGAGAATCTCAAGTCCGCCCTTCGGCTTTCACGCACTCCAGGAAAAGACGTGGCTCGTGCCCGCCCCTGCACGGCTCCCAGGGTTGACTCCTGGATCTGTTTCCCCTGATCCCTGACTCTCGCTTGTTGCTCCTCAGATCCAGACTCGGATCGCAAATGAAAAGTACTTGAGGACCCACAAAGAGGTATCGCTGCTCATTAGCGGCTTCTTCAGGTAGGTGATTTGAGGGGAGTGGGTTGTGGGTGGGTGGGCTAATATGTATGCCTCTTCTTTCTTTAGAAGCTCTCTATAGCTGCACTCAGGGAGAATCTGCAGTTTGAGGACAGCCTGAATTACACAGTGAGACCCATACTCAAACAAAAATGACCGCAAAACTGTTCTCTCTTCTTTTGATTTTTTTTTTTAATTCAGGGTGATATAGCCAAGGGTGCCTTTGAGCTCAGACCTGTTATTCAGCACAGGCTAGCCTTGAACTTGTGGTGATCATCTTACCTGCACCTCCCTAGGTGTTGGACCTACGCAAGCGCACCAGTCCAACTTGTTTTAGACCTCTTAAATGTTAAAAGATTCAGTCGGGCGTGATGCCACACACCTTTAATGCTAGCACTCAGGGAGGCAGAGGCAGGTGGATATCTGTGAATTTGAGGCCAGCCTGGCAAGTCCAGGACACTCAAGGCTACACAGAGAAACCCTGTCTCAAAAACAAGAACAACAACAAAAACAAAAAACCAAAAAAGAAAAGAAAAGAAAAGAAAAATTTAAAATAAATAAATAAATAAATAAGTGAAAAAAGAAAGAAAAAGAGGCAGAAACTCTGTGAGTTCCAGCCAGACTGGTCTACAGATCAAGTTCCAGGACAGCCAGAGCTGCACAGAAAAACCCTGTCTCAAAAAAAAAAAAAAGAAAAAAAAAAAAAAAAAAGAAAAAGAAAAAAAATTCCTAAGATTCAATATTTTGTAACTCTGACACTTGTGACTTTTCTTCATCTATCTCTGCATTCTTTAATATTCATTTACTTCAACTGTGAAGGCAAACACATCTATCGCATGGCACTGGGAGAGGAGGGACACATCTATCCCCTGGCTCTGGGAAAGGGACAGTGGCATTGAGGAACAGCACGCAGTCACCAGTGTAGAACACTGCTCCCGCCCAGAGGAGCGTGTCCAACAGTGCAGTCTCTTGGCACCTGCCTACCTGAGAATGCTGCAGAAAAATGACATGAATCCAAGGAATAGGGGCCCAAGGCTGTAACCTTAGCACTTTGGGAGTTGAGGCAGGAGGATTACAAGTTCAAGGCCAGCCTGGACTGCATTAGTGAGACCCTATTTCTAAAAACAGAAAGGAAAAAAGGAGGGAGGGAGGGAGGGAGAGAGAGAGAGAGAGAGAGAGAGAGAGAGAGAGAGAGAGAGAGAGAGAGAGAGGATATTGAGATTAATCCCAGCACTCGGGAGGCAGAGGCAGGTGGGTAGATCACTATGAGTTCGAGGCCAGCCTGGTCTACAAAGAGTCTAGGGCAGCCAAGGCTACACAGAGAAACCCTGTCTCAAAAAAAAAATTATTTTCCAAGCTTAAAGGTAATTTCATGGTCCCACCATTTGGGAGGCAGAGGCAGGAGGATTTATGAATTCATGGCCAGTCTGATGACAGAATGAAACCCTCTCTCTTAAATGCCAAAAATCGATAAAGAAACAAATAAAACTTCCATTTCCCAGGGTGTCCTAGGACAAGTTTCTTCAGGGCATTCCATCTGAATAGAGAAATCTCAGAGTCCAGAACGGCCAAGTGGTGAAGGCATTGGACGTAGGACTGAGGGTGTGACGCACACCTTCAATCCCAGCACTTGGGAGGCAGAGACAGGTGGGTCTCTGTGAGTTCGAGGCCAGCCAGGACTACAGAGTGAGACCCTGCCTCACAATAATCTCCTAGCGGGGTTACAAGGAAAAGAACTGAAGAAAAGCATCATGGGCCAACATGGTTTCCAGGCATTGTCTGTTTCCCTGTGACAACCTTGGATTTATGTTACTGGTCCAGGGTTCTGAATGGCGGTACCACGTGTGTCCCCGCAGTATTTGTACTGTGCTGGCATCTTGGTAACATTTCGCTGACCCCCCAGCAGCTCTATAAAAGAGAGAGAATGATGCTGACTCTGAGACCGTTTAATTTTGTAACCCTGGCTGGCTTAGAACTCACTATAAAGACCACGCTGGGCTCGAACTCACAGCGATCCGCCTGCCTCTGCCTCCCGAGTGCTGGGATTAAAGGTGTACACTACCAATGCCCAGCCCATTATTATTTTTTAAAAGCCATCTTATGGGGTCCAGAGAGATGGCTCAGCAGTTAATCGCACGTGCTACTCTTACACAGAGCCTGTGCTCAGTTCCCAGAACCCACATGGTGCCTAACAGCCTGTAACTTAAGTTCTCGGGGTCTGACATCGTCTTCTGGCATCCCTCAGACATCTGCATACATGCAGACAAACACTCAGACACATTAAATAAAAATAAATCTTAGAAACAAAAGGCAGCTTCGAGTGTTTCCATTTTGCAAATGGGACGAGTCAAGCTCAAAGATGGGAAGGTCACCCCCAAGCCCCTGACCAAGGACCCAACCCCTGTTCTCCCCACCATATGGCACAGAGGAATGCTAATTCAGAACACGGCAAGAAATCACATCCAAAGATGAGCTAGGGCTGTGTGATCCGGCTGGAACACAAACACGCCTTTAACCCAGGAGACAGAAGCAAACAGGTCTGAATTCAAGGCCAGCCTGGTATAGAGCAAGTATCAGGTAAAGAAAAGCTTATGTCCAGGCGAGGTGGTACACGCCTTTAATCCCAAATAAAGGTAAAGCTAGTTTGTAGAAGGAAGCACCCATGTTTGAAAGTGATGTTGGAGTGGAAGGAAAAAAAAATGGATCAAAGAAAGATTTGACAGAATAGGATACACCCAACCTCATGAGAGAGGAAAGGGCAGCTACTTAAAGGGCAATGCAGAGAGAGAGAGAGAGAGAGAGAGAGAGAGAGAGAGAGAGAGGAAGAAGAAGAAGAGAAGAGAGAAGGAGAGGAGAGAGAGAGAAGTTCTGGGTTCCCTTCTCAGGTTCCCATAACAGGTGGGGAAGGCGTTAGTGACCACTGAGCTACCCCGAGTGCTCTCCTGGACCTGGGGATACAACAGTAGATATGGCTCAGCTGCTGACCTCAGAGCAGTCCCACACAGGACATGGGACTGCCTCTGTCTCTTGGCTTTGGTTCTTGCTGTTTCCCTGGATCTGGAATGTTCTTGTCCCCCAACCTTTATTTTCCCTAACTATATCTCATTAGTACCACTAAGGGTCGCTTTCAACCCAATTCCTCTGTGAAGGGTTTTGGGGTCCCCCTATTATTACCCCCCTCCCAAAGCACTATTGAATAATCTTTTAGCACTAACTTGAGGTTCCTTGGACTTTTCGGAAATTTACCTGTTTCCTTTTGTCTGTACGTTGTTTGAGGCAGGGCTATACTTAATGTTCCTGTGTGTGTGTGTGTGTGTGTGTGTGTGTGTGTGTGTGTGTCTGGTGACCAGCAAGCCCCTGTGGTCCTCCCCCCGCCCCAATCTCCTCAATGCTGGGGTTACAGCAATAGGTGATGGTCCAGCTTTTGACATGGATGCTGGGGATTTTTCAAGATGGGGTTTCTCTGTGTAGGCTTGGCTGTCCTAGCCTCCCTTTGTAGACCAGGCTGGCCTTGAACTCACAGAGACCTGCCTCTGCCTTCCTGAGTGCTGGGAGTGCAGGTGTGCGCCACCATGCCAAGTTCATTTTATTTTATTTTATCTTGACAAAGTCTCACTGTGTAGCCCTGGCCTGAAACTCACGTTGTAGACCAGGCTGGTCTAGAATTCACAAAGATCCACCTGCTCGGGTCTCCTGAGTGTCCAGGTTAAAGGCGTGGTCACCATGCCTAGACACTCCATTGTGTTGGTCTTTGCCATAAACCCTCAGGTGTTTAAGACCTCTCTGATGGATTGACTTCTCGAATGGCCAACCTGCCATTAATCTGATTCCCAAAGAGCAAGATGGGGCAGTGGCCGCATGCAGCCCACATAGCCCCGTTTATCTCCTCCCTTGTCCCTTCTTGTTTTTCAGAGAAGTGCTTCTGGAAAGACCAGACAACATCCTCGAATTTGCTGCGCGTGAGTACTGTGGCATTGGAGTGTCCCACGCACCTGTGTGAGAAGCAGGCTTGGGGAGTTAGAGTTGGACATGTCTAGAACTTTCTGTGCCCTCTCCACTCAATGCCCCTCACAGGAGCTGGGGTTTGTTTGTTTTGGTTTTGGTTTTGGCTCTTTTATTCTCCTGTCTTTTTCTCAAAATGAGGCCAGAACAGCACTGAGGCAGGACTTCTCTTGGTGAGGAATTAAGAATTTTGAGATTCCCAAAGGAGAGTGAGGCAGTGCTGTTCCACAGGGATCTCCAAGTGGTCCCTGACCCAGACTGTACATTAGAACCACCTGGGGAGCTTTTTAAAAATACTGATGCTCAGGCCTCACCTCTAGAGATTCTTATTTAATTAGTCTGGGACAGGACCCAGCAGCCAAGGTTTTGAAGGCTCCCCAGGTGATTTTAATGGACTTGGCTGCGGTGATGGCTTCGGGTCAAACAGTATAGAGCGGGGAGCTGTGGCGGGTGTCGTGAGTGCAGTTAACCCTGGGAGCCCATAGCGTTCTCAGCCGGCCTTCTCTGTGACTCACTTTCTTCCTGGTGTAAAATCCTTCTGCTGTGCTGTGAGCCTGGCTCTCCTCTGGGAGGGTGTTCTAAAAAAAAAAAAAAATCTGCATTTCAGAGACAGAAGCTGGCAAACCTAGTGGAGACCAGAATAGTACTTGGTTTTTATTGGGTCCTACGATGAACCTGAACCGGGAGCAGAAAACTCAGAATCCCTGAGCCCTCGGTGGTACCCGGAGCATCACATGAGCCAAGAGCACAGACAGAGCCTAGGCAACCTGCATGAGCCTTGCTTAGATGGTTTCCTGGCATTCATGAGGGCAGCTGCCAGGGACTCTGTGAACGCTGAGACTGTGTTGGAGAGTGGGGACCACCAGGGAGCCCTGCTAGGACAAAGCGTCCATCTGACTTGGCAGCAGAGTAAGCTGTTGCCCAGGCTGTCCCCTTCAGTACAGATGACTTCGTTCTGGTCTTCATCCCAGACTATTTCACCGATCCAAGACTTCCCGAGGAGATTCACATGCAGCTAATTAAAGAGAAGAAAGGAGCCTAATTAGCAAAGGCGCGATGCTCAGCTGCTGGGTGAAGGCAGAAGGAATCCAGCCTTGGGTGGGTGTTAGCGTCACTCTTGTGAAAAGCGACACCGGCTCACGGGTCCAGGCTGTAAAAGAATGCAAGCGGGCAAACAATGGAGCGATGTGGTACAAGTGTGATACAAGTGTGCCATCCTCCTCACACTTGAGGGCGATTAGTGGCTGTGACCAGAGGCCTAGAGTTAGTCTTGGTGTCAGTGGCAGGAATCTTTGTTCCGTTGGGAGGGTGGATGTGGGGGGTGTCCTGGGAGGCGGGGCATCGCGTCCTTTGGCTGAGCCCGAGCTGAGGAGCACTCCAGCCGCCCTCCTCTTCCAACTGCCTTCTTCCTCATGGTGCATGTTTTACCCTCCCCCCCCCCCCCCCCGTCCCCCACGGCAGGGTGATTCCTGAAACCATTTTGTAGGCTGGAGAGGTTGTTTGTTTGTTTGTTTGTTTGTTTGTTTCCTCTTCAAATGTGAGGTGGGGAAGCCCACACTCCTGATGAGGGCAACCACTCCTGTCTTGCAGGGTCACCTGGAGCCCTGAGAGCCACCTTGCCTTCAGCGTGGATTTCCAAGCTGTGTGGGCCTTCTCCTGTCACAGGGGCATTAAAGCCCCTCGTTAAATCCAGACCTGCCTGCCTTCTCTCTCACTCTCATTTGGAAGGAGGAGGCGCTGTGCATGGAGGCCGCTGCGTCTGACTCTGACCTTTCTCTCCTTGAGGTGGTCGGGGTTTGGGGGTGCTAGGGCCTATTCCCATTCCAGCCACTTACCAAAGCACACAGTTGGGGGTACCGAGACAGCCACCGTTAGTTGTGGTGGCTTAACAAGCGAGTCCAAACATCAGCACCCCGTCTCCTGTGACCGTCCTAAGCAGAGGTGGTGATTTACTTTGCTTTCCATGAGGCAATAGTGAGAGAAATTGGCCTGGAAGGACATCAAGAGGGATGGAAAACTGAAGAGCAGCCATGGCTACTGTGAAGTATACACCTGGCAGGTGCTGCAGAGGACTCTGGGAGCAAGCTGCGTATCTATTTGATGTCTGGTTAAGAGGCAGGAAGATGGTCCAGATGCTAGAATAAAGACCCCCCCCCCTTTTTTTTCAAGACAGGGTCTCTCTGTGTAGCCCTGGCTGTCCTGGACTCACTGTGTAGACCAGGCTGGCCTCGAACTCACAGCAATCCGCCTGCCTCTGCCTCCCGAGTGCTGGGATTAAAGGCGTGTGCCACCACGCCCGCCTTTGCAGTTTAGGAGTATCTGTGTGTGTGTGTGTGTTACGCATCTTTCAGGTTTGTGGCCTCAGCCTTTGGCTTTTGCAGTCAGCTGGCTCCACCATATAAAGGAGCTCTCGTGTGTATTTGACTTGTCACCATCACCATGGCAACAGAAACACAGGCTGAGCTGCGCGTCCTCTGTGTCCTCTCACTCCTAGCTGCCCTGACTCGCCATGGTAAAAAGGGCAACAGAACAGGAAGTCGCAGCACCATGTATGTTGTGAACTGCAGCCCTCGGAGGTTGGTTTGTTCTTGTTTTGAGACAGGGTCTCACACTATAGCTCAGGCTGATCTCAAATTTGCTGTGGTCCTCCTGCCTCAGCCACGGCTTTGAAGGTGCTGAGGTTATGGGTATTTGCTGTTACACCTGGCTCGAGAGTAGCCAGGCTTGGACACTGAGCCATCCTTGCTTAGGAAGTACAAAAAAGGGGCACTTGGGCTGGAGAGATGGCTTAGAGGTTAAGAACACTGTCTGTTCTTCCAAAAGGTCCTGAGTTCAATTCCCAGCAACCACATGGTGGTTCACAGCCATCTACAATGAAATCTGGTGCCCTCTTCTGGCCTGCAGGCACACATGGGGCAGAATGCTGTATAAATAATAAATAAAATCTTTAAAAAGGGGGGGGGGGGCTAGAGAGACAGTGAAGTGCTTGCCTTGTAAGCTGGAGGGCCTGAGTTCAGAGCCCACATTTAAAAAAAAAAAAAAACCAGGGTAGCCCGGTATGGTGGTGCACACCTTTAATCCCAGCACTCAGGAGGCAGAGGCAGGTGGATTGCTGTGAGTTTGAGGCCAGCCTGATCTACAAAGTGAGTCCAGGACAGGCAAGGATACACACAGAAAAACCCTGTCTCGAATCAAAAAACAAAAACAAAAACAAAAAAAACCCAGGGTGGGTTATGTGCACTTGTATTCCCAGACCCAGAGGAGCAGAGACACATGGGAGGCAGCCTAGCCTAGTGGTAAGTTTCAAGCCAATGAAGCATCCTGTCTCAAAAATAAAGTGAAATAAACAAAAGTGTGAGGGGGAAGAGGGCTAGAGAGGTGGCTCAGAGGTGAAGAGCACTGACTGCTCTTCCCAAGGTCCTGAGTTCAAGTCCCAGCAACCACAGGGTGGCTCACAACTTTCTGTAGTGTGATGTGATCTGGTGCCCTCTTCTGGCCTGCAGGTGTACATGCAGGCAGAACACTGTATACATAATAAATAAATCAATCTTAAAGTGGATGGTGCCAGAAGAATAGTACTTGAGGCTGGCCTCTGGCCTCCACCGGAATGCACGCGCACGCACGCGTGTGTGTACACACACACATACACACACACATACACACACACACACACACACACACAAGCCTGGTGTGGTGGCTCATGACTCTAGTCCTAGCATTCAGGGAGCTGAGGCATGTTAATTGCTATGGAGTCCAGGCCAGCATGGACTATAGCATGCAGCCATGTCTCAAACAGGCAAACAAGCAGGGCTGGAGAGATGGGCCACCGCTCTTCCCAAGGACCTGAGTGTGGTTCTCAGCCCCGACATCAGGCAGTTGACAACTGCTTGTAGCCCCGGCTCCAGGGACATCGGTACCGCTGACCTGTGAGGGCACCACACGCATGTGCACCTTTCCCCTCCCCACCACATGCACACAACTAAAATAACAAAAACAACTCTTCAACAAAACAAAACAAGCAAGCCCCACCTTCCCCCCACCCCCAGACAGGGTCTCTCTGTGTAGCCTTGGCTGGTCTGGACCCTCTTTGTAGACCAGGCTGGCCTCGAACTCACAGAGACCTGCCCACCTCTGCCTCCTGAGTGCTGGGATGCGCCACCACGCCCTGCCCTTGCAAGGCCTTTTTTACGTGAGTTGTTACATTAGATGCTCCTGGGTCCAGCCCAGTGAGAGAAGCAGCTAGGGAGATGGGATGGGGAAACACTGGTTGTTGAGGTGCCTGAATGCGGGCTGTAACGCTCATTAGGTAACATGGAGTATATGATGCTCAGGCTTGTGTGGGGGCCTCACTGACAGGAATGAGGAATGTATGTCCCCTTGGGTTTTTTTTTTAATATTTAATACATTATTTTTCATTTAGGGTTTTTTCTTAGAGTTGTATGTTCATTTTATTGTATGAGTGTTTTACCTGCACATTTTTCTGTGCATCACACATGTGCTTGGTTAGATCCCCTGGAACTGGAGTTACAGACATCACCGGCTACCATATGAGTGCTGGGAACCGAACCCAGGTCCTGTGGGAGAGCAGCACTCTTGGTTTTTGTTTTAATATTTATTTATTACTTATACAGTGCTCTGCCTGCACACCTGCAGGCCAGAGGAGGGCATCAGATCACATTATAGATGGTTGTGAGCCACCATGTGGTTGCTGGGAATTGAACTCAGGACTTTTGGAAGAGCGGGCAGTGCTCTTAACCGCTGAGCCATCTCTCCAGCCCCAAGCGCAGCACTCTTAACCACCCTGTTTTATATGCCTTTGTAAGTTGGCATACAAAGAAATGGTTTTCATTGTGGTATTAGTTTTGGTTTTTTGAGACAGGGTCTCTCTGTGTAGCCTTGGCTGTCCTGGACTCACTTTGTAGACCAGGCTGGCCTCGAACTCACAGCGATCCACCTGCCTCTGCCTCCCGAGTGCTGGGATCAAAGGCCTGCGCCACCACGCCTGGCACTCACTGCAGTGTTTGTATACACTGTACGTGTTGGTCAGGGACTGACTCCATCTATGCACGCTAAAGGGAGACTTAGAGGCTTACAGCTTTGTGCCTGGTAGCCCAGCAGTGGCTCTCCTGACAGAAAGGCTAAGAGTCCAGCCGTTGCTCCATCCACAGGACTCCATGTCCCAGCCGTCCCACTAGAGTGCTAGAGTCCTGAGAGATGCTAGGGAGTACTGCTTTTTAGTCTACTCGCACGCCACGAAGAAGGAAGTTCAACACCAGCAAAGGAACGTGCCAGCAACAGATCAACGAACACAGCAGTGAGCGCAAGGCAAAAAGCAAAAGCTTCCTTCTCTTGTGTCCTTTCGTGGGGGCTGTCACCAGACAGTGTGGCCAGTTTTAGGGTGGGTCACCCCACCTGCAATGGTCCAATTAAGAAAAATTCCTCACAGGTGTGCCCAGCAGCTGGCGTTTTAGTGCATCCCACAGACAGCTTGACAACCAAGATCAGCTGTTACAGCATGTGCTGTGCGTGTGGTTCCTGTTTCCCTCCAGCCCCTTCTCCCCACTGCCTCTTAGAATGAATACACCCCAAAGCCTTCCCAAGGAGCATGGGTTTGACACTCGCTGGTGGGGCTTGCGTCCGAGGTCCTCGGGATGAGAGGCCCCTCAGCTATAGGTTGTCTACACTCTGGAGAGATGAAATTCTTTCCTCCCACAACTTTACCTGAACATCTCTTTGTTTTGTTTTGTTTTGTTTTTGAGACAGGGTTTCTCTGTGTAGCCCTGGCTGTCCTGGACTCACTCTGTAGACCAGGCTGGCCTCGAACTCACAGCGATCCACCTGCCTCTGCCTCCCGAGTTCTTGGGTTAAATGCTTGTGCCAACAGGAATGCCTGAACATCTCAGTTTTTTAGCTTGAAAACTCCAGAAAGGTGGGAACCAGGCCTGGCTCTCAGCGGTGACCGAGAAAGGACGGGTGTTCACCAAGTCTGTGTGGAGAAAGTGAACGTGCGCACAGTTGACCCAGCCATCGCATTTCGGGACGTGACGACTACAAAGGCAAGTCTATATACCTGACAGAAGTAGGTACGCGTTACACAAGATGGGACAAAGAGCAGCAGGGTTGGCTGCAGGACTGGGGGCTGCCGTGTAAGCTGGTGTGGAATGGGCAAAAAAGGGTTTTGCAGGCAGATTTGTAGAGCAGTGGGAAATAAAGGGCCCGGTCACAGCTGTTCTGCTAACCAGGACAGGGTCAGGTGGGCAGATCCTGTTACCACATGCTCAAGTTCTTGCCCACTCCCTTTGTTTGTGTGAGTCGGGGTTTCTCTGTGTAGCCCCTGGCTGTCCTGGAGCTCACTCTGTAGTCCAGGCTGGCCTCAGACTCAGACCTTGGCTTTCCTCTGCCTCCTGAGTGCTAGGATTATATATGTGAGCCACCATAAGTGGCCTACACTATTTCTTTCTTTTTCTTTTTTTTTCTTTTGTTTGTTTGTTTTTCGAGACAGGGTTTCTCTGTGTAGCCTTGGCTGTCCTAGACTCACTTTGTAGACCAGGCTGGCCTCAAACTCACAGTGATCCGCCTGCCTCTGCCTCCCGAGTGCTGGGATTAAAGGCGTGCGCCACCACGCCTGGCGCACCATTTCTTTCTTTCTTTCTTTTTTCTTTTTTTAGGCAGGGTCTCAGGTAGCCCATGCTGGCCTCGCACCTGCTGTGCTGGCAAGGTTGAGGTCAAACTCCTGCTCCTCCTGTTTCCACCTCCTGAGTGCTAGGATTACAGGTACGCGCCGCCAGAGTCAGCTCAAATTATACATCTTTCTTCCTGATTTGGAGATTTGTTGACAACTGCAAGGTTGTTGAGGGCAGCAGTTATCAGAGCCTCAGGTATTTGATCATACGGCATCTAGGCCGACTGTGATAGTGACAGTCCCTGATGTTCAAGCCTCCCTTGCAGCTAGGATCCGCAGTGCGTGCGTGTGCCTGTGCGATATGCGTAACGGGAGGCTCTCGGGAAGCTCCCTCTTCAGTGGGGCTGGTACGGTAGACGGAGCTGGGGTAGCTCTTGTTATTTCTTTCTGACTTGGACCTGAATGTCCAATGCGCGGAGCTGAGCAGCCATCATGAGAACATGAGATAGCAGGGGTCAGGGCAAACGCCAGTCATTTAAAGTAGCAGAGAGGAGAGGATGGAAGACCTAGGCTGCGACGGCGGCGTCTTGGTAGGGAAGGGAGCGGTGCAAGGAGATGGCAGAAGACAAACTGCAGCTGGAAGGCAAAGGCTGGAGCTTTACCTCGAGATGGAGAGAGAGCAGAAAGTTGAAGTGATAACTCCCTGGGGAGAGATGCATTTGCAAGGTGTCACCTGTGGACTGGGAAGTGGCCTGTGGGGAGACAGGAGCCGCCCGTGTCTCACGCACCCTGCACTCACTCCATCCCGTCCACTGCGCACTCACCAAGCACGTGTTTGGTTCCATTAGTGGAACGTCTGTTCACAGTGACTCCTACCACACTCAGTGACTGGGGGGGGGGCATTCAGACTTCCCAGGAGGATGGCAGGAACTCCACCAGCTGAGGCTTTTCTTACACAGCTGTCCAGAGGAGGCAGGTTCAGGCTGGTGCTAGTTCAGGACCAGCATTTCTGTTGTTTCCGGAGAATTCCAGGGCAGAAGTGAAACCAGGAAGCAACTGTCAATATTTATGTTTCTTCCTTCCTTCCTTCCTTCCTTTTTTTTTTTTTAAAAAAAATATAAGTATACAGTATTTTGCTTGCATGTACACCTACACACCAGAAGAGGGCACCAGATCTCATTATAGATGGTTGTGAGCCACCATGTGGTTGCTGGGAATTGAACTCAGGACCTTTGGAAGAGCAGCCAGTGCTCTTAACCTCTGAGCCATCTCTCTAGCCCATCCTTTTTAATTAAAAAAAAATTTTTTTTAGAGCAACATGAGTCCAACATCCTGGCCGGGTTTCACCGACGTCTCCATGATCAGAACTCTACAGATGTTAAAGCAGCTTAGAATGTGAGTGTTCAGGCAGCCACAGTGCCCTAGAGAGTTGTTTGCCAGACGTAGAGAGTCCTTTCCTTGAGATCCGACTAAAGCAATCTTGCTCAAGTATTTTAAAATACTTGCAAATATATATACTTATCACCTGGGAGGTGAAGGTGTGAGGACTAGGAGTTCAAGGTCCTCTTCACATACACATTGAGTTTGAGGCCATCCTGGGCTGTAGGAAACAGTCTCAATCCAAACAAGGGGGCCGGGGCTCAGTGGCTGGGAGCCCACGGTGGTTAACAACCCTCTGTCAACTCCAGTTCCAGGGAATCTGGTGCCCTCTTCTGGCCCTCTCAGGTACTGCACACATGGCGTCTTAAAGCGTTTCTATTGCTGTGAAGAGACACTGACCACGGCAACTGTTTAAGGGAAAACATTTAATTGGGGCTGGCTTACAGTTCAGAGATTCAATCCATCATCATCAAGGCGGGAAGCATGGCAGTGTGCAGGCAGACACGGTGCTGGAGAGGGAGCTGAGAGTTCTGCATCTCGATCCACAGGCAGCAGGAAGAGAGAGCAACACTGGCCCTCGCTCCATTGAAGTCTCCAGCCCACCCCCAGTGATACACTTCCTTCAACACGGCCAGGCGTCCTAATGGTCCCGCCCCCTGTGGGCCTATGGGGGCCATTTTCATTCAAACCACCGCGCGTGGGGGTGCACACACGCACATTCATACAACCAAAACACCCACATAAATGTTCAAAAGCAAAGGCATCCTCCTCAGCACTTTCCAAGTCCTACTGCTGTTGTGTTTCCTGCACAGCACCTCTCGCTTTTTCTCTTACTGTCTGTGACACGGGCCTGTGATTTCCAGTGATGGCAGCCCTTGCTGAGCCTGCTCGGCACTCCAGGGCCAGCCCCTCAACAGTGTCTGACACATGGTGTCGCTCCAACACACTTCAGGGGTGGATGTGTAGGTGGGCGGTTGGACTAAGGTAAGCCTTCATCTGTGCAGTGGCGCAGGCACAGGAGAGGGAAGGACAGGACCCGTGATCCGAATGAGGTCAGATGTCAGGGTAGCGCAGATTCTAGAGACCTGCCAGGTTTCTTGCAGGGAGAGGTGAGGCTTGGATGATTCTTAAACACACACAGGAAGTGATGGGGCGGCAGGACGGAGGGTGAATCGGCCGTGGGCTTGGCAGCGACTGCAGGAGGAGGGTGTGTGGAGAGGGCCACCCACGGCTTGTGTACGTGGCTTTCTAGAGACATCTACTATTCTCTTGACCCTCAAGCCAATGGCTGAGGATAAATCCTGTTAAAACCTAGCTAAGTAAAAGCTGGGCAGTGGTGGTGCACGCCTTTAATTCCAGCACTGAGGAGGCAGAGGCAGGTGGATCTCTGTGAGTTCGAGGCCAGCCTGGTCTACAAAAGGAGTCCAGGACAGCCAAGGCTACACAGAGAGACCCTGTCTTGGAAAAACAACAACAACAACAACAACAACAAACTAGCTAAGTTAACTGGAGGTGGCCTTGCACACCTCAGTCCCAGTCTTCGGGAGACAGGGTTTAGAGGGTATTTTGATTTGCCTGCTTGCTTCATTCCCTTCCCTTCCCTCCTCCCTCCCTCCCTCCCTCCCTCCCTTTCTTTTGTTATGTCTTTCCGAGGCAGCGTTTCTGTGTAGCCCTGGCTGTCCTGTAACTCACTCTGTAGACCAGGCTGGCCTTGAACTCACAGAGATCCACCTGCCTCTGCCTAGGTGAATGCTGGGGTTAAAGGCGTGAACTACCACTCCTGGCTCTAGCTTTCTACTGAGGTATAACGCACTCTGGCCAAAAGCAGCGAGGGGAGGAAAGGGGCTATTTTGCTTCCATTTCCCAACCACAGCCTGTTACTGAGGGAAGTAGAGGCAGGAGTTCAAGGCAGGAATCCTGAAGCAGAGCCATGGAGGGGTGCTGCCCCCGGCCCGCTGCTCCCGGCCCGCCGCCCCCGGCCCGCTGCTGCCCCCCGGCCCGCTGCTGCCCCCGGCCCGCCGCCCCCGGCCCGCTGCTGCCCCCCGGCCCGCTGCTGCCCCGGCCTGCTGCCCCCGGCCCGCCGCCCCCGGCCCGCTGCTCTCGGCCCAGGCACGGCACCACCCACAGTGAACTGGGCACTCACACATCAACCATCAGTCAGGAAAACGCACCGCAGCTGTGCCTGCAGGCCACCTGACGGGACATTTTCTCAACTGCGATTCCTCTTTTCAGGTGACTTAGTGTCAAGCTGATGTGCACTTATCCAGGACAGGGGGTCACTGCAAAGACCGCTAGCATTTAGAACGTGCCCTCGGGACGGGAGACGACGGAGCTTCCAGGGACTTGGTATTTTCATCCCCTCGCACCTGTTTTACTTCTAGGCTTACGAAGTGAGAAACTTTCTGGAATTGATGTTCAGGTAGGATTTGATATTCAGGGACAAGGCGACAGCGCCCAGCGCCATCTCCTAGTGACCTAAAGACCTTTCTATGCCAAGGGTCTTCTCCCTCAAAGCAGCAACAGGTCACTCGGGCTTGCAGTAAGAATCACTCACTACAAGGTTGATTCTCCCCCCACCCCCATTTGTCACTCATCTCTGTGACCATTCACTTACCAAATACCACAGCGCAGCATGTAAAGTCTTGAGGACACGCTTCCCTCAGGAGCGCAGCCAAGGGAAGCCGGGAACCTGGGCAGCCTGGCTTGATGCTCTGGTTTCCACTGCCCTCTTGTGGGCATTTCCATGAATCCAGGAGAATTCCATTCTAGAACAAAGTCAATGAGATCTGGGCGAGGAAGAACAGGGGCTGTGAGTGGGAACACACATTTTCAGATTACTTTCTTTTAAAAATCTTTTATAGAAAGGTTTCTCTGTATAACAGCCCTGGCTCTCCTGGAACTCACTCTGTAGACCAGGCTGGCCCCAAACTCACAGAGAGCCAGCTGCCTCTGCCTCCTGAGTGCTGGGATTAAAGGCGTGTGCCATCACGCCTGCCTTCAACAAGTGTTCTTAAATGCCTGAGCCTTCACTCCAGCTCCCCATTTTCAGATTTCTGAAATTGAGA
This sequence comes from Acomys minous, assembly GCF_964271855.1. Classification (NCBI taxonomy): domain Eukaryota; kingdom Metazoa; phylum Chordata; class Mammalia; order Rodentia; family Muridae; genus Acomys; species Acomys minous. The sequence continues at coordinate 65,034,753 of NC_140499.1, read as the reverse complement.
AAGTTTCTTGGAAAATTCCAGAATCCATGGCTTCACTTTTTGGCAGTGCTGGCTCACTGAGCACTCGACTGCTTTCTCCTCCTCCCCTTAAAAAAGAAAAAAAATTTTTTCTAATTTTATGTGGTTGTTTTGCATGCGTGCATGCGTGAGTGTATGTCCACCATGTGTGTGCCTGACGTCTTCGGAGACCAGAAGAGGGCACCAGTCTCCAGGAATTAGGAGTTATAGACAGCTGTCATGTGGGCACTGGGAATAGAACCTGGGTTCTCAGCAAGAGCAGCAAGCGCCCTTAACCACTGAGCTATCTCTCAGCCCCAATGTTTGCTTCTTAAACACAGCTGAAGGGAAACCCTGCAAGTGCCCCCTTCATTTACTGCTCATCTCTGTGATCACGCATCACCAAACACCCGCACTCACCCTATATTTGTGCTGCACAATCTTGGCATTTCCTCAAGGAATTCACAGTCTAGTAAGCAAAGACAGTTAAAAGTTTCAAAACAGAACACCACACTCATGGGGCACTGTAGACCAGATGATTCAGAAAGGGCTTCAGTGTGTACCACTGTGCGTTTTCTCTTCAGCAGGTGACTCTGAACAGGAAGTCAAACTGTGAGACATCCACAGTGAGCTAAGTAGGGTGAAAAAGATGTCCTAAGGAGGAATTTCCCTCCTGTTTAAAGCTTCTGCAGCAGAGGCTGAGGTGTCCTTTTACAACCTTCCCTCAAGATTTGCCCAGGAGCCAACTCCAAGTGTGGCTGAACCTTGGGTGCCTCATTGGTCCTGCCTGGCCCTTTCTAGGACTGCCCAACCCCCACAAAGTGAACACAACCCTAACTTCAGTTCCAGGGGATCTGATGCCCTCTTCTGGCCTAAGTAGGCATGCATGTAGTACACAGACATACATGCAGGCAGAACACCCATAGACATAAAAATAAACTAATCTAAAAAACAAAAAGGAGTGCTGGGGCAGCAGATCTTTTCTCTTTTTTTTTTTTTTAAATATTTATTTATTATGTATACAATGCTCTGCCTGCATGTACCCCTGCACACCAGCAGAGGGAACCAGATCTCACTATAGATGGTTGTGAGCCACCATGTGGTTGCTGGGAATTGAACTCAGGACTTTTGGAAGAGCTGCCAGTACTCTTAACCACTGAGCCATCTCTCTAGCCCAGGGGTAGCAAATTTTTTTTTTGTTTTGTTTTTTTGAGACAGGGTCTCCCTGTGTTAGCCTTGGCCATCCTGGACTCACTATGTAGACCAGGCTGGCCTCGAACTCACAGCGATCCGCCTGCCTCTGCCTCCCGAGTGCTGGGATTAAAGGCGTGCGCCACCACGCCCAGCTCTTTTTTTTTTAAAGCATGTTTTTATTTAGGTATTTATGTAATGAGTGCTCTGTCTGCATGTACAACTGCCCACCAGAAGAGGCACTTGATCCCAGTATAGATGGTTGCAAGCCATCTTGTGGTTGCTGGGAATTGAACTCAGGACCTCTAAAAGAGCAACCGGTGCTCTTAACCTCTGAGCCAGCTCTCCAGCCCGGGGCAGCAGATCTTAAAGGCAGGGTCACCTGCAGCTTCAGCAGCAGCCAGGACCCCACAGTGGTGGGAGGCAGAACTGCTGAGGGTCAGCCACCACTTACAGCTTTCCCTGGTGTTGAGCAGGGTGAGTGCCTGGGGAAGGGGATGGGAGCGGAGAGGGATAGAGCAGGTTTGAGAAAGCGTCGGGTTTCATAAAGGCTGTGGCTGGGAGTAATCAATACCCGGAGAAAGGCAATAAAAGCTAAGGGTGATTGATCACCAATTAAAAGCTAAGTGTCCAAGGTCCTTAAGTTACGAAGCCAAGTCTGCGAGACAGCGAGGGGTCTGTATGGAAACCCATGCCCAGCCTTGCAAAGGCTCTCAGATGTCCTGCGTCTGTAGGGTGGACAACACTGAGCACAGCGCCCTGGACTTGATGAGGCTTTCCACCACACTCCCTCTCATCCTTTGGGCCTGCAAGAGTGCCTACTTTTTGTTTGTTTTGTTTTTCCAGACAGGGTTTCTCTATGTAGCCTTGGTTGTCCTGGACTCACTTGTAGACCAGGCTGGCCTCGAACTCACAGAGATTGGCCTGGCTCTGCCTCCCGAGTGCTGGGATTAAATGTGTGGGCCACTGGACGGGGATACTTGTTAATGGCATTCCTGGCAAGATAGCCCTCCCTCCCTTCTTTTCTGCTCCCCCTTTTTGTGTGCATATGTACATGTATGTGGATGCATGTACACATGTACATATCATTGCCTTCCTCAATTGCTTCTCCACATTATGTGCCTGGCTTTTTACCTGGGTGCTGGGGATCCAAACACAGGCCCTCAGCACGGCAAGCACTTCGCTGACGGAGCAATCTCTTTAACCTCTCAAATGCTCCCTCTCAAATTTACCACCTCCGCTCATGGCCGCCAAACAATAATTAGGACTAAGTCTCATCAAACCCCAGCTAATGCCGGGTGGCGGTGGTGCACACCTTTAATCCCAGCACTGGGGAGGCAGAGGCAGGCAGATCTCTGTCTGTAACTTTGAGACCAGCCTGGTTTACAAAGAGAGTTCCAGGACAGCCAAGGCCACACAGAGAAACTCTGGAAAAATAAAAAACCAAACCAAACCAAAGCAACAACCACCCACCACTATCACCGACAGCTAACCAAACTGGTTCCTCGTAACCTCAGCACTCAGGAGTGAGGGCAGGAGCCCTGAAGGTCATACTCTGCTACACAGTGAGTTGAAGGTTAGAATCAGTTAAAGAGGCGGGTCTGAAATTACTGAAAAGCCTGACCCCCTGAATTTCGAATCTGGGACCCACATGGAGAGAAATGATTACTAAGAGTTGTTTTTGAGTGTTTGCGTGTGCGCTCTCTGTCCCTCCCTCTCTCTCAAACACACACACACACACACACACACACACACACACACACACACCCAGCCAAGAGCCCCTTAAGAGAGAGAAAAAAAAAAAGACCTCACCTGGCTGGATATGGTGGCACACGCCTTTAATGCCAGCACTCAGGAGGCAGAGGCAGGGAGGACCGAGTAGCTCAGTGAGTCTGAAGGTTTGAGTTCGGGGAGCTGACAGTGTAAATCTCTGTTCAGCAGAAAGGCCTGGCGCCTCAGCTCAAGCAGGGGGAAGCAGAGTGGAAACCATTTCTCTTCCCTCCATTATTTTATTACGTAGTTTCCCCGCAAATGTGAGAAAGAAGAGTGATTTGCTTTGCTGAGCAGTCTGTGCTCCTCTCACCGCCATTTCTGGGTTGCCTGCTTTTGCTCTGTGCATTACTTCCCGTACTTAGCAATTTTGTGGCGAGATCACGAGATCTTTGTTGTTGAGCGTGGTGGCTCACACCTTTAATCCCAGCACTCGGGAGGCAGAGGCAGGAGGATCTGAGTTCGAGGCCAGCCTGGTCTACAAAGTGAGTCCAGGTCAGGCAGGGCTACACAGAGAAACACTGTCTCAAAAAACAAAGTAAGTAGGAAAACCTGATCGCTTTTACATTTAATTTTTGGGGCAATTTTATACATGGACGCCGTGACCTTGGCTCCCCCTCACCTTTCTGTCTCCCTCTCACTACTGCTGACCTCTTCTTTTTCCCGACTAATCGTTGGTCTACTTTCATGTCTTTTCAAGAAAATAGCCATGGAGCTGGGTGTGGGGGCGCATGCATTTAACCTCAGCACTCAGTAGGCAGAGGCAGCTGGATCTCTGAGTTTGAGCACAGGCCCCCCTGGAGGCTCAGGATGGCCTTGAACTCTTTCCCGCTGCCTGTGTCTCAAATAAGCTACCCTTCGGTCTTTTTAAATTGGGCTGTGTGCTTGCCAGAGTTCTTACAGGTAGTTCACCTATTTTGGATTATTAACTATGTAGCAAATGTATACTTAATTCTGGGTAACATTTTCTCTCTTAAAGGTGTTTAATTGGATGCCAGACAATGGTGTTTTTGTTCAGGTGTAATCTTGCCATCTCTTTAGTGAGTGCTGGATTTGACTTTTGACACACTTTCTATCAGTTTGATGAGGGTGTGTTCAGGCTTTGCTGGATGGGTCCGGAGTAGCCCTTAGTGTCCATTAATGACTCTTTTTTGTTTCAAGACAGGATTTCTCTGTGTAGCCCTGGCTGTCCTGGAACTCTCTTTGTAGGCCAGGTTGGCCTTGAACTCAGAGATCTGCCTGCTTCTGCCTCCCAAGTGCTGGGATTATAGGCATGTGTCATCACACCCGGCGACACTAATGAGTCTTACAAGTTTTTTTTTATTGTGTGTATGTGTGTGTATATGAATAATGTGTGGTGTCCACAGAGCGGGAGCATGGCTAGAAATCCCTGGAGATGGAGTTTTAGGCGGCTGTGACCTGTTTAATGTGAGTGCTGGGAACCAAACCAGGGTCTCTAGAAAAGCATTCTATTAGTCAGTGGCTCTCAGCCTTGCTATCGCTGGGACCCTTTACTACAGTTCTTCACGTTGTGGTGACCCTGACCATAACAGTATTATGTTGTATATATGAACTACTTCATAATTGTAGTTTTGCTACTGTTATTAATCATAATGTAAATACTTGATATGGAGGATATAGATCCCCAGGTTGAAAGCTGCTGTTCCAGAGAACAGGACAGGCAGAATATACACATGAGGGTTTATTACAGGCCTACAGCCTGCGTGTGCTCCAGCTGGTCCAACAGTGGCTGTCGTGCTGAAGGCTGGGACTAAGGGAGTGCACCACCATGCCAAGCCTAGACAGGGGTTCCTAAACCACCTCCTGCTTATCCTTGGTCTAGAAGTCAGGGTTTCTTTATGGAATGTCAGGCGTTGGTTAAGAAATAATACAGAAGTTGCTTAAGCACACTGACAGCTCTTGCAAAGGTCCTGAGTTCAATTCCTAGCAGCCACATGGAGGCTGACAACCATCTATAATGAGATCTGGTGCCCTCTTCTGATCTGCAGACAGAACACTGCAAATATACTAAATACATCTTTAAAAAAAGAAAAAGAAAAACTCCAGAAGTCCTTTCTCCTTTGAAGCTTCTCGATCCCCAGCTGCACTCGCTGCCGCTCACCTTAGGCCGCACTTAGACCTTGGTGGGACCCACTGTGTCATCACGTGGAGAAAGTTCTAAGAGCAGACGTAACTGGCTACCTTCAGAGCAGTCGGCGCATGGCCGAGGGCGGAGAACTGCTACACTTTCCTTCTCTGTACCAGACTCCACGGCTCAAGGGACCCTACTTGGATATCCTGCTCAGTCAACTGAGTCCAGTCAAGCAGCTCTTTATTTCTGCATGAAACAAAGTCTGGATGAGAATAACAGAACGGCAGCAACGGCGGCCCCCTCGCTGTTCCCGCGCACTCACTCTCCACTGGAAGGAGCAGCTAAGAAGACCGTTTCAGTCACTGATACCCAGCTTATGCCATCTCCTGCCTGCAGAACGCTGCACTGCAGCTGTGAGGAACCCTGAAGGCAGGACTGACACAGGGACCTTCCCTGCAGGTGCAGCTCAGTCCGCTAGGCCCTCTTGGTCAGAGCTGCGGCAGCGTCAAACGCTGGCCCCTCTGCTCCAGTGCTCCGCAGACTCTGCTCTGACGACTCGGAGGCAGGGACATTCAGACTGCCGGGGAGCTGCTGGGGGCCTCGCTCTTGGCAGCTTGCTGGGCCAGCCAGTGCTTGTATCTCTTGGTCTTGGGCTTCTGAAAGAGCACGACGGACATAGGAACTCTCACAGTGTCGAGCCCATTCACCTGAACACACAGTGAAAGCAGCAACAGGCAGACATCAGCCAGCGGTACCAACACCACCAGATCTAGCTCTCATGTTGATTCTTCTCCCAATTATAAGAAAATGCTGGAAACACTCACAGTCACATCACACCAGTACTCGCCCCACCGCGTGATAGGTTTCTCTGGCAACTTCAAAGCATGCGGGGAAACCACAACACCGAGCTGAAAAACAGAACCAACCACGAGAACCTGCAGCTTCTGCCTCTGGGCAACCTCAGAGACACCCGGCCCGGAATGTTCTACACAGGGCTGGTTCTGGCTGACCCCAGGGGAGGCCACAGATGACAGCAGAGAGGCTCAGTCTTAATTCCTCAGCAAGGGTGGTAAATTTACAAACAGAACAGATCTTCTTCATCCATGAAAGTAACACTTCTCCAGTAAGCCACATAGTCCCAGTTCTGCCCAGCTGGAGATAAACATAAATGCAACTGCCCTTCCCCACTGGCCTTTACTGAGCCACATTCCCCGCTTCTCCCCGCAAACCATCAAGAGTAACTCCCAACTCCAGGTGGTGAAACCATTTTGTAGAAAAAGGTTCAATCCTGGGTCTCCTACCCGAGAGGAATGCTAATGCTTGGGCCACTCACGTTCTTGAAGAAATGGCGGGCAACGATGTCGGGGTTTAGTTCCCATTTGACATTGTTCTTCATGCCCACCTCCAGGCGACAGCTTCTCAGGAACTTCACCGTCTGAAAGGAACGTTAAGTAACGGCTGCTCAGTAGGAGCCAGCGAGGAGACATGTCAGAGCGGCAGGGTCAGGAACGTCAGGAAAAGGGAGTAACTTCTGCCTTGCAGCTAAGATGGGGGAAAACTCAACATTACTGCGGTGTGTGTGTGTTTGTGTAGAACATTCTTTTTTCTCAACTCTGATATGTAAGAAGATATATTTCAAGGCTTCATGGGGATTTCACCTATTTCTAGGTGTTTCTGAGCAAAGAGAAACAGTCTACATTAAACTCAGGACTAGGGCTGGCAAGATGGCTGCCAAGCAGGAGGACCGGTGTTTGCCCCCGGGGCCCACATGGAGGAAGGAGAGACTGATTGTGAAAGCTGTCTTCTATTGCGCATGTGCCCCGCCCCCCAACGCAGACCTAACAAACTCAGGCCATCTGTGAAAGTCCTGGTACATCTCAGCGGAAGTCACATTTAACGCCCCCACCTTTCCGGCATTTCACTTCCACTCACTCTGTCACTAGTTCTTCCCTGCTTACAAAACGAAGTAGAATTACCAGAAGATTCAAGACTTTTTTTTTTAATTTTTAAAAGATTTATTTATTTATTATTATGTATACAGTGCTCTGCCTGCTTGTACATCTGCAGGCCAGAAGAGGGCACCAGATCACATTATAGATGGTTGTGAGCCACCATGTGGTTGCTGGGAATTGAACTCAGGACCTCTGGAGGAGTAGTCAGTGCTCTTAACCTCTGAGCCATCTCTCCAGCCCCCTCAAGATATTTTTTATACCTTGATGCCGAACCCTCTTTCCAGCTTTATATTTTCTTTTGATTGTGGAGACAGGTTTCTCTGTGTAGCCATGGCTGTCTTTGAAATCACAGGGATCCACCTGACTCTGCCGCCTGATGCTGGGACTGAAGGCGTATGCTACCATGATCGCCTCGCTGTATATTTTCTAATATTACACTATATAAACCTTACTTTAGGTAGATTAGACTATCTTCATTGTTAAAATATGCCCTACAGTTGTTGGAAGATGCATGCCTAACATAATGAGGCCTGGGTCTGAGCCTTTGTGGTACACACCTGTAATCCCTCCACCTGAATAGAGGGTTAGAAAGTCAGGGCTGGCCTGGGCGGAGTTCAAGGCCCGCTTGAACTTTATGATATCCCCCACCTCAAACAAATATACCTTAAATATTCACTTCTATGTCCTAGATTGCCTCAAAGCTCCTAATTTCACAAGGCGTAATTTAATACTATATGAAAAAAAGTCCCCCCTCCCTCCAGGAACTCCAAGCCCACCACGGTTTGCCTAACCCTGTTTTGCTGTCTTTAGTTTGCTGATTACATTCTCAACGCATCTGTAGATATTCCCAAAAGGCCGAGTCCTCATCTTCCCACAGATCCTGATTCCCAGACCGAGGACTCCCTCAAAACCTAGGGCACTTTTGGCAACAAACAAACAAACACACACATACAAATTCAGGGGTGCCACTGAGTGCTTCATATGCAAGAGACAGCCTTTTGAGACAGGGTTTTGCTGTGCAGTCTTGGCTGTCCTAGAACTCAGAGGTCCACCTTCCAAGTGCCGGGGTTAAAGGCGTGAGCCACCACCGCTTTTTCTTAAAGGAAGTAAAAAAGCAGCTGAGCAGCAGCGGCGGTGGTGAACACCTTTAGTGCCAGCCCTCAGGAGGCAGAGGCAGGTAGATCTGAGTTTGAGGCCAGCCTGGTCTACAGAGCCAGTTCCAGGACACTGCGCCCTATACAGCATGCCTACAGGACCCCATACTTGTACACGGGGCAACAGTCACAATACTACTTTTTCTCATCAGGCAGAGGCTGGTGGCCTCCGTAGAGGATCAACGAAGACCTTCCCACTCACCGCCTCTCCTGCCTTCGTCTGTATCTTCTCCAGTTTCCCTTCTTGTCTCAGCTGAAAAAGATAAAGCGAAGCTGAAGAAACGAGCCGTCCGCAGCAGTAACAGCCCAGCGAGGCTGGCAACACGCTGGGTTCTTGTTCTAATTCCTACTTCACCTTCCAACTAAATAACAGAAGGAAAGGCATTGCCTGCAGCGACTTCCAAGTCTTATTCCTCCACACCCTCGGCCCCTCAAGCTCACCAATCTCTCCTCTTCAAACAGCTTCTTGTTTTCAGGAGATGCATACACAGCGAGGCCCTGAGGGAGGAGCTTATTACGACCCACGGATTTCTTCACTGAGACCAGATCACCCCGGACTCCAATTTCTGTCAATGACAACAGGGACAGCAGATGAAAGCTCAGTAGCAGTCCCTACAGGAAAGATGATCAGTGTGGGGTACAGTCCAGTGGTAAAGGCCTTGGGGTCCATGTCCAGCGTCACCAAGGGGGTGGGGCAAGGCATTAAAAAAAAAGGGACAGTCCTTACTTTCTCAGTTTTTATCCTTCCTTAACAAAGTATCAGTTCACTGGTGGCAGCCTTTAAAGTGCCACCTGCACAGAGGACCTGAGTTTGGGGGTGGCCTATAACCTTAGCGCTAGGGGAAGGAAACGGGCAGATTCCCAGGGCTCAGCTCTATGCCCTGTGTGACAGGTGGTCCTTTGGCGTTCATACCGAGACAGACAGACAGACAGACAGAGACACACACACACACACACACACACACACACACACACACACACACACACACACACACACACACACACACACACACACACACACACACACACACACACACACACACACACACACACACACACACACACACACACACACACACACACACACACACACACACACACACACACACACACACACACACACACACACACACACACACACACACACACACACACACACACACACACACACACACACACACACACACACACACACCCCCCCCTCGGCTCTATGCCCTGTGTGACAGGTGGTCCTTTGGTGTTCATACCGAGACAGACAGACAGACAGACAGACACCCCCCCCCCCCCCCAAACACCCCCTCGGCTCTATGCCCTGTGTGACGGGTGGTCCTTTGGCGTACACAGACAGACAGACAGACAGACAGACAGACAGACACACCCCCCACCCCTTTACTAGGAACTACACAAGTCTAGTTTTAAAACCAGTGTAGACCGAGTTGTTCAATCAAAGGAAGTTTGTGGTGCAAACTTTGAGGCTTCTCTCACACCGGAGCGGCTGCACACACATTTCTAACATTGCGCGCTGGAGGCCAGCATCTCAGTCACAGCACTGTTCGCGTGACTTCCACACCGGGGCAGCGCAGGGTGCAGGCCTCACCGTCCACAGACTGCGTCAGGATGAGCTCCAGGGTCTCTTTGGGCCGGTGTTTCGTGTCCTCCACCAGCTTGTACACGCGGTGTCGCCGGCGCAGGCGCGGCTTCCGACCCTCCCCGGCTAGCGGCACCTTCCACCAGCGCTCCACGATGACCGTGCTCTGCCGGCCAGCGAGGCTGGGGTGAGCGAGTGTCCACGGAGAGCGCACGGCCACCGCCCGGGCCCTGCGCGCCAGGAAAGCCCCACCCCAAGCCCCGCGCGGGCCTCCCCGGGCTCCCTCCCGTGCCGCAAGCCCCAGCCGGCCCTCACCCGGTAATTAGAGAGGCTGAAGTTACGCCCCGGCATACTCCCTTCAAGTCGCGCCCCGCGCAGCTCCCCGATGCCTCCCTGCCGCAGCCAAGCAGCGCCTGCCCACAGCAGGGCCTTGTACCGAGAAGCCACGGCGGCCGCCATGACCCCGGGGCGGACAGACGGAGGAAGGACCCCGCGCAGGCGCAGCAGGGCCCTTGGGGGGGGGCTGCCCGCGGCGCGCCTGAGTGGGGCTGCCCGCGGCGCGCCTGAGTGGCACCGCTGCAGGCTCGGTTGAGACTCCGGGACGAGTAGGACAGCGACCGCCACCGCACCTTGCACGCCGGCGACAGGACGTCGGAGAAAACTGCTGTTTATTTTCATCATTCCTCTCCACAGAGCATTGCGTGGACTCACAACGGAAAACTAACACACACACACTCTCTCTCTCCGTCCCTCCCTCCCTCCCTCCCCCTCCCCTTCCCCCTCCCTCTCCCTCCCCCTCCCCCCTCCCTCCCCCCCTCATTATTATTATTTTTTGGCTTCACTTTTAAAAAGAGGCGGAGGGGGCGTGGTGGCGCACACCTGTAGTCTTCCAACAGGACAAGTTGCAGGCCAACCTGGTTTACATTGTAAACTCTAGCCAGCCAGGGTTACTTAGCGAGACCAATAATAATAGCTAATTGTGATAATGATGATGATAATAATAACGATGAGAACAACAATATAAATGGTTTGGTTTAGTTCTAGTTGCTGAGGTAACTTCTAGTTTTGACTGGCGTGCTATAATTGCTTTTTTTTTTTTCTTTTTTGCGTGCTATAATTTCTGAACACTAAAAGAATATGTGTGGAAACCACTCTCAATTTCCCTCTGAATCTCTCTGAAAATAGTCAAAGGATAGGATCCTCTCAAAACTCTACTAACTTTGCAGGATATTGTTACATACAGTATTTTAAGCTAATATCTAAAGAGTTGCAGGAGACGTAAGCTATAGAGAAAAAGAAACTACTATACACAAACAGTGCCTCCTGTGGAGACTTTGTGTGCTCGATAGATTATTATTATAAAAATGAAAAAAAAAAAGCCAAGTGTGGTGGCGCCCACCTGTAATCCCAGCACTCGGGAGGCAGAGGCAGGTCGATCGCTGTGAGTTCGAGGCCAGCCTGGTCTACAAAGTGAGTCCAGGACAGCCAAGGCTACACAGAGAAACCCTGTCTCAAAAATGAAAGAGGGTCTATAGAGCAATGTGGTCTCTGCTTCATTGAACGCGCCCCTAAGGACACTGGCCCGCATGCATTCCCTTGCTGTTTGGGGCAATCGTCGTCATCAGTCTTCTTACCTTTCGTCCTTTGCACCTGGCGCTCAGTGTGTGGAATTTCACTCCTCTTAGTTTCCACCCTGGTTGTTACACCCGGTTCATCTTCTGGCTCACTGTTGTTTACAAGTCAGTGGTGTCCAAATTCCTATCCTAGGCCTCCCACAAACGTCACAGTGGAGCACCCAGCTTCTTATTCATCGTCTTCTTGTCTAACAGACATTTTAAAGTTAACTAATCCATGTCCCATTCCTCCCAAACAGGCCCCTCTGCAGGCTTTCCTGTTACAGTTGATAAGAATTCCAGTTTGTTGTTGTTTTGTTTTTCTTCAGTTCTTGGAAACGTCTGTTATTTAAAAATTTTTTACATGTTTATATTTTCGAAATTATATCATTTCCCCTGCCCTTTCCTCCCGCTAGCCCCTCCCACGGGCCTCCTCCTCCTCTCTCTCAAATTCACGGCATCATTCCCCTTTTTGTTGTTACTTGTGTGTATGTCCTGGGTTTGCTTTGTGGACCAGGCTGGCCTGGAACTCACAGAGATCCCCCTGCCTCTGCCGCCTGAGTGCTGGGATGACAGGTGTGCAGCACCTGCGCCTGGTCTCAGCATTCTTGAGTTGCCTGTAGCTCTTTGTCTAGGGTTGAGGCCTTGTGAGCTTTCCGCTTTCCCGTCAGCACGGATATCAGTGTCCTCCATGTTCAGCTTTTCTGACATCTCTAGGAGACACACTATCATGGCAGAGTTCCTGTTCCTCTGGTTCATGGAACTTACCTGGCTCCTCTTCTACAACAATCCCTGAGCCACATGTGCAGCTATGTGGTAGGCGTGTCAGTTGGGCCTGAGCTTCCCAGCTCTGCGTTGTGTCCCGGGTGTGGTTTCTGGAATGATGGGGACCTGTTACACACACACTTCCCTGGTGAGCAGCAAGAACTACACTTACCCGTGGACAGAAAAATAACATTGTAGCATGTAGTTAGAGATTACGCTGCCTTATAAGCGGAGGATGTAGGTCTCCTCCAGGCCTTCACTAGGCCTGGGAGGCTCCCAGCACCTGGCATGCTTCCCCTCTTGTTGAGAGACCTGAAATACACATAGGGAGCTGTTGGTTACTGCCAAGGTATGCATGCCAGGCTGGTCGTTGTGGTTTGCAGGCATCATAGCTAGGTAGGGCTATCAGTGCTTTCTTCCTTTGGAAGCTTGCATGGAACCTTCTGGTACCATGAAAGCTAGTCTCCAAGGAGGAGCTTTCAGCTCAGAACCACCTCTGGTCCTCTGAGCCCTAAGCACTTTTTTTTTTTTAACATTTCTTTATTCACAGGCCATCAGGAAACCCTATGTGCTTTACCTTTTAATTATTTCCAGAATCCAAACATTTGCCATCGTTATCCAAAGCGCTTCTTAAGGAAGGTGCTGACACAGACGCTGGGTTGCTGCCTGCGTGTGGGCTGTCCCTGGCTAGAACTGTCCAAACGACAGCTGCACGGACACTGCGTTTCTTTGCCTTTGGATTTTGTGCTTGCCTCTGCAGATAAGCGCATTGTTTACCTAAGAAAAGCTAAAGGCAGACAAAAAGCTCTATTTTCAGTTCCCGAGTTGCAGGAGCAGCAGGACCTCTCAGGCCTCTTATGAAAGCAACAATCAAAGGTTCCTGCTACCCTTGGTCGGTCCCTGGAGGAATGCTGCACTCTGTAACCCAGACACACAGGAGGTCAAAGAGAAGGTGAGAAAAAATGGGGTAAGAGGGGGGAAAAAGAAATCAAAAGGGAAGAAGACAGAAAGGTCTTAAATCTAAGTGTGGGAAAGAGGGGTCAGTGGGTAAACTGCTTTGTGTAACCCTGATCGTGTGGGTTAGAATCCCACAACACACACAACCCTCCCCCTTCTGTCCCCCACCCCCACCCCGCTGCAAAGCCGGACGAGGGGAGCAGTTCTCAGTCTGTAACTGTAACCACAGCTTCAGCACACCAGCGATGATGGGAGGTAGATGGACCAGAAGCTCAAGTTAGTGGTGTCGCAAAAAGAGAGAAGGAAAGAACAGACTCCTGGGAAAGCTGTCCTCTACTGTCACACACACAGGCATAGAAATAAAGTAATTTCAAACTATCTAAGTGAGCCGGGCGGTGGTGGTGCACACTTTTAATCCCAGCCCTTAGGAGGCAGAACCAGGCAGATCTCTGTGCGTTCGAAGTCAGTCTCGTCTACAGAATGAGTTCCAGAACAGCTAGGGCTAAAACAGAAAATCCTTGTCTTGAAAAAACAAACAAAGAAACAAACAAACACAAAACAAAACAATCTAAGTGGTGAGCCAGTAGGTGGTGCACACCTTTAATCCCAGCATTTGGAAGGCAGAGGTAGGAAGATCTCTGTGTATTCCAGGACAGCCAGAGTTATACAGTGAGACACTTCTTTAAAAACAAAACAAAACAAGGGGCTGGAGAGATGGCTCAGAGGTTAAGAGCACCATCTGCTCTTCCAGAGGTCCTGAGTTCAGTTCCTGGTAACCACATGGTGGCTCACAACCATCTATAATGTGATATAATTCCTTCTTCTGGCATACATGCAAATAGAGCATTCATAAACAATAAATAAATAAAATCTTAAAAAAAAAAAAAAAGAATTCCCAGCAACCACATAGTGGCTCACAACCATCTATAATGTGATAATAATGCCCTCTTCTGGCCTGCAGGTGTACATGCAAATAGAGCACTCAAACAATAAATAAATCTTAAAAAAAAAAAAAATCAAATCCAAGTGGTAACAAATTTTGGCTTCACTCTAAATAACAAAAGCAATATTGGTTAATTAATAAAGAAAATAAAGAAGACAAGATAAAAAGAAATATTGGAAAGGGACAGGAGGCTACCTTATTTCATCTTTAGTCTGCCTCAAAATCACACTCAATTTATTTGCTTGATTGTTCCAAGCCATGACTAGGAAGGCGCCTGTCACACCCACTTCCTCCTCCTCTTTGCTGTCTGTCCAGGTGAAACAGCTTACAGAGGGCATTTAACCCCGGCTGCCCGTTCTTCGTTGGCCAGACAAATGGTGACGCTGGTGACTGAAGTGTGACGGCTTTCTGACTAAACTGGTTAGTTCACCCAGCTAGCATCAAAGTGGGCAGAGACTGGGGGAGCGTGTGAGGGAAGTTTGCCTTAGTGAGACAGGGGAGTGTTTATTCTCTCACCTTCTGGTTGGGGCTCACTCTTGAGCCCCAGTGTTTCCAGGTTTTGACATTTTGTTCAAGGAATAGAAAATATGTACACAAAAAGCAAGGTAGCAAGGGATCTCATTCAGAGGCTGTGGGCCCTGAGCGGGCACGCAGCTCCAGAGTTAGGGCTTTCTTCTATGGGTTCAAGAGAGCAGTTGGGGTGTGTGTGTGTGTGTGTGTGTGTGTGTGTGTGTGTGTGTGTGTGTGTGTGTGTGCAGCTTGGTGCAGGTGGGGGTTCTAGGTTGCTAAGTGCTTTGTTGGGAAAGATGTATGAGCAGCTTTCAGTACACTTGCCTGCCTCACCGTCACTTCCAGTGCCCCACTGTGTCTACTGCACGGGTTTATAGGACTTTCTTTCCTTAAGACACATGTGGTAGCACATGCTTGTAATCTCAGCACTTTGGAGGTGGAGACAGGAGGATCAGAAGTTCAAAGTCATCTTCACCTATATAGTTAGTTCTAGACCATTCTGGGGTAATTTTTTTTCCCATTGGGACATGTAGCTAACCCAAATTAACCTCAATCTCAAATTCTTGTCCTGCCCTAGCCTCCAAGGTGTTGGGATTATAGGACCATTTTTAAAGTATGTCATATCTGGACATTCTTTCGTGCAAAACACTGCTCAGTGACTTCTCCTCTTCTCAAAAGAAAAGAAAGCCTATAGATTAGTGTAGGTGCCCCTGTAGCGTATGACCCTATTAACACTTATTCCTTGTAATATGTACTGTCCCATTCACCTACAGTAGCTACAGCAGACACTCTTGGCTTTTGTGTTGGCCAATGCTTCTGAATGAGATGGTTCTTATCCTTAGTAGCTTCCTTAACTGTTGTTGTTGTTGTTGTTGTTGTTATTTATTGTTTTGTTGAGACAGGGTTTCCTCATGAAGTCCTGGCTGTCTTGAACTCACAGATCCACCTCCCTGTTTCCTAAGGGCTGGAATTAAAGACTTGTGTCACCATGCTTGGCTGGCTAGCAATCCTAACTCTCTACTTCTTTGATGACCATCTTTTCAGTGAGATTTACCTGTATTACTTGTGCCAAAAGCCTGCTGCATACCCCACATGCACAATCCTTTTTATTTTATTTTTTTTGAAATAGGGTCTCACAGTGTAGCTCTGGTTAGCCCGGAACTCACTATATAAGACTGGGCTATCCCCAAACTCAAAAGATCTGCCTGCTTCTGCTTCCCAAGTGTTGGGACTAGAGGTGTGCGCCCCCATGCCTGGCTTGATCTTTTTTGTTTTCCCCATAACAGTTCTCTTCTGGCATACTTATTTTCTTTATATGTTAAATACTTTATTCTCTCACTTTAAAAAGCTCCACAGAGCAAAGAGCTGTAGTTCACTGACATGCCCCAAGCACCACAGTAGTGGCTCATAGTAGGCCCTCAATAAATATTTGAATTGATGGGTAATAAACTTGAAGAGTCTTCAAACTGTTTGTTCTAGAACCAAATTTTGCCCTCAATGTTAATTTTTATTGGTGTTTTATTTACGCTTTTTATTGCTGTGATAAAACACCAAGACCAAAACCAACTTAGGGGAAAAAGGGGTTTATTTCAAGTTACAACTCTCAGGTCATACTCCTGAGGGACGTCAGGGCAGGAAGTGGAGGGGTGCTGTTTCCTCCTTTGCTCCCCATGACTTGCCCAGCCTCAGTCCACTTTCCTCTAACAGCCAGGACCATCATCAGCTCAGGGTTGCACTGCACACAGTGAGCGGAGACCTCCCACATTAGAAAATGCCCCACCGGCTTGTCCACAGGAACTGCCCAATTGAGATTACTGCATCTCAGTTGACTGGAGCTTGTGCCAAGTTGTCAAAATTAACCACCACAACCAGTTGTTTCCATAGCCGCCCCCTCTTTCTCTCGTGTGTGTGTGTGTGTGTGTGTGTGTGTGTGTGTGTGTGTGTGTGTGTGTATGTAACATGGTTTTGCCCTGTCCAGCCAGAACCTTGCTATTGCAGAGCAGGCTGGTTTCAGATGAACAATCCTACAAGCTCCGCCTCTTGACTCTTGGGATTAAGGATGTGTAGGAGTGGCTTCCTACAGGTGTTTAATTTGGGATTTCCACCCTATGAGGACAACAGAGAAAGTCCTGCAATTTGTAGTGCTTCTGTGCTAAGGCGGGGATGGTAGCAAGGGTTGGGCTGGACCAGGGCCTGGAGGCGTACTGAGCCATCAGACACTAACTCTACAGCTGCTGGACTTAGACATGTTGCAGATGGAGGGCACAAGAAGAGCCAGGCAGGGCTGTTTGTCAACCAATATATACGTTTGAAACCATTTTGGCTATCAGTATAGTTGTACGGTGTATCCTAGTTGAATATGAGCCTTGGTTAATGAGCCAGGGTGGGGGTGGAAATGAGGTGACATAAGCAGTGACCCCTTGCCTATGTCATAGTGCCTGCCAGGTCACAATGGACAAGGCTGCTTGAAACTCTGCCACTCACCCTCCGAACCTCACTTTGCCGCAGGGAGGCACTGAACAGAGAAGCTGCCTTGTAACAGGTCCCGCCCCTCTCTCTACTCCCTTTCTTACATCAAGAGGGGAAAAACACGGAACTACCTCTACCCCATCTGGTCACCATACGCCTATTACCTCTACTGTTACAAATACCGGATCACCCTCCGGGAGAAGATGCTGCCTTGTTGTTACAAAAGGTACTTGTTTTCATCTTTAATGGTTGACATAAAGTATAAGGAAAAAGAAACACATTGAAAGAACCTCTTAAGTGGCAGGGTAGAAGCCTGGCATGGATTTGTATGCTTCTTTCTTTCTTTCTTTCTTTCTTTCTTTCTTTCTTTCTTTCTTTCTTTCTTTCTTTCTTTCTTTCTTTCTTTCAAGATTGATTTTATTATGCATACAATGTTCTGCCTGCCTGCCAGAAGAGGGCGCCAGATCTCATCATAGATGGTCATGAGCCACCGTGTGGTCTCTGGGAATTGAACTCAGGACCTCTGGAAGAGCAGACAGTGCTCCTAACCGCCAGGCCATCTCTCCAGCCCTGTATAATTTTTCTATTTAGTTGGCCTGGAAAAGTAAGCTCGTCTGTAGGTAGAATGGGAAAAAATGTTGACGATGGGCCCTGTGCAGCTGAGGTCAGGAAGCTACCTTTCCATGTACGTCCTCACCCCAGCCTCTGAGGCTCACCCCAGCCTCTGAGGCTCACCCCAGCCTCTGAGGCTCACCCCAGCCTCTGAGGCTCCCCCCAGCCTCTGAGGCATACCCCAGCCTCTGAGGCACACCCCAGCCTCTGAGGCTCACCCCAGCCTCTGAGGCTCACCCCAGCCTCTGAGGCTCACCCCAGCCTCTGAGGCTCACCCCAGCCTCTGAGGCATACCCCAGCCTCTGAGGCTCACCCCAGCCTCTGAGGCTCACCCCAGCCTCTGAGGCTCACTGATCTGGGTTCTTCTCTCCCAACAAGCATCATTTACAAGGAGCAGGAGGACCTGACTCTCCGGCCCCGTTGCTGCCTCCAGTGCTCCTGAGTCCCTAGGAGGCCTCCAGGTGGGCAGGAGCACTGAGCAGGAAAAAGACCACAGCCAGCTTAAAGAGCTGTGTTCAGTAAGTAGACTATGAACTCCTGACGTGACGGGGGTGGGGGGTGGGGGTGGGGGGGCGCTCTTTGGTTTTTTTTTTTTGT
The DNA here is from genome assembly GCF_964271855.1 of Acomys minous. NCBI lineage: Eukaryota > Metazoa > Chordata > Mammalia > Rodentia > Muridae > Acomys > Acomys minous. The sequence goes on along the minus strand of NC_140499.1, from coordinate 65,016,543 downwards.
TTTTTTTAATTTTGTGGGAACATTAGCTAGTTGATAGCCATAGAATCTAAGGATAGGTAGGACTCTGAGGTCATGTGTAAAATCTGATTTCTAGATGGATTCTAGGCCAGACATCTAAAAGTCAGATAGCTGGTAGCAGACACCAGGAAGAGAAGCAGGAACAGAGGTATATCAGATTGTAGGGGTCTCGGGGATATAAAGTAGTTTAGAGCTGTGCCTGGCAGTAAAAGGCCTGTAACTCCAGCTTCTCGAAAGGGCTACCTAGGATACAAAGCGAATGCAAGGCTAGCCTCAGCAACTTAGCAAGACCTTCTTCCCCAACTCCACAAAAAAAGTAAAAGCGGGGCTGGGGACATAGCATGAGCTCCCCAGGACTAGAAGGTGCTCCGAGGTACTCAGCATCAAGTCCAACTCAGCACAAGATGGCTGTTCCTAGGAATATTGTCACATATCTTAGGGTTCTGACTTTCCCCTGCCTCGGTTCTTCAGAAGCACCCCACTTTGCCCTCCATGCGATTCGAAGATTTAACGAGCACAGATTACGTCAATGTTCTTTCTGTTCCAGTCTGGGAACCTGACAGTGCTGTCAACTGACCCCCTGCTTCACCAAGATCCAGTTCAACTAGACTTCCACTTTCGTCTCACGCCCCATTCCTCGGCTCACTGGCACGGCCTTCTGTGTGACCACCGCCTCTTCCTGGATATCCCGCAGCGGGCCTTGGATCGAGGCAACAGAGAGAGGTGAGGAGCTGGGTGCGTGTGGGGAGGAGACGGGGCGTTTCCTCCCTTTGTCATGTCACAGTGACGCAGACGCTGGCTCAGACACACTAGTAGCTCACAGACAGGGACTTAGGGTTCAAGGAATACTTTTAAGGTTGAGGGCCAGTTGCTGGACTCACACTCAGGAACACCAAAGTGAGGACCCCAAATAGTTGAATGCTTTCCAGCTGTCAGCAGTCCTTTTCTGCATGACCTTCTGCGACGTTCACCTCAGTCAGGTGGAATCCCTTGGCTTCAGAGAAGAGCTCCCAAACTCCCATAGTGACTTTTAATTTCCCCGTTTCCGTAGGTAGAGAGCAGACACTTACCGGTGTATCTCCTGCTCTGTCTTTGTAGATTCTCAGTTAGCTGGGCATTAACTTTCTCTCTGGCTTCTAGTTTAACAGCAACGCTCGAGTATGTGGAGGAGAAGACCAATGTGGACTCTGTGTTTGTGAACTTCCAAAATGATCGCGAGGACAGAGGTGTGTCCCTCTCCCCCTGGCACTCCAGTACCCCACCCCAACTCCTACTGCAAGGGAAATTGAGGCCCACAACATCCTATTCAGTCCCACCACAAGTGGACTAACACGAGGCCCCTGAAGGTGGGGTCAGACACGAGGCTGGGAGCATAGAGAAATTCTAGAATCCATCCAAGGGACGTGGTGGCCTATGAAAGGAAGTGAAGCAAATGGTGGATCAAGCCTTCACCATAGGGATGAGACGTGTATGTACGGGGCTAGGAGGACAGGGTATATACATTGAACCAGATGCAGTATGCGACTGCTCACCTCTCAAGAGTTTCCATTCTGTTGGATATAAGGCAAGGTGAGCTGGGTATGGTGGTACAAGCCTGTGATCCTAGCATCTGGGAAACTAAGGCAGGAGAATTCCACATGCAAGGTCACATTGGCTACGTAGTGAGATTTCATCTCGGACCCCAAACCCAGACGGAATGCCATCATCACAGCAAGTGCCCAACTGATGACATCTTAAATCTGGGAGGAAGGATTCTCATTCTCGCCCTGAGTAAACTGGAGACCTGAAAGGTTAACTAAGACGTTAAAGTGGGTGTTAAAGGGAGGGTAGAGCCTGTCCTCATCACGCTAAAGCACACCGCAGGCCTGCACCACACTGCTGTCCAGAGTCACTCCCTACGAGGAGTGTAGGGGCTGAGCTCAGCGTGTGCGCTCACACCATCTTTTCTGTTCCCCTGCAGGTGCCCTGCTGCGAGCCTTTAGCTACATGGGCTTTGAGGTGGTCAGACCAGATCATCCTGCCCTCCCCCCTTGGAACAATGTCATCTTCATGGTGTATCCCCTCGAAAGGGACCCTGGCCAGCCTGGCCAGTGAGCCTCCCTAAACCCTCCATCTCTGTGAGGGGCCAGAAACCTCAACACACGGGACTCTGGGGCCCAGGATGTGATTTAAGATACTTGCATCCTAGGAAATAAAGGGTAGTGCAATCAAAGTGTTCACTGTTTCTTGCGGGGGGGGGATCTGTTGGAGAGGAATATGAGCCTCATACAGATAAATTCACTACAGGACACAACTGAACAGGTTGGGGGGGCCTCAGTCAGACATGGGGGGGCTGCTTTTGCCTTCTTGTCCCTAAACCACTTTTCTGTCCCCATTGACTGAGTACCTGCCAAGATCAATTACCAGTGAACTAGAAAGCTCAGAAAGACTTACCCTTGCTAGGATGCATTTGTACATTTTAATTTAAACTAGAGACAAGTGCCAATTTCCTCTCTTTGGATGTGGAGAAAACCAGAGATAGTATGTACATCCTAAGGGAAGACTTACAAGAGAACAGAACATTCCAGATAACAGCAAGTACTGGGTTGTATTAGAAAAGTGGCAGTGGACTCACAGCATAAGATACAAACTGACGAGTCATAATGGACACATTAAAGGACATGGAGGTGGCTTTTTTTAAAAAGACATGTTTTGTTTTTTTTTAAAGACATGGTCCCTTGTAGCCTAGGTTGGCCTCAAACACACCAGCTAGCAGAGAAGGACCTCAAGTTAATTCTTCCATTTTTACCTCCCAAGTGCTGAGAACAGGTGTGTACCACAATTTTTTTTAGACTTACGTGTATGAGTGTTTTGCCTACATGTATATATGTACACTATCTGCGTACCTGGTGCACACAGAGATTGGAAGAGAGCACTAGGTCCCCTGGGACTGGAATGACAAGATTTGTGAGCAACCATGAGGGTGTTGGGAACCGTACCTGGGTTTCCACAAGAGCAGCCAAGTGCTCTTAACCTCCGAGCATCTCTCCAACTCCACGTGATCGGTTTTAATAGGTGTTTCCATCCCTGAAGGAAAGAGGCACTGAGGAAACTGGGGACCCAGTGGCCTCCGGAGCCTGCTGTAGAGGAACTCAGGTGCCAGGCTGAGCACGAGTCAGTGGTTTCGGAACCTGACACTTGAAGAGGAGCCTGCCTAGGGTCCTCCAAGAGGGTAAGAAATGCTCAGACTGCCTGCTCCCTGGTGTCTTTCTGCTAACTGGCTCCAAGAATTTTGAACTTAGGATGTTGCGAATGACACAGAAGTGCTACACCACTGAGCTACGTCCCTAGTCTCCTCTTGCTTTTTGAGACAGCATCTTCGTAAGCTGCTCTCTCAAATACCTTGCTCAGGCAAGACATGTAATTACACTCTCCTGCCTGGCCTCCAGGTAGCAGGGCTTAGAGGCCACTAACCCTAGAGTTTAAAGAGGCCCACAGAAGGCATCGTGTGTTCATATTAGATTTCCCAGTTTACCTTGCCTTGTTTCCTAAAGTTCACTTGTTATATCACGGTGCATTAATTTTAAGTTGTAGTGGATGTACACAATTGTTTTTGTTTTGATCCCGAGTGCGGGATGGGGAACAGGCTTGTGAGAGAACAGGTGATGTTTATCCACTAGAAGACGAACCACCTCGTGAGGGGCTTGGTTTTGCCAGCTGAAACACTTCTTATTACAGACTCAGAGAGGAGATATATTTATGAACCCAAAACAGGCGGTGAGGGCTTTTTGGGTCTTGTATTGTTTGGCTCCACTTCAACATGCTCCTAGAAAGAACTGCTCCAGAAAACGCTTTGGGGCTCCAGGTTCCGGCTGCTGTTCCAGGTTCCAGCAGCAACTTTGGTTGAGTTGCTGGTCTGCTGAAATGCTGCCGACCTGCCGACTACACCAGGGGAACCGCTCACAGGAACTGAGTCCAAAAAGGTCTACTTCTCCTGTTCCCAAAAACCTCTTTTCCTTTTTATCTAGGATGGGTGGGTTGGAAGGGAGGTGTAAGCATTAAAGAACCCCAAATGAAATAAGGTGGAAAAGGTCGAAGCCTACAGGTGGTGCCCAATGTGCTTTGGGCAGAGTGGGTAACTTAACTTCTAATGTTGTGGAGGAAGATACACAGATGCTGTTTCAGGGTGTCAGCAAAATCACAGCTGCTGTTGCAAAGTTCTTTCCTGCTTTACAGCCAGAGGGAATTTTCTGCTTTTTCTTTGTCTTTTTACTGTATTACATTTTTAAAAAGATTGGAGGAAAGACCGCTAAGATACACAAACTGTAAAGGTCAGTAAATGTTATCGTTCTGGAAAGGATTGCCGAGTTGGCTGTACAACTAGAGAATTTGCGGGCAGAGGTTGAAGCATTTGGAAAGCAAAAAGCGGTGTTGGTAAAGGCAAACACCTGCTCACCGGGAGCCAGTGTTTCCCACAAGTGCAGCCCAGCTCTGCTCCACGCACCAGGCGTCCAGAGCACCAGCGTGTGGAAGGGGGCGGAAGCCGGAGGGGCTGTAAAGATTCTAGAGGACTGAGAAAGCAGACAGGCCAAAGGGCTTTGGAGACAAGTGCTTCGGTAGAGGAATTCTCCAGGGCTGCACAGACACCATCAGCTTTTCCAGTCCTTGTGCAACATGGCCCTGCTCGTGACGGTGGTGAGGCTCACGATGAGATGGCGTGGTGTCCGGGAGATATTGCCAGATTTAAAGCATTTAATGAGTCTATTGTACTTTTTGGCCTGCATTCATCTTTTGTTCAACAAATGTTAAGTAACTGGGCTACAAAGCACAGACTCATTCCCCAAGACTGGAAGGCACTGGTGTCCGCTGTGTTAGAAGCTGCTCAGCAGTTACTGTGGAGGGAATACGACTTGGCCCTTGGTGGAAGCAGCAGTCTTGGCTGTTTAGAGACACCTGGGACACCTCACCGAGATAAACACTGTGATGGACTGAGAGGAGCCATCCCGGTACGGAATTAAGAAAAAGGACCGGGGACTCCAGCCAGGGTGTGTGTGTGTGTGTGTGTGTGTGTGTGTGTGTGTGTCTGTGTGTGTCTGTGTGTGTGTGTATATTTGTGTGTGTGTGTATTTCTGTGTGTGTGTATATTTGTGTGTGTGTGTATTTCTGTGTGTGTGTATATTTGTGTGTGTGTGTATTTCTGTGTATGTATATTTGTGTGTGTGTGTATTTCTGTGTGTGTGTGTGTGTGTGTGTGTGTGTGTGTGTATCTTGGACCATGAGGGGCAGATCGCTTCGCTGGGGAGAGGATCTGCTTACAGGCCTGGAGACGCCGAGGGACTCATCCTGTGAAGTTTATTTTTGTTCTTTTTGGCCTCCTTTCCCTCTTGCTTACAGTAGTTGGGCTGTAAGGAAGATAATTTTGTTTACTAAATTCATAATAAATGCTAATTGTTAAGGAGCAGAGCCAACAGGTCACAGTGGACATTGTGGTGGAGAAATGAATCCACTGAGAACAGAACAACAAAAGATAACACGGGATAAATGTGGTTAAAGACCAGTTGCTCGGTGAAGGGCGTGAGGCTGACTTAAGAGAACAACCCAGGTCTGAAGACGTAGTAATTGAACAATGTCGTGATGAAGCCTTAAGAGCTTGGGACATGGTTGAGGAGCCTGGTGAAACCACCACTTCATTTACTAAGGGACTGCAAGGCCCTGGAGAAGCCTTCACAGAATTCCTACAGAGATTGGGTTCATCTCTAGATAGAGCCAGACCAGATCCTGAGACCAGACAGACATTGAAACTGATCATGGCATATCAGAACATGAATACTGAGTGTAAGAGAGAAATTAGACCATTAAAAACATGAGGAGCCCATTAGACGAATAGAGAAGAGACACAGGTAATTTTAGCTCTCAGGAGCATCAAGCCAGCATCATAGGACAAGCTATAGCTAGAGGTCACAGATATCAAAACACCCAGTGCTTTAATTGTGGCAAACTTGGCCATTTACAAAAAACCTGTAAGGTTAAAAGTTCCAGACTTCAAAGCCAGGCATGGTGGCGCACGCCTTTAATCCCAGCACTTGGGAGGCAGAGGCAGGTGGATTGCTGTGAGTTCGAGGTCTACAAAGAGAGTTCCAGGACAGCCAGCGCTATTAAACAGAAAAACCCTGTCTCAAAAAAAAAAATGTTGCAGACCCCTAACTAACAGGAGCACTCACTCTGGAGTAACCGGTACTTGGAGAAGAGTACAAGGAGCTTCTGGCCATGATGGTGATGATGTGCCAAGACTCCCATGGGGTTGTAGCTGCTGCGGGAAGGGAAAACATTGCTCTAGGGATTGTCAACCCAAGAGAGACGCAAGAGGTAATATCTTGCCATTGGGAAATGAAAGGAGGGGCCTGTTAGCTCGAGGCCCTGCAGCAAACAATAAGAGCTGTCTTTCTTGGTCAGCCAGGAGGTGACAAGCATGCAGGAAAACAAAGACTAGGTATTGAAGGCATGGCAGCTTTGGGTCTGGCCTCAGATAAATTTCTTACACTATCCCCACAGATTGAATGTTACAAAATAACCACTCTTGTCCTTTACCTTCAGGGACAGTAGGAATAATCATGGGAAGAAGTGGATGAATTTCTCAAGGCTCCATTGTGCATCCGGTATCATAGGTGGGGACTGTAAGGAAGAAATTAAAGTCCTGGCACATGTAAAGGAGACGCAAGTGAATGCAGGGGGTAGAATTGCTCAGCTGTTACTGTTTCCTTACACCAAGGGCAAAGCCGCTCCAGTAGAAAGAACAGGTCCATTTGGGAGTACTGGAAGCTGGTGTTCTGGCAAACAGTAGGTAAAGATCAGAGACCTAAATTAATGGCACAAATGAGTGGTGTTGAACTAGAATTAGTGGACACAAGAACAGATGGCACCATCCTTTCTCAAGGACTGGGAGCCAGACTGGCCTCTTCAGAAGGTTTATACACAATTTATATGAACTGGTAAATTATTTCAAATAAGAAGTGTGTGGGACCAGAAGGGCAAACAGGGAAGCTGAGACCTTGTGTGGCTGACCCATGAATTTATGGGGAAGCGATCTTTTACAACAATGGGGTACTCAATATCCCTGCAATCACAGAGACAGACGATGATGAAATTAGGGGTGAAATGGCTCCTGAAGAAGGTGTTGATATGTGTAATCAAGGGCAATCACAAGCTGTGCCCATTGCCCAAACAGAACTTCACGGGCATTGCGTTTCCAAATTTATTTTAAAAGGCCACTGATAATATACCCACAGCCTTGCCCCTAAAATGGCATTAAAAGGGGATCCCGATGTAAACAGATGTCCAATGGCTGAAATAGGAAAAGAGCTAATGCTGGTAGAACAAAACACAAGATGCGTGTGTGGACAGGCCTGATGCTAAGCTTGACTGTAGTTTGGTTATTTTGCCTTCAACTCCTTCTCCTACTGGGCTCATTATGCAGAGGGAAGATAAAAATCATGGAATGGATTTTCTTAGCACATAAAGTAAAAAAATTGAAGACATACGTAGAAAAATTTTCTGAATTAGTTATAAAAAAGGTAGAATAAGTCTGCATCAACTGTCAGGAACAGAGCTGGCAGAAACTGTAAAATTACATCATTGTGGGTGATCAATGAAGATTGACAAAGAGCCTGTAGTAACTGCTTGGGAGAAATTGATAAATACCCAAAAAGCAAACGTAAACAGTTTATAAAAAGAACTAAGTGGATCCTTCCTTGTATGGTAAAGGGAACACCAATTCCAGAGGCTCCAACCTTCTATACTGCCGCAAACAGGACGGAATGGCAGGTTATAAGTCAGGTGAACGAACTAAGGCGGAAAAGTCCACACACCTCGGTACAAAAGCAGGACTGTCTGCCATCCCGGTGGGGCTGTTAGATTTTCCTGACTCTCAATATGCAGAAAGAGTTGTTTTGCATATAGGAACTGCTGAATTTACTCCTGCTAACTCAGAATTGACTTTATTACTTATGTAATTGTTAACAGGCCATCAGAAGTAGAGACTGTCCCTTGTATATTACTCATATTTGGTCTATATAGGACTATCAGGTCCACTGGCACAAGGAAATGAGGAAATTGACCAATTACTAATAGGAAATAATGTTAGAAGCCTCAAAATTTCATGAAAAGCATCAATGTTAACAATAAAGGATTAAAGAAACAATTATCACTTGGCAACAAGCCAAGGACATAAAAAGTGTCCTACATGTTCTTTGTATAACCAAACTCCATTGTCTGCTGGAAGTAACCCTAGGGGTACCAAAAGGAATGAAATCTGACAGGTAGAGGTAGTTTATTTTTTAAAATTTGGAAAACAAAAGTACATATATTGTACCATTGATACATACTCAGAGTTTCAATGGGCATCTTCAAGTTCTGAAGAGGCTGACTGTAATTACACACTTATTGGAAATGATAGCAATTATGTGAATACCTGCACAATTTAAGACTGACAATGCTCCTGCGTATGTATCCAATAAGATGAATTTTTTTGCACATTACTAGGGTACCACACAATCCTAGAGGACAGGCGGTTGTAGCGAGGGAGAACCGTATCTTAAAAGAGATGCTTATTAAACAAAAAGGAAGTGTAAAGACACCCAGGGACGGATTAAATAATGTTTTGTTGACTTGACATTTTCTTTAAAAATTTTTATTTTTATGTATGAGCGCTCTACCTGCATGTACACCTGCAGGCCAGAAAAGGGCATCAGATAATATTACAGATGGTCATGAGCCACCATGTGGTTGCTGGGAATTGAACTCAGGTCCTCTGGAAAGGCAGACAGTGCTCTTATGCTCTGAGCCGTCTCTCCAGCCCAACTTTAAAATTTCTTAATGTTGGTGAAAAAGGCTCAACAGCTGAGAGACATCAGGTAAAGAACTGAGGAACGAGGACAACCAATGTATTATAAGGATATACTGACAATGGCCTAGAAAGTTGCAATAGTTTTGAGATGGGGACGTGGTTATGTTTATGTATCTACAGGGAGAGAAAAATATTGTTACCGACAAAACTTATAAAGATTAGATCTGATCAGAGAAGACCTCCTACTACCTGAACCATGAATGTGTTCATATAGCAAGGGAATCTTGGTCCTCATGACATGGTGTCCTTTTATACAGCATGGATATTATAGCTCAGACACAAAAAGTTGATGCCTTACACCTGCTCAAAAATAGGGCAGACATCTATCTTTAATTTGTACACCCTGCATATTCCATATATGTGTAGAAATGTAACTATACTAATACTTTTTAAAGTTTGCTTATTTTTCAGAGCAAAAAACCAGATAATTATGAAGACAAAGCAAGTAGCCCAGGTGATTCAACCTGAAATACTGCCTCAGCTACAGTTTTCTCAAGAATTTGCATGCATATCAACTTTAAAAGGGCTAGCCCAAAGGATCCATCCCAAAAAGACTGGGACAGAAACATACAGCTGGCTTTCCAGTGCCTGGCCAATATTGTATTTTTCTAAGAGCACCCAAAATATGTTTCTACCCCCAGACAGCAAAAAGTAATTTTGAGATCATGACACCCCCGTTCCCAATAGGTAGGGTTGAGTGTGTTTTACCAATGTTTGTTATTGTTTGGGGGAGGGGCTGGTTATAAGTTAGTAAAGGTTACATTTAGGGATTTCTTTCCTCTATCCTTCTTTCTCTCTTTCTATCCTATCTAGTGTTGGGGAAAGGAGGGAAAAGGGAAGGATAAAAGGGAGGATACAGAACTACAGGATAAAAGGTAGATTATTGACTCTATTAGCTTCAAGTATTTTACATTGGTATTGTAGATTGATAGAAATTTAAGATTATTTTGTTCAACTTTTGCTTTATGTATTGTATACTGATAGATTTTGTTCAATGCTTGCTTAATGTATTGTATTCAACCAATTTAAAAATGTGATGTAAAGTTCTAGTCTAATGAGAGCAAACTATTAGAAACTGTCATGATGGTTGGAGATATGTTAGTAGTTAGCCACCTATAAATCTTATTTGTAGTCTTGTTAGATAATAGTTTAGTTAACTACAGAAGCACCTTTATTTAGTTTCTTGTATGTTTTCAAGGTTAAGCAGATAGCACATAGCTAAAAACAAGCAGTGTTTGTCTATTTTTATATACTGAGATAGAGAAGTCAATGGAAAAATAGATATATAGGATATGATTGTGCACTACAGTAAATAGATGGTCTTCACTTTAGAGATCTACAGAATACAGCATTTAATAAAAGGGCTTCTCTGACAGAGAGACACATCTGCTCCTGGCAGCACCTCCAGTCTACTTCAATGAAGATGACCATCAAAGAAACCAGTGTGGCAGACCAGCCACTGGCCTGAGGAACTGTTCTTCTCTCTGCTGACAGCAGACTGACTGTCCAAACCGTGATCAAGCATGACACTGAGAAATTAGCTGTCCAGCTTTGCAGAGACTAGGTGGGCCAGTCCTTCAAAATTCCTTCCTCATGGAACACTCTTGTCAGATATTTTGGGCTGGCAGGCTGAAGACTGGATGCCCCAATGATAGAGAAAACCTGTCACTGGCCAGGCAGTCAATGCTCTGTCCTGTCTATACTGTTGGAAGTTGCTTGCCTGTACTTCCTTCATATTAGGTATTTCCTGAAGTCTCTGATAGGGTTGAAAACTAGGTAGCCATAGTATTACTATAAGCGTTAGTTTAAGAGCTAAACACATGCTGGAAAGTGGTAGTGCACACCTTTAATCCCAGCATCGGGAGGCAGAGGCAGGTGGATCGCTGTGAGTTCGAGGCCAGCCTGGTCTACAAAGTGAGTCCAGGACAGCCAAGGCTACACAGAGAAACCTTGTCTCAGAAAACAAAACAAAAAGCTATTATTGTATACAGTTTATTATTTAATAGAAAGAGGGATATGTAGTGGATGTAAACGTTTTTGTTTTGATCCCAAGTGTGGGATGGGAGCAGACTTGAGATAGTAGGTGATGTTTATCCACCAGATGATGAACCACCTTGTGTGGGGGCTTGGCTTTTGACAGCTGAAACACATATTATTACAGACTCAGAGAGGAAATATGAGCCCAAAACAGGAGGCAGGGTGGAGGCTTTTTGGGTCTTGGTATTGTTTGGCTGTTCACTGCTCTACTTCAAGATGCTCCTCGAGAGAACAGCTCCAGAGAATGCTTCTGGGCTCCAGGTTCTGGGTGCTGTTCCAGGTTCCAGCAGCAACTTTTGTTCAGTTGCTGGTCTGCTGAAATCCTGCCAACTATGCAAGGGGAATCGCTCCCAGGAACTGAGTCCAAAAAGGTCTACTTCTCCTGTTCCCAAAAACCTCTTTTCCCTCCTATTTAGGGGAAGCATTAAAGAACCCCAAGTAAAACTGGTTTGGAAAAGGTCAAAGCCTACATTAAGTAGTCACAAGCTTCGATGATGTCTTACAATACTGTGAGCAATGGAAAGATACCAGAAGAAAACAGGTCACCTAAAGCTTTTCAGTAAGTTTATAGTGAGACTAGGTTTCTAGACTCCTAATCTAGGCCTTCTCTTACAGGGTGGGTGGGTGGGTTTTGTGTACATTCGGAGGGAGTGGCTGACTTCTAAAGTGATTTTACGGAAGAACACTTCTTCCACAATGCCTCTGTATGTGCAGCACCTGGCAGTTACCACCAGGACTGACTCAGTTAAGACTTGGCCCACAGGCTACTTCTGAATTGTGACTGAGCATATGGTTTTAGATAGTTTTCTTGAGAACTTTATTCAGCAAACAATATCCCAAATTACTTAAGTAGAACTACATATTCTTCTTCTCTTTCTAGGTGTGTGTACATACATACTAGAAGTTTACAACTTTTCTTTACAACATTCTCCCTTCTGTTTGTATTTTAACTAAAGTTCACAAAGAAATAGCTGGAGGGCTGTTTAAAAAACGACTATCTCCAACATCTGAGCGTGGACAGTGGGCATCAACTGAGCGTGAGAGGTAATGCTCTCCTCCCCACGCGGCTTTTAAATATGTTTATGCTGATTTTTGCCTTTGTCTCCTGACAACTGCAGTCTTCTGAGTCCAATAATACTTCCTGTAACTACAGTCACCTGGTAAGGTGAGTCAAATCTGTAGAATCATCATTTCCAATGCCCTCAAACCTTGGCTGTTTCCCAGCCTCAAAAAGAACACAGCCCAGCAGTAATGCAAATTATTCCTGGCAGAGGGGAGACTGGGCCTGATGTGAAGAGGCTAGAAATTACACAGCAGCAGTCAACATTAAAAGATGGGAGGAACCAGAGGACTGAAATGGAGAAATCTGTCTCCATCTGTCGCTTCCTGGTAGGTCCAAATGGAACAAAATGGATTTGATCCACAGCAAGTAACAGCGTGCTAAATAGAGGAGGACTTCATGGCTCTGTCACAGACTCCCCTCTCCTGGCACCAAATCCTGCCAAAGACAGAGGCAAGCAAGTTAAGCTGCATCAAAGATGCTGCAGAGAACTACACAAAGGCAGGAGCACGGGGAGCAGGGATAAACGGCCCTGCTGTCACCCTCATTATTTTCCTGTTGCTACAGACAGATGACAGCGCCACTCACACAGCAAAGCAGATGGTGGATCCGGCAGTGGACGCCCAGACCTCAAAATAAGTCCTCTTCGAGGTTGTCATCACCAGGCACAGAGGCAGCGTCTGTTGAACAGAAGCAAGAACAGGCAGTGTCCACACTCCAGCCGGCACTGCCAGTGACGCTCAGGGGAAGGGGGGGGGGGGTGCTGCTCAGTGTCCTGAGAGCCACGTGCAGTGCAGTCTGGCCTCAGACTCGCTATTTGGCTGAGTATGACCCTGAGGTCCTCCACTCCCCAGTGCTGGAATTACAGGCCTATGGCCTCCCAAGTGTACCCTGCTCAGCTGGGAGTCCAGGCCAGGGCTCCGCATGCTGGTCAGGTTCTCTACCAGCCAAGCACAGTCCCCATCCCAGAGCCCAGCTCCAGCGTGACCTAGTGTGGGCAGACTGAGACACTTCCACTTCCACAGATGCTGTATGAAGTGCCACTGTTGGTACCTGACAAGCTGAGGCAGGACAGCGTGTGTGGTATCTCTTCAGGGCTCTCTTTGGTCTCAGTGAATATGCCGGCAAGAGAAGCATCCGCTTCTGTGGCCTTTGGGCATGGAAAAAAGAGAAAAAGGAAAGAGTATCTTGACTGATGGGAAGGGAGAAGCTGTCATTTGGCTGCTGAGAAAGACACAATGTCCTCAATCACACTTTGTTTAGGTTTTTGGAGACAGGGTTTCTCTGTGTGTAGCCTTGACTGTCTTGGAATTGCTTTGTGGACCAGGCTGGCTTCGAACTCACAGCAATCTACCTGTCTCTGGGACTAAAGGCATGTGCCACCACGCCCAGGGTCAATCAAATTTTAAATCAGTTTGGAAAATGAAGTAATCTAAAGGTTCCTATGACAAGCTTCATCTCATTAAAGTTGGTCAAACGGGGCTGAAGGTGACTCTGGCTAAGAACACATTTTTCTTTTCTTTTCTTTTTTTTTTTTTTTTTCCCAAGACAGGGTTTCTCTGTGTAGCCTTGGCCATCCTGGACTCACTTTGTAGACCAGGCTGGCCTCGAACTCACAGCAATCCGCCTGCCTCTGCCTCCCGAGTGCTGGGATTAAAGGTGTGCACCACCACGCCCGGCTTCATAGTGCTTTTCTTGAGGACTCACTCGAGTTGGATTCCCAGCACCATGATAGATGGCTCACAATCTGTCATTTCACCTTAAGGAGGTCCAGTGCCTCTTGCATTCTTGGGTACACACACAGGATTAAAAAAATAAATTGTTAGGAGCTACAGAGATGGCACAGTAACAGCACTGGCTGCTCTTCCAGATGATCCAGGTTCAGTTCACAGCACCCAGATGGCAGTTTACACCTGTCTGTAAGTCCAGTTTCAGGGGGTCTGATACCCTCTTTCTGGCTTCTTAAGGTACTAACTATATGTATGTGGTGTAAAGATACACATGTAGACAAAACACAAACATTTATGAAAAATCATCCATCTTAAACATGGCTGAGTGTAGTGGCGCACGCCTTTAATCCCAGCACTTTGGGAGGCAGAGGCAGGTGGATCTGAGTTCGAGGCCAGGCTCAACTACAAAGAGTCCAGGACAGCCAGTGACACAGAGAAACCTTATCTTGAAAAAAAAAAAAAAAGACCCACAAAAATATTAAAGACTGAAATTGATAAGATGTTATGACTGGACACTGTCATCGTGCCTCTGCCCACCGGATTTTCCTGGAAGAAACGGCTTAAGTGGCCACCATGACTTACCATGTCCTTCAACACGTCTGGGACAGTTATGTTTTCTTCCGTATCTTCAGGAATTTCGACTGCATAGCCTTTACGAACTAATTCTAGGCCAATATCAAGTTTCTGAGAATGAAAAATATAAAAGGAAAGGGGTTCTGCTGGTAAGGGAGAGCAAGTTTGCAACTGGAAAGGGGTGAGGTGGTCAGCAGTCCTCCAAGGCGGAAGGAAGGAATATGGGGGGATGGTTTCTGGGAAAGAAAATGCGGACGCCGCAGCAGGCAGCGTGTTAACGGCACCCTCACCTTCCCGTGGCTGGTGTCATATAAGTAGATCTTTGGCCAAGTTGAGATTCCAGTCTGGACATAGCTGGAGATCCTGGCCACCAGAGGCTTCCAGTCAGCACAGTGAGTGAGTCTGTCGAACTCATCTAGAGCCGCCTCCTCCCAGTGCTCACCTGCAAGGAGGTGGTGACGGGCAGTGAGGAGCCTCAGGCTGCCGAGGGGAGGTCAGGCCGGGTAAGGATAGGACGCACTCGGAAAGAAACGAAAGCAACCTTTTTACTCCCAGGAGTGTACTTATGTTCTCTGGTGGGTCTGGACCTGACTCCCAAGCAAGTTTCTATCTTGCTCTCTACTGCTGATAAGGGAAGGCACTCGAATTTCCAGAACTCAAAAAGGTTGGGAATGTGAGAATTCCTCTTCTGTGCTATCCGAAAGTTACTGATTTGGAGGTGAAGTCAGTAGGTGGCATGGTCTGTTTACCTGAGGGGGCAATCCGTGCCAGACTGCACTCTATTGCTTGAAATGGGAGGCTTAGGAAGTCGCTCCTAAAATGAAAGACACTGAAATCAGAACCCCAGGGTTGTAAGTGCTCCCAGCTACGTGCCCGGGACGACACACACTGACTGTACAGCCAGGAGCGAGCCGACAGCTGAGCTTCTAGTGGATTCCCCACGGGCGTCTGCACTCACCTGAGGGCCCTGAGCTCCTTCAGGGGGCAGTCTCCATTGTCTCCAAAGTCAACGAAGTAGAGGTCCAAGTTTCCGTTTTCCAAGGTTCCGAGGACCCGGGCTCGATACCAGGAACCGTTTGTAGATAAAGGCGCTGCTACAATGTCTCCCACATGCACGGTCAAGTCCTCAGGCTGTATGTGGGGTGGGGAGTCAGGAGGGGCTGGTTATGAAGTGGTAGCCCGCAGTTAGGGAGCAGCAGAAGGAAGAGAACAGGGCAGCGCATGCGGCAGCTCACCAGGCTGCTGTCGTAGTGCTCGGTCATCTCAGTGACCAGCTTATCCAGCTGCAGGCTGCGGGAGCCAATGATCTGGATCCAGAAGTGGTTGGGGTGCTCAGCAGCAGAGACATACACTTCCAGGTGCTCGTCGGCGTGGAAACTGAAGTCAGGACTGGGAACTGAACACAGGGTAAGGACGGTGACCGCATCAGTGCCATCTCTGGCCGGAAGCAGAGACCGCAGCAGGGAGATGGACGGTACAGATACCCAGTGGCTGATGACCATTTTAGAAATGGTTAGAGGGACAATTTGGTGACTTATACAAAGACGCCCTGAAGGGATTGTTAATTTCTGTAACTTTCTCAATAACTAAGTTTACACTGCCACTCTCCATGTACTCAAATTAGGCATCAGTTAGACTGAAGGTTAAGGCTTAGTCTGTTGGGTCTGGCAGGTCAATAGAAAGTACACAGAGAGCAGTTCTACTTATTCCAGATTCCATCCCACAAAGGGTTTATTATGTGCTCTCTGGCAAGCCCACTAGTGTCACTTAGGGGCTCTGACCGTTCTTGTTCAAGCTAGCACGTTTGCATAGAAGAGGAAGCCAATGACCATTTCATTCTCCAATAATGGCATTTAGAAACAGTGATGAGACAGGGAATAAAAAACAAACAACAAACAACAACAGCAACAAAACAAAGCCAGGCTGAGGGGCTCAGAGGTTAAGAGCACTCGCTGCTCATCCAGAGGTCCTGAGTTCGGTTCCCAGCAACCACATGGTGGCTCACAGGCATCTATAATGAGATCTGGTGCCCTCTGCTGGTGTACATGCAGCCAGAGCACTGTATACATAAGAATAAATAAATCTTTAAAAAAAAAACAGGCTGAGAATTTCGTATGTAAAAACACATGCTTAGATGTGAGCGCACAGCAACACATGGGCGCTCTATAGCACTCTCCGTGCCCACCTTCCACCCAGCCTCAGGGAACACTGTCAAAAGAGGGGACAGAAATGGCGTAAGGACCAGAAGACGAGGGATGCTGTAAAACGGGTCTCTGGGATATCACATGGAGGCTGCGTACATGAACCCGCTGCTGCTGTGGTTACCTGCACCAGATCAAGCCAGTTAAGGAGCCAGCATGGACCAGGGAGGGGCTCCTGAGGCCCCACACCTACCTGGCCGAGGGAATAAAGGCAGCTGCTGATGCAGGGAGGGACAGTCACTGTTCTTTGCCACTCCTAGGTTACCCATGCCCCAGTGCACAGCCCCACATCAGTGCAAACGTGGGTAGCAGCAATGGACTCAGTGGATTATAAAATAATAAAGTTGGGGGGAAGATGCATTAGGGGGGCACAAAGAGCGTTAGGTATCAAGATACACTGTACACACACACACACAAAACCTCTCAAGATCAAGGAAAAATATGACTTAAAGTAAGTGTGTCACATGTTAACGCTATGCCCGGGGCCTGGGGAGGATAGTTCAGTGGTCAATTCTTGCCATGCAAACATGAGGCTTGCAGAGTTTGGTGGCACATGCTTGTAATTCCAGCCCCTGCGCAGAGAGGCCGGCTGGCCTAGGCTAACCAGCAAGCCCCGTGTCCCAGTGAAAAACATGAGGTGAGTGGTTCCTGGGGAGCAACACAAAGCTCATCTCTGGTCTCCATGCACATGCACAGGTGCCCTCCTGTGGACATACACTCCACCCCATCCCCGCATGGACACACGTGCACACGGCACGCGCACGCGCACACACACATATACAAAATATGTGTAGAAAGACGATATAATAAAAATTTAATTATTTGATGTATTACTCAGATCTGTTTCCTTTGTCAACATATCTCTATCTTAGTTTCCTTCATTAGCTGTACTCACAAAATTACTATTAATGTTTGGTATTAACCTAAGTAAAATATTACCAGAAAGGCATTATCTATGATGACAGAGATGGAAACCACAGAAACTGTTTCCTATTTTAGGTCAGTTAATCCAGCATTCCTGTCTTTCATACGGTTAACAGGCTCCTCTTCTTTACATACTTTCAAACATGGACGTCTCTGGACTGCTCTGGGCACCAGAACTCTGAAAGCTGTCGTCATTGGTTTTCTCCGAGGAACCTTCTTTTGGTCCCACAGCAGCCGCGTCACCGCCTCCTCTGTAGAGAGGAGCCTCCAGGGGCGCAGCGGGCCCCGCGCTCGAGCTGGTGTTTTTCCACAAAGCTGCCTCTCCCGCTCCACCGGGCTCCATCACTTCGTCTCTTCTCACACTGATTGGCTGCTTTCGTGGGACTCTGGTTTCTGCAGAATGGGCAATTCTCTTCCGAAGTTCCTCATCTTCTGAAACTTTCTCCAGTATCAGATGCTGTGGGAGACAAGGCAGGGGTCACTTCTGTGTCGTCAGACGCTGACACGGAGGCCAACCCTCACTCTCAGGTGTACTTGCCTTAGCTGCTGCCACTTCCTTTTGTGTCCCTGAGATTTTTATAAGTCTCGAGAGCAGCAGGGTTCCCTCTGATTCTTTGTCACAAGTGATTTTAGCTCCAGAAGCCTTGCAGATAGACCGAATTGTCTCGCCGCCTCTCCCTACATTAACAGACAAAAACCTGTCCTTTCCTCCAAGCCAACAGTCACTCTACGAGAAATCACTATTTTGTGCAAGTTACAGAATGGAGTCGGTTCCCATAAGCACCTTGAGTAGAACGTGAGACAGAAATGGGAGTAAGGAGCTCCTGAGCAAAGGGAGTGCAGGGCTCTGCTTACACGTGCGCTTTGGGCACATTAACTTCGACCACTCCCACTTTTTGGCTACAGAGCAGCTACACTCTGTATGTCCTAAGTCACATGGTGCAGACTGTATCAGAACCTGGACTGAGGACAGGGCATTTCTTTGCCTCTACTGCAGCACTCAGGAATGGTCCAGGGCACAGCGTACAGGCACAGTGATCTCTCAGTCACTGCCTTCAAAAGTCTAGGGTACTGTGGGCATCTCTAGCATCTCTGTAAAAGCCTACTTTATTTTGTGACGTGTGTGTTTGAGTGGACATGTGTGGAGGTCAGAGGGCAACTGAGTTCTTTCCTTCTGTCATGTGGGGTCTGAGATGGAACTCAGGTTGTCAGCTCAGCTGCAGGCACCTTTATCCACTGAGGCATCTCACTGGCCATAAAACCTACATGCCAGACTCTGACCATACTCTCCTTCATTTCTTAAAAACACCATCAACTCTGAAACCAAAGTACTGAATTAAGTGTGTCTCTTTTCCCTAACAAAGTGAAGGGGAGGCCAGGAAAACCCTTGGAAACTGGGAAAGACAAGCAAACGTAAAGAATGAAGTGACCGGCAGAGGGGCTGGGCGGTGGTACCTATGATTCTGCCCACAGATCTCTGGGGGACTGAGAGCTGCTCAAACACTGGGGTGTTCTCTGTCAGGATCTGATGGATTGCTGCTTTGGCCTTGCACACCTGCACAGGAAAACCACTGATAAGCAGCACTCGCTCGTCGCCTGTGTCCTCTGTGTCCACATCGATCCGAGCACCTGTCTGCTTCCGAAGCTGTGGAGAGAGGGAGGCGTACACTTTAAAGAATTTCAGTTTGGGCCTAGCTAAGGACACGTCAAACCCTGGAGGCAGGTGGAGCTGGCCGTAATTATTAAGGACCCTCATCTACCTGTATTTATACACGAAAATTAGTGACAAAGGTAATCCAAATAGTTAATTTAGAACCATCTTTCTCTGTGTTTACAATCCTTTCACTCTCTGGTTTTGTTTGGATTTGCAAAAAAATTTTTTTTTGGCTAGGGAGCAAACGCAGGTAAGAGTAAGCACATTACCAATGACCCACATTTCCATTTTGCTTTTTTCCCATTCCAGCTGAACAATGACAGATAAAAGAATAGCTAGGCAGCGTCTTTACTGTCATTTAATGGGAGCTCAATAACTACCTTATAAAAATATTCATGCTGTATCAAGTTAAGAATCAAATACTATCTCAAGCTTAGTCATCTACCATCTGAGGGGAAGCACTCATTTTTAGAAGGAACACAGTGCAGTTGGCTTACTAACAAGTCCCTGTATTTTGACAAACGTACGCAGCACAGGTGCTCTATACAATGTGCTAAGAGGAAGGAAGCAAGGAGCCAACAACAGAGCTGGCCTCGTCAGGCCGTCAGACGCTCACACACCCACCTGCTTAATGTTGGCTCCCTGTCGGCCGATGATGAGCTTCACAGCCTCCTGGGGAACTCGCATCTCTATCTCAATGTCATCTTCTCCAACAAACGTCAATCGCTCTTCTGTGCAGACCATGACAGACCAGACTTAAACACGCTAAAGCTACTACTGTCCTTGCCCTGACTCAGAGACACTGAGACACTGAGCCAAGAGACAACTGAGGATGTCAACCACAGTGCAAGACATAGCATCTGAGTGTACATCAGACAGTCCCAAAGACCGGAGCTCGGCCAGACGAATAGCTCAGAGGCAAGGCTGCAGTGTGTCCAGTACTCTACTGACCCGCCTCCCCAAGATAATTTTGCATTTTCTTCCTTTCCTTTTTGAAAAAAAATATTATATATAGTGTTATGTCTGCATGTACACCTGCACACTAGAACAGGGCATCAGATATAATTATAGATGATTATGAGCCACCATGTGGGTGCTGGGAATTGAACTCAGGACCTCTGGAAGAGCAGACAGTGCTCTTAACCTCTGAGCCATCTCTCCAGCCTGATCATTTGACATTTTCATTGGGATACTATTTCAGATGTTAATATGAAAAAAGATTCTGGAGAAGAAAAGTTATGAGTTTTTAGGACGCTAGCTTAAGACATGACTCCTATGAAATAGTGAAGGCCAGAAGTTGCTGGAGGCTTCTGGAGGCTTCCATTAGTCTAAAAACCAAGTTTTATAGTGCTCATGTCTTTGGGACCTGTTCTCTGAGTCCGGCTGGAGAGGTGCAGGAGAAAGAGTATATATACTTAAAAATCACAGGGTTGGTTTTGCTATGGGGAAGAGTCAACAACCTCATAGTGAGCTCCCCTCAGAAACCAGTTTTCTAATAACTAATGAAGAAATGACATATTTTCAAATGTTTCTCACAGACAACCAATTATGTTTTAACAAACTACTGGTTAGGCAGGGGCAGCTTTCACTCAGCTTGAAAGAGCGAGATGGACTATGCCTGTGGGCACTGCCTGGGGTCACACACCTCTGCTTTCCCTGTATCGGCGGTAGAGGATGTAGGCGACCGTTGCACTGGCTGGGATTCCAAGGCCCAGGGCTATTTTCTGAATAGTGGACAGGCTTGTCCATGAAGTTCGTTCGGTGGACATTTTCTGCTGTACTCTGACTTAACACCCTGGAACAAATCAAGAAGTAGTTTTTGCCACTTCTCTGGTTGGCGAAGAGGAATGGAAACAAATTATACTGGAAACCAAAGCAAACCAAACCCAAAGAACACTACTACTAATGCACCACCAGCTGATGGTGATGCAGGCCTTTAATCCCAGGCTTGGGAGGCAGGGGCAGACTGATCTCTTTAAGTCTGAGGCCAGCCTGGTCTACAGAATGAGTTCCAGGACAGCCAGGGATACACACAGAGAAACCCTGTCTCAAAAGTACAACAACAACAACAACAACAACAACAACAACAACAGGAATAATTAAGAGAAAGAAACAAACTACTACTACCTATTTTCCTATTTCAAAAGCTCCACTTTAAAAAGAAAGTCTATTTCATGGAAAAAGGTCTCAGAGTACTAAAAAATTGTTAGCTAAGGTACATGAGATATATGGACACACATTTCACTTTTTCCCTGAAAAACTATGCATTAATTTTTAAAGACAAAAAATGAAAAATTAAATATTAAAAAAACACAGTGGGCGGGATGTTCTTCGGGTCACAGCATTTGTTGTGTTAAGCAGCTGGCAGGGAATTACAAATGGGTGATGTTGATAAAGGCAGGAAGAGTTTTGTTCAGAAGCCCAGGCCACACTGAGAGAGGGGGGAAGCACAAGGCTGGACCAAATTTCCATGGTCTGTCCGTGTGGGAGACAGGTCAGGCTGCTGGGTTCCCTCACACAGATGCCAACAGGAACAAAGGCATCACCTGGGGAGAGGGTACACTGACGGAGTATCTGGGAATACCAAAAAGTACATCCCCGGAGCACAAATGACCTTCACTGGTATAAGGAGGGAGAAAGTAGCCAGGTATGGTGGTGCACGCCTATAATCCCAGCACTCGGGAGGCAGAGGCAGGTGAGTTCGAGGCCAGCCAGTCTACAAAGGTAGTCCAGGACAGCCAAGGCTTGCTACACAGAAAAGCTCTGTCTTTAAAAAAACAAAAACAAAAACAAACAAACAAGCCTGAAACAAACAAAAAACAAAAAACCGAAACAAACAAACAAACAAAAAAACGGGCGGCAGAGGCAGGTGGATCAATCAATGTGAGTTCCAGGCCAGCCTGGTCAACAAAGTGAGTCCAGGCCAGCCAAGGCAACACAGAGAGACCCTGTCAAAAACAAAAAACAAACAAACAAAAAGGGAGGGGGAAAGGAGGGCTGGAGAGATGGCTCAGTGGTTAAGAGCACTGGCTGCTCTTCCAGAAGTCCTGAGTTCAATTCCCAGCAACCACATGGTGGCTTACAACTATGTATAATGAGACCTGGTGCCCTCTTCTGGTGTGCAGGTGTACATGCAGATAGGGCACTCATACATAAAATAAATCAATAAAATCTTTTTAAAAGGGAGCACGGAGAAAGGGGAGACCTAATAGCTTATCTTAAAAAGGCTACTAATGAGTAATTAAAAAACAAATGTCTCATGGTTTCTTTTTTTTTAGTTTTTTTTATTTTTTACTTTTGTTTTTTTGAGACAGGGTTTCTCTGTGTAGCCTTGACTGTCCTGGACTCACTTTGTAGTCCAGGCTGGCCTCGAACTCACAGTGATCCACCTGCCTCTGCCTCCCGAGTGCTGGGATTAAAGGCATGCGCCACCACGCCTGGCTTGTCTCATGGTTTCTAATGTATACCATAATTTAATTTATACACCAGAATAAAGATCATGAATCCAGACAAAAACCATAACAATATTTTGATTGGATGCTTTACTGACTTAATAAAACTGACTTGTAGTAAACTGGAAGTGATCTTTTTAAAAATAACAATCCCAAGCCTGGGGTACACACCTTTAATCCCAGCCTGTCTGCAAAGCGAGTCTAGGATAGCCAAGGCTACACAGGGAAACCCTGTCCTGGAAAAAAAAAAAGCCCAAGCAGAACAAAACAATCCCAATTCCAGTTGTATAAACACTATCACTGCTCTCCTTTTCTCAAGATAGGCGCGGACTTAATTAGTAATGTTTAACTTTCCACAAAGATAGAAGTATCAGCCACTGAATGGATTTATACTTAGGTTTATATACTTAGGCATATGATTATGTTTAAACACTGGGGAAATCACTGTCTCAGAAACAAGCAGAAGGTACATGGGTTTCAAGTTTATATTCATAGGCCAGTTACAGGCAGTGATTAAACATCAGGAAGCAACTGTTTATTCTTTTAAAAAATATTTTATTTATTTATTATGTATACAGTGCTCTGCCCCCATGTGTGCCTGCCTGCCAGAAGATCTTACTATAGATAAATGTGAGCCACCGTGTGGTTGCTGGGAATTGAACTCAGGACCCTTGGAAGAACAGACAGTGCTCTTAACCTATGAACCATCTCTCTAGCCCCCCAACTGTTTATTATTGATGATGCCAATTTAATTAGAATTCCCTGTCAAAGGATGTGGCCCTTTAGTACCGAAAAAACATTTAGTGTGGTTTTATGTACAATATCAAATAGAAAATTAACACTGAAAAAAAAAAACCCACATATAGTTAGATTTCATACCTAATTACTTAAAATTCCTTATTTATACTTTTGGGCTTTCCAGAAGCTGTGGTCTGCAAGGAATGCCATTTTAGGTCTAGTAAAGGTCTTGGCTTTTTTTTTTTTTAAGATATAGTCTTTATTTACTGTCTCTACATCTGGCTTTCTTTTTTCCCTCCTCCTTTTAAAGATTTATTTAGTTTTAATTTGCTTTTGCCTGAGCACCTCCATGTCTGTATATCATGTGAGTACAGGGGCCTGTAGAGGCCAGAAGAGGGTGCCAGGGCTCTTGGACCTGGCTGTTAGTTGTGTGCCACCAAGTAGGTGCTGAGAACTTGACCCAGGTCCTCTGCAAGAGTAACCTAGCTGCTCTTCAGCCACCAACTGGCTTCTTTTTCTGCTCAACCAAGAGTAAAACAGAGCTGAGCTCTGCCATGCTCCTTCACCAGAGCTCCCCAGATGCCGTGCAGGAGATGCCGTGCAGGAGGCCGTTTCTTACTAGTTTGCAACTGCAGAAGCCGGCTACTTTCACAGAAATCCCTCCTCCATCTCTAGGCCTCTCCCTTGGGTTCTCATCGTGTCCGCTACCTGCTTGCCTGTGTATGGGCACAGGTACTTGAGGAGTCCTAACCACGCATGCCCTGCAGGAGGAGTGCCAGGCAGGCGTGAGGTGCCTGACGTGGGTGCTGGGACCCGAGCTGGGTCTTCTGGAGGGTAGCCACCTCTTCAGCCCCACAGCTCTCCTCCTCCCATAAACTCCATGGTGACTCTACTTACGCTTTCCGCTTCTCCTTTTCCTGAGACCACAAAAGGCGGCAATGTATCTGTCCTCGTTTCCTCTTCTGGAATAACCTCCCACTGCTCATCCATTGTACTGCTAAACCCAGAGAGCAATCTGCAGTTCCCTTATCACCCGATTTTGCCACAGTATCTAGCATAGCTTGTGATGCCCTCTTTTCTTTGTCCATTTCCTCCCTAGGAACTAACTCCTAAGTGGCAGGCACTGGTCCTTACAAGTGATCCCAGTTTTCCCTTCCCTCCCTCCCACGTTAGCCGAATGTTCTACTGAGGTACATCCACAGCCTCACTTTTTGACCCTGGTCTCTCTGTAGCCCAGCCTGGTCCTGAATGAACTTGAGGCACTTTCTGCCTCAGTCTCCCAAATGCTGGGATTATAGGTGTGAGTGACCATGCCTCCCAGTCTTTACATTTTTTTTTTGACAGGATCTCACTAAGTTATCCAGATTGGCCTTAAACTGTGGCCCAGTGAAGCCTTGAATCTAGACTCCTCCCTCAGCCTCTCAAACCGCTGCAATTGTGGGCCTATAGCACTAGGTCTGCAATATCCTCTTTCTGAAACATTTTCTTCATTCAGCTTTTCCAACAGTTTTTTCATCTCCATTTCTGGTTGGTATATCAAGTCTTGCTTAGCAGTTCCTTCTTTGTCCTGCCTGTCTTTAAACCTCCGAACACTGGAGTGTCCCAGGGACCCATCTTTGTCCCCAGTTCTGTGTTCTACCTCACTTCCTGGGTGATCTCATCAAGTTTCATTAATGGCTTTGGCTTCAAATCCCATCCCCAGTTTGTAGATCTACTTAGAACTTTCCTCCTAAACTATGGGTTTGTAGTTGGCACAGAACTCAGCAGCTCAGGATGGACCTGTGACCCTCCCATGGCAGCAGCTAAGTGCCTGGTTACAGGCTCTCTTCCACACACCCTGCTGTCCGCAACAGTCCTGACGCTGGTCACGCGACCCTGACCACTCTGTGCTCCTCCTCTGCTGCCACCTCTGCTCTCTAACACTGAGTGAGTCTGGGAGGTAGCTCATTGCTCCCGCACTAGTATGATCAAGGCCTCGGTTCAATTCCCAGAACCATGGTGTGTGTAGAATTATATTTACGTTAATACAATTGCTTAATTATATCCCTGTATTTGCTATCATCCTTTCAGCTTATCCTCAGAGCTAGAAAACGTCATTCCAGTGGTTTCCCGTATCGCTACAATTAAAAGCTAACTCATTTGATAACTAGCAAGGTTATTTCTCATCTCTATATAAGAATGTAAATTCGTCAGGTGCACATTATTTTGTTTCCTGCTTCAGTGCTTAGCAGACATTAACATTTGTTGAATGAATTCAATTTCTCTTAACTTTTTTACGTGGCTCTTAGCTGCCTAAATGTAAATTCCTGAATGGGATGGAAGACAGTCTGCAGTCTGATCTCTGCTTGCCGTCTCCACGGCCTCACCTTCTTATTCTTCATGTCCTGCTGTGTGTGACACATGCCATCTGTGTCTTCTGAGTGTCTATTCTTTCAAGTTTCCCCTTTGACACTGCGTCTTCTGAAACCCCACGGACCGCAGCGCTGCTCACGTAGGCCACTCGACTCCAGCACAGCACCTGCCCTTACCCGGCTTCCTCTAGCCTCCTGGTTTTACTGGTGCAGTTACAGCACACTAAGGGCTTCCATGTGCGAGGTACTACCGTGGCGCTAGGAACACCAAGATGAAAAAACTAATGTGCCGAGTAGCTACTACTCTTCAATATTCATGGACCTTGTAAGGTAGGAAATAATACCCTCATTTTTACAGAGGTACATATGTACCTGAAAAGTTTATTTAACCAGTCATCTAGAGTTTGAGGCGATATCAGAAGTTTCTTCTTAACTTTCCTTTTATTTAAGCTTATAGGATAACAGTGCATAATTCTTTATTTTGATCAACTTTAATTCAAAAATTAATAAACACTAGTAGAAAACTACAGATTATTAAGAATATTAAGATGCAGTAGTACAGAACATATGTGAGCAGGCAGGTGTCATGCCCTTGTAATCCTAGGCATGAGCAGGCAGGTGTCATGCCCTTGTAATCCTAGGCATGAGCAGGCAGGTGTCATGCCCTTGTAATCCTAGGCATGAGCAGGCAGGTGGCATGCCCTTGTAATCCTAGGCATAAGCAGGCAGGTGGCATGCCCTTGTAATCCTAGCCCCTGGGAAGCTGAGGCAGAACGATTGCCCGTTGAGGATCAGCAAGAGCTACACAGTGAGGCTCTGCCTTAAGGAAACAAAACTAAACTCAAGCATAATGGGTACTTTTTTTTTTTTTCTGAGACAGGGTTTCTCTGTGTAACCTTGGCTGTCCTGGACTCGCTTTGTAGACCAGGCTGGCCTTGAACTCACAGCAATCCCCCTGCCTCTGCCTACTGAGCGCTGGGATTAAAGGCGTGCACCACCCCTGCTCCATGTGTACTTTTTTTTTTTTTGAGATGGGGGTCTTACTATGTAACCTTGGAACTCACTATGTAAATCAAGCTGCCCTAAAACTCAAGAGATCCTTCGGCCTCTGCGGCCAGAATGTTGGAATTAAAGCATGTACCACTATCCTAGGCCATAATGTAGTTTTAAATGAGATCTGTTTAAACATGAGTAAATATAATTTGTTATAATTTGATTCCAGGTACAAAAATTCAACCCAGATAATAATAAAAATGTTGGGTTGGGGAAACGCTACATACTTGCTGTACAACCCTGAGGACCAGTGTTTGGATCCCCAGAACCATGTTAACTCAGGAGGTGCCTATCCTGAATCCAGCACTTGAGAGGCAGAGATTGGATCCCAAGGGTTAACTGGCTAGCTAGACTAGACAGAACTGGTGAGCGCTGGGTTTAGTGAGGGACCCTGACTCTATAATAAAACAGAGAAATTAAGGAAAACAATTTGATGTTTTCTTTAGGCTTCCACACACAAAATCTACACACACAACCATGAACATATGAACATGCATATAGTATACACACATATAAAATTAAAATATTTTCATTTAAAAACTATTCTAAGTAAGGCTAAAAACATACACATCACCCCAGAACCTACTCTGGAATAAAACTGACCATAAAAAAAAAAAAGCCTAGAAGGAAAACTCAAGAGAAAGAAGAGATAAGTATGAAAATCCCACCCTAGAGAGCAGATACACACTGGTAAGGAGATTAGGGGTGGATTTGTATTTCCTACTAGTATCCGAGCTGCCCCGCACGCTGCAGGTGTAACTTACTGGCAGTGTTCCTGTGCCTGTGTCTCAGGGTCCTATAAGCACTTGCATCTGGCCTTGGAGAGTTTTACTGACCAGAATGGAATATAATTCTTCAGAGAATCTATCAGGGGTTTGACAATATTTTTTTTCTTAGTAATTTTAAACAAATTCAATCTGCCCTCTTGATCAAACTTACGGCCTAAAGAAAAAAACAGAACCTTTCGGGCATTCAGGTGTCTTTGTAGATGTGGACTAGTTAGTTGGTATATTTAGTACATCACTTTAGCGACAAAGCATTAGCACTGAGAAGCTGGTTTTCCCCGACCACCCACCCACACTCAGTTTTGAGGAGAGAAGGGATGGTCCTATGGAAGAAGCCTGCTTCTTCCCCACAGCCTCTTTTGGGTCTAAGTCGCCCAGGCTAGTCTCTGGATCCTCTGCCTTAACCTCTTGGTAGTTGGTAGAAGCATTTACTACCACCTCTGACTCTTCCCCCCCACCCCCCTAAATACCTTTTAGGGGAAAGAGAGGTTGAGTTTAATATGGCCTGAGGCTTTTTGTTACTTTCCACAAAAGTTTGTGTTATATAAACACCTTTATATTTACTCAAGGAAAAGAAACATGTTTGGCTTCATAAAGGAGATTTGTATTTATGTAACTTTCAAATATACTAACTTCTGAATTGCTATTTTCCTACATCAAGAAATAATTTAGTTTGGATGTCTAGAAAAGATTTTAGTTCTTTTAGCTTCTGGTTCAGTTAAATACTGCCAGTATTTTGTTAAGAGCTACATTTTGCTGAAGGTAAAAGGAAGAATTAGAATTCCTGCTCTGGGGGCTGGAGAGATGGCTCAGTGTTTAAGAGAACTCACTGCTCTTGCAGAGGACCCAGGTTTGGTGCTCGATCCAGTACCCTGCTCTGGCTTCTGTTGGCACTGCATGCACACAGTGCACTGACATCCACACAGCAAACTTGCATACACAGAAAATCTTTTTTCAAATTCCTGTTCTGGAGCCAGGCATGATGGCACACACCTATAATCCCAGCACTCCGGAGGCGGAGGCAGAGGCAGGCGACTGCTGTGAGTATGAGGCCAGCCTGGTGTGCCAAGTCAGTCCAGGACAGCCAAGGCTACACAGAGAAACGCTGTCTCCAAAAACAAAACAAAACAAAACAAAACAAAAAATTCCTGCTTTGATATACTCCACCTAGTAGGAGAAATGGCACTAAAATAACTAATTAAATGACAGTGTAAAAATAATATTGTCAATGCAATCATAGAAAGTTAGGACTTTATAGGTTTATTTCCAGATAGGGCCAGTTGAAAACTATCTTAAGATATAGCCCAGCACTTGGGAGATAGAGGACAGCCTGGCTACAAAATGAGTCCAGGACAGCCTGGGCTACACAGACAAACCCTGTCTCGAAACAAACAAACAAAACTAACTAACAAACAACCCCAAAAGATACAGCTCAAAGTGATGGAGGTAGTTCAGTGGTTAAGTTTTATTTTTCTGGTCTTAATCCAACTCTAGGAGATCTGACACCCTTTTCTGGTGTCCACACTCGGGCACACATCTACATAAATAAAAGTAAATTAAACTTAGAGAAAAAGATATAGTATATTTATCTCTTGCCAATTTACCCAAACTAATACTGAGTATCCAAAATGAACTTGGTTCTGAGGACATCGCAGACAAAGCTGCCTTCGAGGAGCTTTTTGGATGACAGGGGAGGTATGTATTCCCTAGGTGAAAATCAAAGTAAATCTATTTCTTTATGGCATAAAAATCAAAGAATTTAAACTGTGACAGATCATAAAGACTATTTTGTTCCACTCATGTAAAAACTGGGGAAACTGAGGCTTAGAAACAAAAAAGGATTTCCCTAAGAGCATATAGCTGGCTCATCATTTCTAAAATATGCACGGGGAATAACTTTCCTGAATGCCACTCAGGAGTCTGTCTCTTTGCAGAGGCCCACAGCACTAGTCTTTCAGGTATGAAACGACCAGAATCAAAGTCAACAATATCTGATGTTTCTAGATCTGCATCCAAACGTTCTGACTCCTGACCACTCCATAAGGCTTTCACAGCGCACAACAGGCTTATAGCAATTTTTAATCACATTTATCTATTTAATCTGTGCAAGTGTGTATACTGGCATGCATATAGAGGTTGGAAGACGACACATGGAAATCAGTTCTCTTGACAATTTTGTGCCATGAGAGAGGCGTGAAGGTCAGAGGGTAATTTTGCAGAGTTCTTGCCTAGCTTTTGACATTGTTTGTGGAGACTGAGTGCATCTGGCTTCCCTTGGCTGGGTTAGCCATCTTACTGGCCCCTCTAAGTTTTGGTTAATGGCTTTGTCTGTTATGAGAAGAATGAACTGAGAGCAGCAGCCACGGGTAGAAAGAGCAATAGACGACTAAAGCAGGTACCAATAAGAGAAAAACCAGAAGATGAGTGGGGAGTGTGGGGAAGGTAGCGGGCAAAGTCAAGGAGTTAGTTATAAGGTTCCTGAATGGGACACTTGGTAGATGGGATGCCAGAAAACACTGTGACGGGAGTGTGTCACTGGGTGAACGTCTGTGACAAGGACAGGCTTGTTGGATTTGTTGGGTCCATTTGAACCAACCGACAAATCTGACTTCAGCTCCTGCAAATAAATTTGTGCTAAGAGAATTGCCAAGTGATTTCTTAAGGGACGCGCTAATAGACTCCAATCAGTGATACCTTCCTAAGGGACGTGCTAATAAACTCCAATCAGGCAAGCGAACCAAGACTGTACTTAAACACCGATGAGGGCTGAGCTCCTAACCTCAGCACAGAGGTGAAGGCAAAAAGATCTGGGGCTCAAATTCATCCATTAGCCAAGTTCAAGGCCACCTTGGGTGACATGAAATCCTGTCTGGGAGCGATGGTGGCGAGGAAGCCCGGTGTCCAATCCCCAAAATACAGGTACCTGAAAGGTGGAGGCAGAAAAGACTGACTGACACCTTAAGGTTGCCTACAGGTCAAGTTCATGGCCAGTCTGGGCCCGACTACAAGAGAAGGCGGCTCAAAAGCAACCCATCACTCAGACTGAACCAACCAACCAAATAAAGAGAAAGGAAGACTGCGGGGCGGGGGCGGGGGCGGGGGCGACACATTCGTTCCGAAGTAAGAGTGTAAAGGCGCTCGCTTGAAGCAAAGAGCTGGAGGATTCCCCAGTTCAAAACCAGCTTGACACAGACGCCGCCAATAAATTATAACGAAACTTCCCTGCAGCTTATGAAACACCTACCGGGCTCAGTTGGGGGAGAGCAAAAGGCAAATTAACATAAAGGGCCCCCTCGTTTCATAAAGAGCCAGCCTAGGACTGCAAACAGAGTTGTGGCCAGTTGCCCTACCGGGGGTGGGGGTAGGGGACAGAGTCCGGTTACCGGCGCCCGGCACAGGTGTCCCAGATGGAGGGCCTCGACACCTGGCTCCCGCCGGCCCCACCCCACCGCCCCCGCGTCCCGCGCCTCCCGGACCCTCAGTCCCGCACGTCTGCCTCCCGGTTTGCCAGGCTGCCCACCGCCCAGCCTCTCCCACGCCCCAAACTCCCGTCCCGAGCCCCGCCTTTACCGCTCCTCCAGAGTCGCGCGCTCGCCTCGCACCTCGCCGCCGCCGCCCCGTCGCCGCCGCCGCTCCCTCCGCGCAGCAGCCTAGCGGACCGCACTTAGGCATCCGCTCGCCCCGCCCCCTCGGCGCGCCCGCGCCAATCAACGCTCGCTCTGAAGCTCGACCAATCGCGCTCCTCCGCCGCAGCCAATCGTCTCGCGGGCTGCCGTGAGCGACGCGGCCGGGGCGCGCCCACGTCCAATTACCCGGATCGAAGTCCACATGCACCAGCCAGTTAGGAGCCCGGGATGGGGAGTAGCAGACGATGCTAATGGAGGCTTGCACCTGGCTGAGAATTAAGTAGCCAATTAGAGGCGCCTGGAGCCGAGGAGGGTGTGGGGCCTCCCACCCGCGAGGGACTTAGGCGAGACGAGGCTCCTGGGATTGGGTCGCTCGTGGGCGTCCCGGGTCCTACAGACTCCACAGCCAGCGGCCCTGGGGGGGATGCCGCCTCCTGGTGGGGTGGTGCAGCGCCACTTACCTGTTTGTTTGGGTTTTTTGTTTTGTTTTGCTTTTTTGGTTTTTCGAGGAAGGGTTTCTCTGTGTAGCCCTGGCTGTCCTGTACTCACTTTGTAGACCAGGCTGGCCTCGAACTCACATTGATCCGCCAGCCTCATTGCGTGCACCACCACGTCCTGGCCACCCCTTGGGTAAGGGAACCCCGGCCTCACGGAAGGAGACCTTTTTTTTTTTTTTTTCCCGCCCAGGCAGTGATTTGCTTGAAAAACTGAATTCCAGCCGCCGCCTGGGTCATTCCCGGACCGTTAGGAACGGTTGGCCTGCTTGCCCCTTCACTCTGCTGCTGCGAAGGCACGGTTGCTCCGAATTCACCGGGAGATACTTTGCACTGTCCTCTGTCGTGCCTGGCGCGCGATGAGGACTCAGTAAACGTTTGCTGAGTGAATACAATATTGTGTCTGGTCATTCAGATGCCATTGGGTCAGCTGCCCCTTTATTACTGTTATTTTAGGAGACAGGGGCTTGCAAATTTCTCTTTGCTTAGGATCTTGAGTTTCTGGGGCTTACAAACATGCTCGGCTTCTAGTCATTCCAAAAATATATATTTGGATAAATAACATGCACCTTCTAGAAGATTCACAAGTAACAAAAGGTTATTGCGGAAAATGTCACTTTACAGGCAACCGGTTTCTTGGGAAATTTTTTACAAGCCATTCCATAGTTAAAAATACAGGTAAATGTATTTTTACACAGTCGAAAACATGCTATACATACAATTTTATGACTTTTAAAATATATTCTAGAAAGCATTTCATAGCAACATACTTCTCTGCCTCACAGTTAAATCTCAAGATATGACATGGATATAGCCAGAACTTTAATAGGATGTTTGTTTTCAAGCATACTTCACTTTGCACTTAAAAATAATTTTAAAGACAGTACCAAGCCCTGGATGGCTTGGAACTCCCTGTGTGGACCAGTTTTGGTTTTATTTTGTTTTGAGACAGGATCTCTCTCTGTAGACCAGGCTAGACTCAAAAACTCACAGAGACCCACCTGGCCATGGACGACCATGCGCAGCTTCCTTTGGCTCTTATGTAACTATATCATCATGGTAAACACTTAGGAATGCAAGCATTAGCACAAAGGATTGTGCCGCGTCATTCCGTTTGGATGAACGCAGCTTTGGAAAGATTTTCCCGCAAATGTTTTTTCCAATTTTCGTTCAATTGACAAAATTCGAAAAGTATTTGATTTAGTATTTCAGATTGCCTTCCACAGATGTCTGAAAATTTTTGCACTCATCAGACACTCATGAAAAAGACCTCTTTGGTACTATATGTTGTCACACAGCTTGATTTTTTTTTTTTTTGGACAATCTGATAGTGGAAATGACTATGTCCTTCCAACTTTATTTTTCATTTTATTATAAGTAGGGTTGTATGTAATCTGTTTAAGTGCAATTGTACTTTTTTTCAAATTGCTTACATGCTTTGTTAATGTTTTACCGGTTATTAAATCTTCTCTTAATATTTGTTCACATTGTACATACGTTAAAAATACTTCCCTCTTTTCCCAGTTTATTCTGTTTTCCATTTTTATTTAAATAATTCTTATTTTTATGATTATGAGTATGTTGCCCACATGCATGTATATGCACCATGTGTGTGCCTGGTGCCCATGGAGACCAGAAGAAGGTTCTGGATCCCTTGGAACTGGAGTGACAGGTGGTTGTGAGCTGCCATCTGAGTGCTGGGAATCAAACCAGGGTCCTCTGGAAGAGCAGCCAGTGCTCTTAACTATTCCGCCATCTCTCCAGCCCCTATTGTATGTAATTTCAAACTTTATGAATTTTGCTGTACAATAGCTCTTTGTGTATGTGTGTGATATATGTACGTGTGTGTGTGTGTGTGTGTGTGTGTGTGTGTGTGTAAGCCGGAGATCAAACACAACACAGACATCTTCCTCAATCATTTTCTACCTTGAAAAACAAGAAGAAAAAACGGGACAGGAAGACACACCTTTAATCCCAGCACTCGGGAGGCAGAGGCAGGCAGGTTCTGTGAGTTAGAAGTCAGCCTGGTCTACTAAGTGAGTCCAGGACAGCCAAGGCTACACAGAGCAACCCTGTCTCAAACAACAACAGCCCCCCTCCAAAACAGAAAGGGCCTCTCACTGAACCTGGAACTAGTGTTGGCTAGGCTAGCTGGCCAGGAGCTGCAGAGCTCAGCGTGCCCCTTCACTCCCTAGATGCACCACCACACCAGGCTTTTTATGTGAGTGCTGCCAATCCTAAGTGAGATTCTTATGTTTTCAAAGCCGGCCTTTAACAGACTGACCCATCTCCACAGCCCCAGCCATTTTTATGTAGTTGAATTTATCAACTTTTTTTTTTTTATAACTTTTGGGCTCCATATCATATTTAGAAAAGTCTCTCTCTACTGAAAATTATTTTTAAAGCCCTTGTTTTTCTTAAAAAGACATTTTGTATTTTTGAATGTATACATTTTTGATCCTTCTGGAATGTACTATGGCATAAAGACGTGAGATGTACAACTTTGTTTTATCCAGCTCTTCATATTTTCTGTATTGTCTTTGAGTACTACCTTTATAATATCCAACTTTGTACATGTGAGAGTTTTATCTTCATGCAGATCTGTGCACCACATGCAATGCTTGGTGCCTGAAGAGGCCGGGAGAAGGCGCCAGGTCCTCTAGAACTGTTATAGACGGTTGTGGGCCACCCTGAGGATGCTGGGATTAAAACCCAGACCCTCTGCAGGAGAGAGCAAGTGCTCTTAACAGCCGAGCCACCTCTCCAGCCCTCTCTTACCCTCACTTTGTTCCCACTGACCTAGTCATATTCTAACGCCACTAATACATGCTCTGTATTTTTGACGCAATTTAAAAAATTAACTCACAGTACATGTACAAATGATAAATGAACATTTTGCTGGTTTGTGACAGGATCTTGTTCTGTAGTTCAGGCTGTCTTGGGAGTCACTATGTAGTCTAGGCTGGTCTCAAACTCAGGGCAGTCCTTTTGTCTCACCCTCAAGAGTTCTGGGACTACAAGCACGGGTTGCCGTATTTGGCCATTGAAAATGTACAGCTGATGAACTTTCAAAAATGAAATATCTTTTATAACCAGCACCAGTGCCCCAGAGGCCGCTCATGGGTCCCCTTCGTGTCATTTCTCCCCTCAAGAGGGGTCATGAGATACATGCTTTTTTGTGTCGGCTTCCTTTGTTCAAATTATTTCAGCGGGATTCAGCCTTACTGTATATAAATTTTGTTCATTCGTTCTTCTTACCATGTCATATTACACTGTGAAATTTTTTCACAATTTGGTTTTCTGTTCTGTTGTAAATGTTATTTTTTTATTAGCGTCACCTATTTTTTAAATTTTATTAATTTATTCAGATTACAACTCAATTGTTATCCCATCCCTTGTGTCCCCTCCCCTAGGTCTATGACCCAGGAGGACCTCCTCCCCCACTATATGGTCATAGGCTATCAAGTCTCATCTTGGTAGCCTGTTTATCCTTTCTCTGAGTGCCATCAGGCCTCCCCATCAAGGGGAGGTTGTCAAATATGGGGCACCAGAGTTCATGTCAGAGTCAGCCCCGCTCTCCACACAGCTGTGGAGCATGTCCTGTCCATTACTCTGAGTAGGGGTTCAGTGTCACCTATTTTTAGATTAAAGGAGCATTGTTATTTTTATTATATAGAATCTTTCTGTAAATTTAAGTCTTGCATATCTCATTGTTGTGTTTTAAAGTTTTCATCATGTAGGACTTACATGTGTTTTAAGATTATGCCTAGAGGCCGGGCGTGGTGGCGCATGCCTTTAATCCCAGCACTCAGGAGGCAGAGGCAGGTGGATCGCTGTGAGTTCAAGGCCAGCCTGGTCTACAAAGCGAGTCCAGGACAGTCAAGGCTACACAGAGAAACCTTGTCTCAAAAAAAAAAAAAAAAAAAAAAAAAAAGATTATGCCTAGATATTTGAATGCCTTGGTTGCTATATAACAATTTGAAATTGTGCAATTTTAATGTGTATGTGGGTATATTCTTGTGAATTTGGGTAGAATCTGAATTCAGGTACTTTTTTTAAAAATTAGCTTATTTATTATGTATACAGTGCTCTTACTGTATGTATGCCTGCATAACAGAAGAGGGCATTAGATCATATTAAAGATGCTTGTGAGCCACCATATGGTTGCTGGGAATTGAACTCATGACCTCTGGAAGAACAGTCAGTATTCTTAACCTCTGAGCTATTGCTCTCCAGCCTTGAATTCAGGCTCTTTGCAAGTATAGCAAACATTTCTTAACTGATGAGCTGTCTCTCTAGTTTATCCTTTAGGTTTATTTTATTTTTAATTAATTAATTAACTAATTAATTAATTACTTTGTTGTTAGGTTGTGTGTGAATGTATGATGTGAGTATGGTGGTGGGAAAGTGTGTGTGTGTGTGTGTGTGTGTGTGTGTATCTGTGTGTGTGTGTGTATGTGTGTGTATCTGTGTGTGTGTGTGTATGTCTGTGTGTGTCTGTGTATCTGTGTGTGTGTGTGTCTGTGTGTGTTTGTGTGTGTGTATATCTCTGTGTGTGTATCTCTCTGTGTGTGTGTGTGTATCTCTCTGTGTGTGTGTGTATCTGTGTGTGTGTGTGTATCTGTGTGTGTGTCTATGTGTGTGTGTGTGTGTTTTCGTGAGTGCACTGTGGAACGTGTGTAGCAGTTAGAGAACAACCTGTGAAAGTTAGTCCTTCCTTCCACACAGAGGTCCAGAGCATTGAGTCAGGTTGGCAGGCTTGGCGGCAATCACTACCACCTGCAAAAGCACTTTGTTAGCCACTGTAGCTGTTTTTTTTTTTTAATTAAAAAAGCTAGAGCATTTAAATCCAGGAAATGATGTCCAGTATTGCTATAAAGAGCACATGATTACTTTATAGGCCCATCATTTTCCAGTGTGGGTAAGGCAGATCAAGAAAAGAAGTGAAATGGAACTTCAAAGTAGAAATTAAAAGCTAAAATTACTCCATAGAAACTGGTTTTAAAATTTATTTGATAAGTTGTACGTGCGTGTGTGCGTGTGCTCATGCTCCTATACGGCACATTCGTTAGAGACAACTGGCAGGAGGGGTTTTTTCCACCATGTAGGTGGCACGGACTGAGCTCAGTCAGATCAGTCTTTCCCTGGAGGAATTCCTTAATCGGGGTGGTGGGAATTCAGGCCCCCTGGCTCTTCAAGGGCACCCTGCCTCCCTGCCTGGGTAGGCAGTTCCAGGAGCCGAGGGAGCACTCCCAGGTCACTGCGAATTTTGGACTTGTCATCTCATTTCCCTCAGGGACCCAGATCAGGATTTGAAGTTGAGAGATGCGGGATTGGATAGACCACGATTGCCTTTCACTCCCAGATCTTAAAGTCCTGTTCTCTCTCCTGGGACGGCTTCAGGAGGCTGAGGGTGAGGTGGGTTGCTGTCTCTGCTGCCGGGAGAGAGTTTCCACTCAGTAAGCGGAAGCAGACATCCGGTTTCAGGGGAGGGGGGAGGGGGCGGCTTATCAGTTAGGATTGCTCTCTGCTCTTCTGGAGCCGGTTCCAGCGCCCACCCTGGGCCGCTCACAAACATCTGTAACCCCAGCTTCAGAGGGCTCCAAGGCCTCTCTGGGCACCTGCACTCGCATGCACGTACCGCACAGAGATGCGAATATAATTTTTTTAAAAAAAAGCTGACTTTAGATAGCATGGGGTTCTCAGACAAAGGCCGCCTGGCTCCGGAGCCCTGGCGCAGTGTTCCCTTCCCCAGCCACATGTGAAAGCTCTTTTGGGAAGAGCATTTCTCTCTCCTTTGCCGCCCACCATAGGAGTTACAGCTTCCTCCCCCATCAGTCGAATCTCCACCAGAAGCTAGTAATTGGCCCCAGGAGTCTTATTCTGCTCATTTATGCTGGTGCTGCTGTCCTGTCTTTATATCAGATGGGTTGGAAGTCCCAGGAGAGAGAGTCTCAGCTTCCTCCAGCACCACAACCTAAGGCAGCTGTTTCCCACCTTCCTAAGGCCGTGGCCCTTTAATACAGATCCCCAAGTAGTGGTGACCCCCAGCCAGAAACTGTTTTCATTGCTACCTCATAACCGTAATTCTGCACATCTGTGCAAACACATCTGTGTTTTTCTGATGGTCTTAGGTAACCCCCTGTGAAGAGATCGTGCAACCCCAAATGACCCGCAGGCTGAGAACCTCTGCTGTAAGGCTTCCTACTTGGTTTTCTTTACAAAGCAGTTTTAGAGGAACAGGTTTTGTGAGCTGCTGTCCTGACATGTGGTCTAGCCTGAGTTATCCTGACGGTCCTCTTTAGGGCAGTAGCCCTGCCCAGAGGTCCCCCACCTGTCGCCGAGAGATGTGTGCTGGTGGAGGAAGGGGACAGGGACCAGCGTAGCACCCGCTGTAGCATCTCTGTTAGACTGTAACCCTTTTATCCTTGTCTTATGGACGCTGGGAGCAAAGGCAGCCTGAGCCCTCACCTCAGCTTTACCTCTGCGAACAGGCTTCCAAGACCCAGGACCGGAACTGCAGCGCACGGGGCCGTGTTTGCTGTGGACCGGAACTGCAGCGCACGGGGCCCGTGTTTGCTGTGGACTGACTGAGGATACACATCTGCCTTCACCAGCTTGCACTACTTAGTATCAAGAGAAGCCTGGGACTCAGAGGCGAGGGTGTCACTTTGCGGGATTTTCATCCCCAAATAGAATCTAGCACAGGAGAACCAGAAGTTAGAAATTAGAGGGAACAGGGCTGGAGAGATGGCTCAGCGGTTAAGAGCACCGCCTGCTCTTCCAGAGGCCCTGAGTTCAGTTCCCAGCAACCACACAGTGGCTCACAACCATCTGTAATGTGATCTGGCGCCCTCTTCTGGTGTGCAGGTGTGCATGCAGACAGAGCACTGCATACATAATAATAAACGAATCTTAAAAGGAATTAGAGGGACCGATATGGGAGAGTGCTGACACGTCCCCGAGGGCCTTGGGGTCTGCAGTTCTCTCAGCCTGCGAGCTTGGAGATAGGAAGGTAGGATGGGGTGGTTCCAAGAAGGCCCTTTCCAGCGGGAGTGGGCACAAGCTGGACAGTGCGAGTGGCCTCATGACGCTGGGTGCTCTGCTGCACTGTGAGCCTTTCTTCACCCCAAGAGGCTTCTGAAGTTGGAACCCCTGAAGTATCCATGTTTTAATCATGATAAATTTTTTTTTCTGGGAGACACAGACATCCCCTTCCCATCTGTCTGATGCCCGGAATGTCTTTTCCTTTCTGCAGTCCTTGAGGCAGACAGGCTGCTAAGAGAAGAGAGGGAGAAGAAAGAGTAACCGCAGCCTCCTGAGTCGGGCACATCACAGGAACAGGAGAAAGGTCAGAATCAACAGCTGGACCCAGGCCCCCTCAGCAGTGGAGTGGGTAGGTAGGAAATGTCACTTTTTCTCACAGCTTTATGACATACAACGAAGAGGCTCAGAGAGACTCTGTGACTTTGGTGGTATGGTAGAAATGGTAGATTTTTGTTTTTGTTTGTTTTTGTTTTTGTTTTTGTTTTTTCTGAGACAGGGTTTCTCTGTGTAGCCTTGGCTGTCCTGGACTTGCTTTGTAGACCAGGCTGGCCTCGAACTCACAGCGATCGCCTGCCTCTGCCTCCCGAGTGCTGGGATTAAAGGCGTGCGCCACCATGCCCGGCCAGAAACGGTACATTTTGAGTCCGTCACCTCTGAGTTCAATTATAGCTTTCTTACTAACCAGCTCTGTGCACTTGAGCAACTTAACCTAATTTAGCTTTAGGATTGATGTGAGGACTAAAACACACACACACACACACACACACACACACACACACACACACACACACCCTGTGCTATCACAACTGAACTAAAAGCACCCTTTCCACACAGATCAGGTAAAGGACTGGCTTGCAGATTACCAGAAAAGCTGTGGAAGTGCTCAACACAGTGACATTAAGCGAATGGGCTTCACTTCTCTGAGGTGTCCTGGGAAAGCTATGCAAGAACATGGTTCGGCGTGGAGATGGCGTGGTCACGGTGCCACGGGCCTTTAGTGCCAGGGAGATGGCGTGCTCACGGTGCCATATGCCTTTAATGCCAGGGAGATGGCGTGCTCACGGTGCCATATGCCTTTAATGCCAGGGAGATGGTGTGGTCACGGTGCCACATGCCTTTAATGCCAGTACTTTGGAGGCAGACGCAGGCTTCTGTGAGTTTAAAGTCAATCTGGTCCACACATCAAGTTCCAGACCAACCAATGGGACCTTGTCTTAAATGGTGGGGAAGGGGGGGGCAGAGTAGATGCTGGGAAGGATCCTGCAGAGATGGTCCAGTGGTTAAGAGCACCTGCTGCCTTTGTAGAGGACTTGGGTTTGGTCACCAGCACCCATACTGTTGGCTTACAGCCATCGGAAACTCCAGTTCCTGGGATCCAATGTTCTCTCTGGCCTCTGTGGGGGGCACCAAGTACACACACGGCACACATATCTACACGCAGACACTCATACATACACATAAAATAAAAAGATAGGTCTTAGAAGAGGCGTAGCGGAGAGCAACCCACGGCCATCTCCTAGGCCCTAACCTGATAGGCTGCTGGAAGGATGAAGGAGCTGAGGAGGCTGCTGAGGGGCTATTCAGCCTGCGAGGGCAGAGAGGGGCTTGGCATCTTAGCGTCGCTTATGTCTCAAGAGCGTCCTTTTCTCCAGCCTCACTCTACAACCCCCGAATTCTTACAACCACTTACGGCCCTCTCACGTGCTTGTGTGCTCTCAAACCCAGCTGTGCTGGCTCACTGGTGGCAGCTGCTCACACCTGTCAGGGACAGTCTGAGCTAGGAGTCTCCTCAGAGCAAGGGCAACAGCGGCTGCTAGAAAGCCCGTGGTGGCACGCGTTTTGGTGTGAGGCGGGCAAGGACTCAGCGAGGAGGAGGGAAACTAAGGACACTGGGTAGATGGCTGCAGCCAAG
This sequence comes from Acomys minous, assembly GCF_964271855.1. Taxonomy (NCBI): domain Eukaryota; kingdom Metazoa; phylum Chordata; class Mammalia; order Rodentia; family Muridae; genus Acomys; species Acomys minous. Next base: position 64,976,007 of record NC_140499.1, on the reverse strand, counting down.
AAAAAAGACTCCCTGGGGCTGCATGACTCTCCTCTTGTCATTCCCTCCTCCTGTCCTACTGGCACGCCCCCTCCCCCTCTGATGCTGATGCTGTCACTACGAGCTCCCAGCATGCCAGTGTTTGGGGCTCTGCTCTGTCCTCTGTTGCAAGCACATTGTAGTGCTCAGCAATTCTCCCTCTGACTCCACTTCCTCTCTGAGGTGACATCTATCCAGGGGCAGCGTCCCACTGGGACCGCACTAAATCCAGGTGAGGGAGCTGAGGCTGGTGTGAAGCACCCAAGGCGGCGGCGGCTCCCTTCCTTCCACTGCTCACGGTGGCTTTGGCTCGCAGAGCTGCGGGCGCCCGCGCACACGCCCCCGCCCCCACCCCTCCCACCCCCCGCCAACTGCACATTCCTGTGTTTGTTAGCCTTTTTCTAGGAGTTCCCGTCTGCCTTGCCCCTTGCCAAGCGTGCCGGGGACATCCAACACTGGGATGACGGGGAGTGTGAAGTAGGAGATTTCTGTGTAGGGATCCCCTCAAAGACAGGGGAGTCAGGGAGAGAGGCTGCAGACTGGGAGGAGCGAGGAGTGCTGACCCCTGCCGGCCTTGTGGGCCATTGGCTGCCTGTGGCGGCGAGGCAGAAGGGAGATGGCCAATAGCTGAAATGGGAGGAAGCGGGGAGAAGTGGATGAAAGCAAGTAAGACTCCAGAGATGACGTTTCACTCTTGCTGCCCCTGTGGTGGCTTTTGACGGGGCCGGGGAGGCGGTGGAAGCTCCTGCAGGCAGACAGCCAGTGTGCAGCCGAGTCCCACTCCCACGCATCCTCTGTACTCCTTGGCTCTAGTTCATTCCTACACCCGGGGTCGGGGGGGGGGGCGGGGGGCGGGGCACTGGCTGGATTGGGTACCGGCTAACAGAAAAGAACCGGGGAGGCTGTCTGCCGGCGGCCCAGACGAGCAGAATCTAAGAAGCTTGTAACGCATCCCAGCTCCACCTCGGAAGTGATCCTCTAGCTGTTTGGCAACTGGTCCTAGTTATTAACGGATGTACATGCAAGGAGAGCAGACGGGAGCCCCGTGTATCTTTCCTGCCTTGTGTGTGGGTGCCTGGCGGGCCGGCGGGGACGATAAGGTCTGTATCTGCAGCTCTCTGGGGTCCTCAGATAAGGAAGGGGTGACATCGCTGTCCTCAGACTAGAGCAGTTCTCATACGCAGGCGACAGGTTGTGGGAGGCATGCTGTTCGGCCGGCCGTGAAGCTGCGGGTCAAGAAATCTTAGTTCTACCTTTGCCTTTGGCTTCTGAAGCGGACTCAGGCAGTCTGCAGTGTGGAAGGAAAGGTCAGAAGAGCTTGGCAGTGACCCGGTTACCCCCAGAATTCTTATCCCCAGACGGCCGAGGTGCTACAAAATCAAAAGTCACATGGTGCTTGACCCGCCCCTTGCCCTTACTCCAAAGAGCAATCAGACCAAAGCAGAGGGTCACTGAGGTGAGGAAGGGGAGAAAACCCACGGCCAGCACCATAGCCACACCCCTGCTGTCCAGAAAGAAAGGCCCTGGGATCCCTGGCATGGTGATGTTGGGGTCAGAAAGGGTGCCATTTGGTGGTTCGACTTGGATGACTTCCAGCCAGGTCCTCAGGGAGTCGTTGCCAGCGACGTTACTGACTACACAGACATAGGCCCCCCTGTCCCGCAGCTGCACCGATCGGATCTCCAGGGTACCATCTTCTAGGACCCTGACTCTCCCAGCCCTTCCCAGCCCAGCTCCAGGAGGCCTCATCCAGGAGACAGTGGGGGCTGGGTCCCCATCTCCAGAGCAGGAGAAAACAGCATGCCCGCCCTCCTCTGCAATGACCCACCGGGGCCCGGACTTCCGGATCAGGGCTGGTTGGCATGTGAAGTGGCCTGGAGGCAGGACGTCTGAGAACTCCCTTAGGCTCTTCCCTTGGACGTGCTGGGGGCCGGCACAAGCTGGGGGAGGTGTGCCAAAGTCTAGGTGGCGGCGGCGGCGGAGCAGCCAGAGGAGGCGGCAGTCACAGGTTAGGGGGTTACCAGACAGCCTCAGGGTGACCAGTTTGTCTGGAGAAGGGAAGGCTGTTTCCTCTAGGGTCTGAAGAGCGTTGTCTGCCACATCCAGCAGGTGGAAGGCAGTCAGGCCGTGGAAGGCATGGGCAGCGATGGAGGTAAGGCAGGCGCCTGACAGCCTGAGCTCCTGGAGCCGTACCAGGGGGCTGAGCCTTCGGGCTGGGATGGCTGAGATGGGATTCTGAGATAGATCCAAGACGCGGAGGAAACTCAGGTGGTGTAGCGCCTGGAAGGGCACCGAGCTCAGGTTGCAGCGGGTGATGGCAAGGCTGCTCAGATTGAGCCCAACCAGGCTCCCTGGGTCCAGGGCCTCCAGAGACGGCCAGTGGTGGATCTCCAGCTCCTGTAGCTGCCCTAGCCCTCGAAGCGCCCCAGACGGCAGCCTCTCAATATCCAGTTCTCGGAGCCTCAGACTTACTAGCACCGGAAGCCGGGCAAGGGCTAGGCCAGGCACCGTGCTGAGGTTGCAGCGTTCCAGGGTGAGGGTACTTAGCTTGGCCAGCCCAGAAAAGGCCCCTGGAGCCACGAACACCAGGTGATTGTCTCCAACCTCCAGCTGCTGTAGGCTCCCCAGCTCACCAAAGGCTCCATCTAGGAAGAGGACGATCTGGTTGAGGCGGAGGTCCAGGAGTGTGAGCGCAGGCAGGCCTGAGAAGATCTCAGGACCCACAATTCTCAGTCGGTTGCCTTGTAGCCTCAGGGTGAGCAGACTCTGTAGGCCGTGGAATGCCCCAGGCTCAAGGGTGGAGAGCTGGTTGTAGCTGAGGTCCAGTTCTTGGAGCTGCCCCAGTCGGGAGAGCATGCCCCTCTGCAGGCCCCACAGGCGGTTCCCACTCAGGTCCAGGAGCTCTGTGTCCAGTGGAAGTCCTCCAGGGACAGCGTCCAGTCGCCGATGGGCACAGAGTACTGCCCGCGCCTGGGAGGTGCAGTCACAGGCCGCAGGGCAGCTACCGATGCTCCCTCCAGGCAGGAGGAGAAGGAACAGGAGTGAGGACCACGGGAGCCAGGCTTGCTTTGGAGTGGAGGCTGCGTCCATCCCCTGAGGCCTGGAATAGATGATGACACGCCTTCTTTGGAAAGTGGTGTCAGACGGTGGTGACCCTGCACTCCACTGAACCGCCTTAAAGGGGAGGAAAGCGTGGCCTGTGTGGATCTTGCCAGCAGGTGTGGCACACAACTGGAGAAACCTTGCCTTTGCAGCCACAGGATTACCGGTCATGTACTTCCTAAGCGTGGATCGCTAGTCAAGCTGATTTCTGTGGTAGAAGGTGGAAGGGACTGAGTAGTGGGGAAAGAACCCTGCATCTTCATGTAGGGAGCTTTCCCCCTGTATCTATGAGACCAGGGATACCTCAAGTCCTGTCTCCCTGACATCTGCTCTCTGTAAACTCTGTTCCTCCCAACCCATTCTTTTTCTTTCTTTCTTTCTTTCTTTTTTAGGCAGGGTTTCTCTGTGTAGCCCTGGCTGTCCTGGACTCACTTTGTAGACCAGGCTGGCCTCGAACTCACAGCGATCTGCCTGCCTCTGCCTCCCGAGTGCTGGGATTAAAGGCGTGCGCCACCACCACCTGGCTGACCCAACCCGTTCTTGTTCTCCCATATTGTGTCCCTATAATGGTACCTAAGGCTCAGGGAGATCCCACCCAGACTTGAGTTTCTGACCCTGTGCTGACCTGAAAGAGGCCCTCACCTTGACCAAGTCATCAGAAGCTAGGGGCCATGCAAGCTTCGGCTTTGCCCCAGTCTCTGCCCTCTTTCAGCCTGGCCCAAGGCCCAGGCTCTGGACTTGCCAATTTGGTGTCCCCAGAATGTTTGTGTGGATGACAAGCCTGGTTGCGTATTACCCAGGGAACAGAGTACAAGGACAGCGGGCGACCGAGATTGGGAGTTCCTTACAAAAGCCCCGAGGGCAGCAGCGCGTCTTTCCGTAGAGATAGGGTTGGGATGTAGCAGCTACCGGAAGGCTGCTCACATTGTGCACGGGGCCCTCAGCTTTGAGCTCCCCTTACACCCTTCCTTCCTGGTGTTTTGATTCTAGTTTGTAGGTGCCTCTGAGGGAGAGCGTCTACCCCTTCCCACCTGAGCTGCCCAAGAAGGCACAGGAAATGGCTTGTGAGCCAAGGAGCCATGGATAAAGAGGAAGAGACAGTGCATGCCCTGGTGCCATGGGTGGGAGGAAGGGAGCCACTGGCTAGCACCGTGGAACCTGGGTAGAAGCCGTGAATAGCGCCCATCTATATAAACTGAGTCTCGGGGTGCCCAGAGCCTGGGCAGTGCCAGGAGATGGTGACCACGATAACTGTTGGGGGCTGGACAAGGTGCTAGAGATGGGGCGTCTTTAGTGTTGAGCGCCTCTGCTTGCTAATGCCGTGGAGACCACAAGAGAGGAGTTAGAAAGAGAGGGCAGAGGGGCAGGAGTGGAAGCTGACGCTCCTGGAGGCAGCCTGCTGTCTTTCTCCTGGCTGCAGGTCTTGCACCTCTGGACTTTAAGGCTTCAGGCTTTCTGGGCCCTGCGGAGTCAGCTTTCTGTTGCGCGTCCTATTTTCTCCCACGTGGGACACAGAGGGGACTGTGGCTTGCCCTGTCTTCCTGCACACTAGGAGAGTCATTCTGGAGACTTCTCCTCCAGCTGCTTCAGAGGACGACAGCGGTTGGGAAACTGGAGATGCTGAGTTCAACCCTCACCGTGGAGGCTAGAGGAAAGGGCAGGGGCGAGGGATGCCAGGAACTTGTGAAGGGACTTGGGGAAAGAGTAGGGAGAGAGCTGCCCCTTTGACAGCCTAACAGGCATCTCTGCTGTGCTAGGAGTTCTCAGCCTCCTGTTTCCCCGAGCCTGCTCTGGGAAGTCCACCTGACAGCTAGCTCTTCATCACTGTTGCTGCAGTTCCTGTTCCTCCCTTTGCTCTGCACTCAGCCAAAGTGCAGTGAAGTGTGTGCGCCAGCTCCCTTCCTCCCTGCGTCCATGAGTTTCCTCTTTGTCCCCAAACGCCTGCTAGCCCAGTGGCTGGGGGACTTAGGGTCAACATCTTTTATTTATAAGGCGGCTCATTTTTCAGGAAGAGATGGGTATTAGAAAACTCTTCCTGGGGTCTGGAGTCTGGGGCATTGCCACTCCCCCCCCCAGGGATACGGAGATTTTTTTTTTTTTTTTTTGTCTCTGTGTGACAGCCACAGACCCACATGAACCCATATCCTCTTAAAAGCGCAGCAGACTGAGGTACCGGGACCTGCATGGTGAGGGAGCACTTCGGAGAGAGGTTTTTGGAGTATCCACACTGACTGTGGGGAAAACCCCTTCCTAGAGGTAGAAGAAGCAGGGATGGTCTCCTTGGTATCTCGCCACTGCGGGTCCTTGGGACATTTTAGTTTTCCAATCGCAGGATGATTGGTTGGTGGAGTGGAGGGTGCAACCTCCCTCTCCTAGACCAGCACACTTAACGTGGCCTTGTCTTTGAGGATGCCGTGGGAAAAGGGCAGCTGAGACTTGCATACAGAGAGGGCAGGGGCACTTACCGGAGAAGCTGGAGGGCGGCATCAAGTTGGGCGCTGCATCTCTCCAGGGCTGGGGCCTGTCCCATCCGAGCTGCACCTTGGCTTCTCCACCTCCCCTGTGTGCCTGACTCCCCACTTCCCGCTGCCCAGCAGCCTGCAGCATCAGCCGGCTGGCAGGACTGCTGTGGCTCCTGCCGCTACTGCAGCCGCGTTGCCAAGACCGAGGGAGAGAAAAGAGCCAGAAAGCATTTCTCCTTTTTTTTTCTTTCTTTCCCTCCTCTTCTCTCTCTTTAAACCAGAATGAGTCTGCCGCAACCCTGTTGGTGCAAAATAAATAAATAAAGCAACCTGGGAGGGCTGCAGCAGGCGCCACTACAGGATGACGAATCGGCTGAGGAAATGAAGGGGCGGGGGACTCGGCAGAGGCAGGGTCTGCTGCGGAGACAGCCTGCCTGGGAAGCTTGAAAAGACTTCTGACATCCTGGTTCCTCCTGGGGAGCTAGAGAGCTCTCCGGACGCTGCTTCCACAGACTCTAGTCTCTTAGATGCAGGGCAAATTCTGTTGATTCTCTCAATCTAACCCAGCCTGTGGGCATCATTTGTCGGACGTTCTCGGTCTAGAGTATGTTCCTGCAGCAGCTTAGTTTGCCATTCCCCCAGTGCGGGTGACTGTGAGCATCAGTTTCCAAGTCTCCCTGGGGGATTGCTTAGCATAGGGGAGAATCTGGGGTGGGTGGGGGTGGGAGATACAATTTTTTAATGAAACATTAGGTTGCTGACTGGACACAGCGAGTAAGACTGCGGAGAGGAAGCATGCATCCTGGGCGATCCCATTAAAGTCTCCCACTGCCTGTGTGCCCTGCGCCCTTGCGTGAGCGCACATGCTCGATACACTTCCAGCCTTTAAAAATCATCTTTATAAAGAACGGCACAAGTTGGGGGTTTTATGTTTACCCAGCTAAACCCTTCCATGAAGAGGGGGAAAAAATAAATCTCCCTCCTCCGCATCTGCTGTCTACCTTTACAAAGCCCCTTCCTAGGGGAGTCTGTCTGGCCTTTACAAAGCTGGGAGAAGTTGTGAGCAAGATTATGGAGAATAGGTCCCTGGCCTGTCCCTAGTCATGCTGGAGTCGGAGGCACACAGGCACAGAGCAGGGGACAGTACTGCCCTCCTTCCCCATAGGGACAGCAGTGTAGAGGCTGAAGTCAGGGCATCCTCCCAGGGGCTGGTCCTTGGGTTTTCTGGTGGATTAGCCAGCCTCCAGCCCTCTGCTTGTCTTAGGGACCTTCATGGGACAGAAGGCAGCTGGAGCTGCGATGGCAACCCTGTAGGGAGCAGAGCTCTTTCTTAAGGCCCTCAGTCTTCTCAGAGGTGTGACCTCAAGGAAGAGACAGAATCAGAGGGAAAGTGTCTACAGGACGGTGTCACCCAAGGCAGAGTCGCTGCGTGCCCCATCTGCGTGTGGCAGTGACAGAACGTTGTCACTGCGGGGAGAGCTGCTGTGTGCTCCGCCTCTGCGTGAGGTGAGCGCCTCTGATTAGACTGCGCTAACAAAGCTGGCTTTAGAAGCGCACACAACAGCTTCGAACTCTAATTGTTGCCAGCAATGCTCCTGGTCACCGTTGTTCTTTCTCTCCACACCCAAGCCCCATAAAACAGCCGCCCCCCGCCCCCCTGCCCTGCCCCCCCGCCCCCCCCACCCCCTGCCCCCCCCACCCCGTCCCCCTAACCCCCCCGCCCCCGCTCTCGTCTCCACCCCAACTTCTGTACATATCCTGGTAGTTCAGGTCCCAGACAAAGGGCAGGGTGGCTAACAACGTTTCTGAACTAAGAAGAAGGAAGGCAGGGAAAAAAAAAACAACAACAAAAAACAAAAAACAACAACAACTCAAGCATCTGGATTCCCGTTAAACGAATACAGGTCCTTCTGTATGCTTGCCACCAGTCTCTGAGCTAGATCCATCTCCCCTAGCCGGAGCCCACGGGGGAAACGCTATGAGGTATTCAAAGGACTGTTGTTAGCTTGCGAGTCTAGAGCTGAGTTCTCTTCATCCCCGGTTTATGCCCGTTTGTTGGTCTGATTTCAGTTTGACTCGGTCACCCTGCAGGCCTTTTTATGTCCCATCCATCCCATACCCTCCAGAAGCCAGGCTGGAACTCATGGGCAGTCAAACACGACAAGCCTTTCCTCCACCGCCAGATGCTGGTGTGCCTGGGGGCAGAACACCGGGCTTGGCAGTCGCTTACTCCTAGGGACATCACCCTCCACAGGGCGCAGAAAGGGAGAGGCTGGGAGAACGGAGTCCAGGGAGGCCGGCCAGCGCGCTGAAGGGAGCAGGCAGTTGTCCTTCCTTCAGGTCACTTGGAGAGGCCCTCGGGGGACTCGACATCAGTGCTAAAGAGCTCCTTATAGAGTGGGGGGAAGGCAGCTTGGACCACGATGGGGTGGAGGTGCTGGAAGACCTGCAGCTTTTCCACATGTTGGCTGCACAGGCTCCGGAGCTTCCCCTTGGGTGGCAGCTGTGGGCAGGTTAGGAGGGAACAGGGATCAGTACTTCAGTGCTTATCAGAGCAAACACATCTTCATGCAGTAACCGAGCTAGGATGACCCTCCCTGCCTCCCCCACATCTGCCCCCACTGGAGCAGCCAGTCCCACTGCTTAGATGTATGTGTTTCTGGAACCCGAAGGGAAGATGGAACTGGTGCGGGACAGGGGAACATTTTCTGGGTTCGGTTTTGAAGGCCACTTCTGTACCCTCAGCACTGTGCCTGGCTTGGAACGCGGGCCTGCCTCAGTGAGGGCGGAAACGGCTCTGCCCACGCGCAAACTGACTGCTCTCACGGCTCTCTGCCTTGGTCCTCTCAAGTACCTTCCTAACTCTCTTTTTGCTTGGTTGATTCCCACCTTCAGTGTCAGCCCTTCTGAGAATAGCCCTCTCCGCCCGGCCCCCATCCCTCACTGGGGTAAAGCCCTTCTTGTAGGCTTCCTTCTGGGCAGCAGCACTTGCTACACTGTAGAAAAGGGATCCCGTTTGTCTGCCTCCCTGTCCCATGTGTGCTTAGATAAGGTCTACCCGTCTTTTTCTCACTGTGCGTCTTCTGTTCCTGCTACAATGCTGGCACCAATGCTCAGCAAACTGCTTGTCTGAACTAAACAGAGTTTCTAAGCAGGCAACCAACACAGCAAATAGTAAGCCAGTGCCCCAGCCTTCAACCAAAGGAAAGGTGCCCATGGGGACAGAGGCAGGGACCAAGACTCCACACACCATCCTTTCTAGGCAATTTACAGTACAGTGAGGCGAGACTTAAAAAAAAAACCTCTTTCTTAAAACTTAAAAGCTTCCCCTTCTCAGCTTAGCTCCCTAGAAAGGTAACAGTGAGAGATAAATAGGCAGCAGGCGACTCCCTCACATCTCCTGACTTTATCGTCCTTTTGAAGTACTTTGATTCTGCCCGGGTTACTACAATAGTTTCTTTCTCGTCCCTGCCCCAGAGATGTCTGTTGAGAAACTTGGTGAATCTAGGTGAGGCACTGTCAGAAGCTCTGACATAACATCAGTGGATAAATTGTACTTTTATTAAATGTACACACTTAATACAAGTAGCCATGGAGTCATAATAATGGTTCTGTGCAGCTTAACAACCTTTTGGGGAATTATGAACCTCAGACTATAGTGGTCCCATAGTGTTAAAGGTGTAGTCACATTGTGGCTGGGTACACCCTGTGGTGCCCCTCAACGTGAAGCTACTGGCACACATTTCTTAGAGCATATTCCTGTTAGTAAGTGGCGTACAACCTTATCTGACACTAACGCAGGCTGAGGGCTGGAATCCGTCTCCTGTTCTGAATGAAGGCATGAATCAACATTTGGAAGCAGGGGAGAGAATAGAAGGGAAGACCACAGCAAGTGCAAGAGACCCAGAGAGAGATCGGGCCGGACAATGTATGTTTAAAGGATTAGCAAAGAAACAGTGTGGTCAGAGTAGGGGAGACCAAAGGGGTGGTGCAAAGTCAGTGGGGAAGAGGCCAGGGGTCACATCATGGTCCAGGGAACCATAACACAGACCCTAGAGTTGAACCAGCAACCACAAGGAGGCTGGAGAGTGAAAGAGGTAGGCGATGGGCTTGCCTTCTTAAAACGGCCAGGGTGGACGCTGAGTGAGTGAGTGTGGCTCTG